>NW_004955422.1:21340179-21443239 GCF_000276665.1 Chinchilla lanigera
AAAAAAAACAACAACAAAAAAAGAGAAAACTCAAACTGGGTATGGTGGTGCACAATTGTAATCCCAGCACTCAGGAGGCTGAGGCAGGAGGATCACTGTCAGTTTAAGGTCTGCCTGAGCTACACAGAAAGGTCAAGGCTAGCCTCAACTACATGGTGACAACCCCATCTCAAAACAAAACACAAAACAAATATTAAGTATTTCTACTTCACATGTAGATTGAGGACAATGCTCACTGCTGAAATGCACACCACAAAAGGGGTTCTGTATTAATTTTGCTTAACAAAAGTTTTCTGGAATTCCCTTCCATATATCCTGAAAGGCAAGGTGCCATACAGGAACAGATCAGGAAGTTCACAGGCACTCTTCCTAGTTATACTATGAAAACTTACTTACGAAAAGTCAAGTCAGTGGATTTGAGAAAACGGGTAAAATTATTTCTTTGAAATTTAAAGTATCACAAGATAGGCCTTCTGCTGATAATTTATTTCGCTCATCATGTACACAAACCTTATACATTATTTAGTTAAAGAGCTTCTCTTTGAAGCTGAAATACCGTAGAGTAACATTTCTCACACAAGTCACAGATATGTAGTGAAAGACTTCAATGATGCAATCATAAGCAATATTGATTAAAACTAAATTTATTTAGTAAATACACCTTTCAAAATATCTACCATATACCCTATTATCCAAAATAACTCTAGTAAAGCTGTTATGAATGAACAAAATACAGTGTGAGAAGTTGCTTTTCTAGACAACTTCTGAATGAACTGATTTTATCAACAAATACAAATTAGTAACTTTTATCTAAAAAGTTTTACTGGCTGGGCATGGTGGCGCATGCCTGTAATTCCAGAACTTGGGAGGCGAAGGCAGGAGGACTGCTGTTTGAGGCCAGCCCTAGCTGCACAGTGAATTGAAGGCCAGCTTGAACTGCATAACACACACATACACACACACACATAAAATTGTTTTTTAAAAAAAGGTTTACCATGAAATTGATATGCTTTTTCACAAGTCTGTACACATTTGTAGGCTAAACTCACCATTAACAGTAAAGTTGAACACAAGTCATAAACTAATATATACAGTAAATATACAGACTAACTCACTAACAGTGCTGTGGATGTAGCTCAGTGGTACAAGCACCTGCCTGGCAAGTGCAAGGTCCTGAGTTCAATTCCCAATGCCAAAACAACAATAACAACAACAACAACAACTCACTAACATTATGAAACTTTTTTTTTGTTTTTGTTTTTGTTTTGTTTTTGGTTTTTCTCCGGTACCGGGAACCGAACTCACGACCTTGCGCTTGCCAGGCAGGCGCTTTGCCGCTGAGCTAAATCCCCAGCCCCATGAAACTTTTTTGGAGTCTTTGTAATTCTTCTCAGAATTAAAGCAGTAAATTCTTGGGCTAGGGATATAGCTCAGGGGGACAAGTGCCTGCCTGGCAAGCAGAAGGTCCTCAATTCCATTCCCAGCACACACACACACACACACACAAAAAAAAAGGTAAATTCTGGACTACAGCTAATGAGAGGTGTTTTTCTACAGAATAAACTAACTCTTGGCTCATACAAACTGGAGATCTTAACTTTCCCTTCATGACATGTCACCAATTCCTTCAGCATCAAATTTCATTTTGCAAGTGCTTGAAACATGCACTGGATTAGATATCCTTATATCAGAGGATGAATAATTTCTTCATAGAATTCAAAGAAAGCATATTATTCTATTTTCAAACCACCTCTAAAACACTAGAAATAAAAACACTAATGCTCTTATCAGCAACTTTATCAACAACCCCCTGGAGATGTCAATTTAGGGTTAAGGTGCACCTGTTCAATATATATAGGCTACTTGTTTAATCTGATCAGACTGGTTAAATTACTTGGGAACATGACTCTAAAAGCAATAGCTTTGCTTTTTTTTTTTTTTTTTTTTTTTTTTTTTGTCTTTTTGAGACAATGTCTCACTGCAGTTCAGGCTGGCCTTGAGCTTACTCTGTAGCCCAGGCTGGTCTCAAACTTGCAACAATCCTCCTGCCTCAGCTTCCCCAGTGCTGGGATTATAGGCGTGTGTCGCCACACCTGGCTGGACTCTAAAAGCAACAGCTTTGAACAAAACTTTATTTCTGACAAATAAAAGTCAGTCTGTGAACATTTACACACCATACTATTGCAACCATTCTTACTGTCTCTTGCACTCTGGCTTTCACACTGACAAGGGTTAATAATGTTTCATAACTGTATTTATTATCGTTGGAAAGCTGCAGAGGACATTTAAACATACTGCTATCACACCAAGCCAGTTAGGAAACATCTTGGCTACCCACCACCTTTAACAAATCACCCGAGTGGAAAGGGGTGGCAGCTCTATGATATTAATGTTAAGGGTCACAAGGGAAACAGATTCACTTATGGAATTAAAAAACAAAAACTGTAAGAATCTTCTATATTAAGGAAGACTGTGATTTCTCACTTGTAATTCAACTGCTATTTTCTACATGCATATATGGTCTATACCTTGCAAATGTGTCAAATTCTAGGCAGTAGGTTTTTTGTTTGGTTTTTTCTTTTTTGGCATTAGGGAATGTTGAACCCACAGCAAGGCTGTATGACAGAGCCACATCCCCAGCCTAAGCATTGTTTTAAGGTCGCAAAGCAAATCTGTCTAGGTCACATGATCGCTACTTTTTCCTTCACTTTAATGGTACTATTATTTACTAAGCACTTACTATGGGCAAAAGCCCTTTACATGTGTTTAATTTTCACATCAATTATATAATCACCATACTAAATTTACTTAATTTAAGAAAATGAGGCTCAGGATGCACACAAGGTCACCCAATTGAAAGACAAAACTAGGACTGAAATATAGGTGTCTCTGGGACTTATAACATGTTTATCACCATATGACACAGCCACTGCTAATCTTGATACAAGTATAATACACAGATGATGTCAGCGTTCAACAGGGGGTCAGATTCCTTTTAATTTAAGGTTAAGATTGAAAATACAAATTACATGGTTACATCTGATTATCTATTAGAACAAAGGCAAAAATGATGCCTTAGGAAGAATACAGCCAGGTATAGTGGCGCACACCTGTAATCGCAGCCCTAGGGGAGGCTGAGGCAAGAGAACCGTTGCGAGTTCGAGACCAGCCTGGGCTACAAAGTGAGCTCAAGGCCAGCCTGAACTGCATAGTGAGACCCTGTCTGAAAAGGACAAAAAACAGGGGGCTGGGGATTTAGCTCAGCGGCACAGTGCCTGCCTGGCAAGTGCAAGGTTGTGAGTTCAATTCCCAATACCGGAAGAAAAGCAAAAAAAAAAAAAAAGGACACAAAACAGAACTAAACTTAAAGAATGAGGAAAAAATATTTAAAACAAAATCTTTTTTTCTTTTAATTGTTCAAACTCCTCTGCTTTGAGATAATGCCCATGAACAGATAAATGAAACATAGCTTTACTTTGGCATGATTTTCATAAGAGCAGTCTCTAACAAGTTAAAGTCAAATGTGCTGGCAGTGTAGCTCCCTGGCATGCACAAGGCCCTGGTGTGATCCCTAGCACCAGAAAAAAAAAAAAAAAAAAATCAGAATGTTATACAAACAATAAGCTATTGGCATCACTCTATCTTCTAAAACATTTTTAAAGTTCAGACAGTAGACATGTATGTAGACTTGATGTCTACAAATGGCAATTCCTTTTCTAAAAAAGAACACTATCTCAGTCTCTTCTACCTCAGCCTCCAATTTTTTTTCTTTCTTTCTTTTTTTTTTTTTTTTGAGTCAGGGTCTTGCTATGCAGTGCAGGCTGGCCTTAAACTCACTTATGTAGCCCAGGTTGGCCTCGAAATCATGGGTGATCTTCCTGCCTTAGCCTCCTGAGTGCTGGGACTACAGGCATGTGCCACCATGCCTAGCTCAAATTTCCACCTTTGAAGTCTGGTTTCCTAAAGGCAGAAATCTGGTAAGCCATGCTGGCCCCTGATCTCCTTCCCTATATGCACTATCCTGCTGACTGCAATGGACCAGAGTGTGCCGTCAATTGTTTTATATTTTGTGTAGAAAACTAGTATTTCTAAAATTACTGAACACGTCAGTCAAGACAAAATTGTTTTCTGCAGGTCACCCAAAGTGATCACTTACTAAAGCCAAGAAAAGCTTAGCTGAAAGAACATGAAGATGAAGGCTGACCACACCTGTGGATTTTGTTAAACAATCAAGGTATATTTCAGCAAATATCTCAATAAGTTAAATTCTGGATTAACAAAGTTTCTCTTATTTTCTCGATGCCAAAGCCTGAGACACTTCCTCTGTGAAGTGGAGATGCCACTTTGCAACAGGAAGGATTTCTTCAATAAAATGGTGACTTCATTGCAGTATCTTAAGATCAACTTTCATATTCAAGAAGTGATTTGATAAATGAGGGTCTTCTACTGGGCCCACCAAAACTGTACTAGTACTTTTAAAATAATATCAATACATGAGCAATAGATCAGAGTTTAAAATAAGAGTATCTACTTAGTATATTTCTCAGGTGCTCCTTTCTAGCTTGTACATTTGATGATTCACTCAACAAAAATTTATCAAGTACTATTATACATGTATCAGTGTTCTTAGTGTCAATGGTGGCAAAGTGCCTCCAGTTGGCCTAATATAAATTCCATAACAAAACTATACTAAGAAATAACAAGCAAATATTGAGGGGCTTAATAGTACTAGCAAAGTTTAATTCAAACCCATGTATTTAGAATGCCACTTCAGAATGTAAATTCAGCAAAATACCTAATTTCAGGTATTTTCAAAATACCTATACCTACTGCCTAGAATTTGACACATTTGCAAGGTATAGACCATATGCATAGAAAATAGCAGTTGAATTACAAGTGAGAAATCACAATCTTCCTTAATCTTTCCCATTACCATGAAGAGGGGAGAAAAAAACTTGCAAGGTAAAGGCAATATTAAATAAAAATTGTGACAAGGGTAAATAATACCACAAATACAAAACAAACAGAAGTATTGTGTATGCTATATCATTAATTATGTAAGCCAATTTAGTGTCCTCTTGGTGGTGGTGTTTGTGTCCGTGAACAAAACGTTTATTTCACTAGCCCACTAAGGAAGTCAATTCTTTCGTAACAGTGCATTAAAGGTGTAAAAATGTCAATTGCAAGCACAAAGTCCTGAGTTTGATTCCCGGTTAGCACCCCTGCAAAAAAGGTCGATTGTCGAATTATTCCACCATTTATTTATAAATGCCAGGACTAAATTTTAATTGCATGCCTGGTAACCAGAATGACTCAATACTTAACATCCACCTTATCTTGAGCACAAATGGCTGACTCCTAAATCTTAGGTCTGAATCAAAAACTGACAAGACTAAGCAAAAGGGTTAACAATGTGCAAAAGGGTTAACCAAACAGTAAGGAAGCAGAGCAAGTGATTAAAACCAAAAGACCAAATTGTTAAGTTATAGAGAGGCTGCTGTTCATTTGGACCTTAGCCCAGAATACAAAAAATTGGAGGAGAAATGCTGCTGGTTTGAAGTGATCCAGGTTTCGAATCTGCTGCCTCATTCCTTTATCTGTAGAAGCCTCTCCTGACAGTATATAAAAATGGCCATAACCACACTGGAAAAATCCAACAGGCCACCAAAGCCCTTCGGTGGAAATTCATTGTTAGAAAAACAGAGTATACCAGAAAATACTACGTTCTTTAGAAAGATCAACTCAAGAATCTGCCAAAGGAGACAATGAAATCTTTTAAGACCTCTGAAAATTCGTCCTTTGACCAAACGCATTTTTTTTTTCTTTCAAAGCTTCAATTCCTTTAAGAACCACCACCTGTCGGTGGTGCGTATTTTTCTCAGGAAGGCATCTGCACTGCAGATCTCTGCGCGAGGGGAGCTTGCCAGGCAGCTCCCACCAGTAAGCAGACGCACATACAATGGAAACTAACGAAGGCCTGCAGCTTCCCTCCTGGTTTTTCAGATGCGGGAGAAGGGGGTTCAACCAGCCCCTGCTTTGTCTGAATTTTCCCCTCCCCCTTTCTGCAGTAAACACGCGCTTTTGTGATACTGCGATCAATAACAGCCCACAGAAAACGTGAAATCAAAACACGTCGATGCCTTGGCATGACTCTATCTTCTAAAATATAAGCGGCTTCATAGCGTGTCCCCAGCCCCACGCCGTGCCCGTGAAAAGCTTGCTGTATTGTAAACGCAGCCACGCGAGGATCCATCTTGGACCCTCAGCGGCTCCCTCCCAAATCTTCCCTGAGCTATTCTCATCACGTCTCCTCTACCTCAGAGCCTCAGAAAAACCGGGCATTCAGAGTCTAGCTGAAAACAGTAAAGAAACGAGCCACAATGCTTTCATTAAACTTCCTCATTCTCCCCAGGGGCAAATAAAAATAATTTTTGGAGGAGTATTAGGCATGTCTGATTATGTCAACACCTGTCTGCAAACCTACCACGCAACCCTTTCACAAACCTCCCCTCAAAATCGTAATAATTCTTGTCTCCCACGACCCACCTTCCCTAGCCCTCTCAACCCCACTAGTCTTTCACTAAATCACCCAGGTTCCGCGGAGGGCTCTCCGGCCGCCCCGAACACAGCCCATCCCACGCACTGAGCAATTCTCCAAGGCATCCCACCTGCCGGGGCTCCGCGTTGATGCCCTCCCCGCCCCCAACCTGTTTTCTTCACACCCCGTTATTTCCTCATGGTCGGCAAGACCTTTCGCTCCCCTCCCCCTTTCCAAACATCGTCCCCGGGGGCTGACGCCCTCCCCGGAGCTCCCTCAGCCCCGGCCGCGTTCCCCGCGCCCTCCCTCTCCCGGGCGGGGGCTCCCGGCGCGCCTCACCCGCACAAGAGGAGCCGCAGCTCTTCGCCCCCAGGGCGGGGCAGGCTCCCGGGCTCCCGCCGCTGCCGGGCGCGGGCGGCTCGGCCCCGGAGGACGACGAGGAGACGGACGGGGACTGAGTGGCCGCCGACAACTCCGCCATGGCTGCAGAAGCAAGGGCGGGAGAGAGGTGAAGAGAGATGTGGGGCGGGAGAGAAGGAGGGGAAACAATAATCTGTCAGCTGGCTCTGCAAAGCCCCTTCACTCCGCCTGCTCAGAGGACAGACTCCAACACACTGACTCAGCCGAGCACAGCAAGCGAGGGAGTGAGAGCGCGCATGCGCACAAGGGACCCTAGAGCGGGAGGAGGGGGCGGGCAGAGCCGCGGAGGCGCGCAGCGGCGCAATGCGCAGACGCAAGAAATGTCCCTCAGCTGTCCTGCAGGGAAGGAGGGGCAAAATCTGCCTCACACCGCACCTCCAGCGGCTGGGGTGGGGCTCGCCCCTTGGGGCCCAGAAGGGGTGTGGCCAGGCAGTAAGTCCCGCCCACCACTGCGGCCGAAGGCCGGAGTCAGAGGCTGTGGCGCTGTATTTGTTCCGTAGGTCGTCTTGTGAATTTTGTTTCTTTTTTTTTGTCTTTTTGAGACAGGGTCTCGCTATGCATTTCAGGCTGGTTTGGAGCTCACTTTGTAGCCCAGGCTGTTCTCGAACTCGCAACGATCCTCCTGCCTCAGCCTCCCGAGTGCTGGGATTGTAGGCGTGTGCCATCATGCCCAGCTTATGAATGTTTTCGAGTGGGCAACTATATATTTAACGATGGAAGTTTGTCCGTGCTTCCATTAGCTGGAAATGATCTTTTCCATAAATTCCAGAGCCGACGTCTTTGACTGATGCCCTCCCGCTGAGACGCCAATGAAAAGCGCAAGCCACAGTGTAGTCCCCGCAGACAAGATGTTTTATGAACTTATCGGGATGTATCGTAATATCTCACCACGAGGCTGAGATAGCACCGTCCTGCGTTTGGTAGGTAGAGAAAGAAGCTGTACAGAATGAAAAATCATTACTCATTCCAGTCACATTGCAGTGCAGTCTCAAACCCTGCTGCATATTATCTTGTTGCTGTTCCCAAAGGGTCCACCTTCAATCTTAAGGTTGTCTTTTCCTTTGGGTAGGCTCTGAGATAGAGAAAACATTGGGGGTGGGGGCAAGCCTGAGCTATTGAAAGAAAAGCCAGGCAATAAGGACATCTAGCTGTGATTCTGGGGTAAAGGGTGAAAACATGAGTTATTAAAAACCCAGAATTAAAAAAAATCCAGAATAAGGCACAGATACATAATATTGCATTTTATTCATAACCCAAAAGGAATCCTTACTAGAAAATGTGTTTGAAACCGGTCATCTAGCTTATATTGGTTTTTGTTCATTTTTTGCTTCTAGGTTGCCTTGCCAAATTCAAAGCCCTTCCTTACATCTGGTCAAAATGTTTGAAAGGTGCATAATCCTTTTAAAAGGGGGATTGTATCCTAGATATAACAAAAATTGAGGCTGTAGGCTTTGTCGCTAAAGCAGCAATCGACCCAAACTGCAATTGCAGGTTTTGCAAATCCTGTAAAGATGTAACCTCAGAAATAACCAATCAGGCTGCCAGAGGGGAAAAGCAATCTGACCAGTGGAAATCTTCTAGAACAGGCTGTGGACCCATCTGCCCTTGACAGTAAGGTCAACTGAAGCCCAGACTGGGAGAAGGAGGAAAGGGAAAAACACAACACCCTGGCCTTTGCAAAGCTCTGAAAAGAGTACAGAAGAACATTTTCTTAAAATAACTTCATGGCAAGAATCTTACACTGGTATTTCCAGCATCAGCTGGGAGTGCAGCACTGTCCCATAGATAGTGAAGGGAAATTGAAGCCAATGTGATAACCAAGCCAATCATCTACTTTTTCTGAGAAATCTAGAATATTTTTTAATCTATGTCATCAAGTACTGGAAAGAAAATGAAAGATGCCAGTAGCTAAGCCTGACAACACTTGCCGGAAACTGCAGATGTGTGCTGAGAAAAAAGCCTATCTCCCTGCTATTCCTTTGTGCTGTTCTCTTGTTTGTTGTGCCAATTTGCCCGAGTCTGATTCTTCCTCTGGATATTTGTGTATTTGTATGTATGGTTTATTCTAGGAATGTTTACTGATCGTACTGTTGTGTATATGACACGATTTGGGGAAATTTAGAGGGACACAAAATATATACTATGTTTGTCCTATCTCCAATGAACTTATAAGCTAGCTTGGGCAAACATAAACTCACATAAAGATAAGTAGCCAAAACCTACCCAAAATAACACATAACCATACTGCTTTGGTTAGATGGCAAGTAAGTTGTATTAATTTAAAAGAGCAGGAGATATAGCTCAGTGGCACAAGCAGCTGCCTGACAAGTACAAGGTCATGAGTTCAAGTCCTGGTACCAAAAAAAAAAAAAAAAAAGAAAATTACTTTGGGGGCTAGGGATATAGCTCAGTGGCACAAGCGTCTGCCTGGCAAGTGCAAGGTCCTGAGTTCAATTCCTGGTACCAAAAAAAATACTAATTTAAAAGAGAAGCCACGTGTGATGGTGCACACCTGTAATCCCAGCACTCAGGAGGCTGAGGCAGGAGGATCACTTCGAGTTCAAGGCCAACCTGAGCTACACAGTGAAATACATTGTCTCAAAGAAAAAAAAAAAAAGAGAGAGAAAGGTTAAGGGTTAGGTAGCTCAGTGGTAGAGTGCATGCCATACTAGCATGCACAAGACCCTGGGTTCTATACCTAACAATACATATACATACACGCTACACATATCGGTTTTATGAAGAAGCTCAAAGGAGTTTGTAGAGGAGTTTGGCATTGTAAGAATATCCTTAACAGCAGAGAAAGATGATTTGAAGCAAACTCAGGAATTGCTTTTGTGCATTTATACGAAAGAGGCATCCTTCTGGGCACACAAGGCATACAAAAAACACCTCTCCCAGGCTGGCCTGTCTAGTAGAAAATGGCCTGGACCTGATCTCCACTTAACCTGCCCTTCCACAAGCTGCTGTGGTACAATGCACAGACTGCACAACTATATGGACTGGTTCCTGGAGTCTCAGAATGTGATACATATGTACGCTGAGTATGGTGGTGCATATATGGGAGGCTGAAGCAGAAGGACCACAAGTTCAACTCCAAGGCCAGCCTGGGCAATTTAGCAAAATCTTGTCTCAAAAGAGGGAGGTGGCCTGAGGGTATACTGCCCTTTCTTGTGGGAGGCCAGATAGGAGGATGAAAACCTAACTGGCCTCTCATGTGAGTGCTAGGTGAGTGCATACTGACATGATGCAGGAAAAATTAATACAGCTGAGATGCTGTATTTACTCAGATATGTACTATGGACAGTGGGCGAGAGATGAATCCTTTTTTACACTAATCGCTTGTGCCTGTGTCTGAGTGAATAAAGCTAAGGTGTGCCAGTCATTTGGGGCTCTTTGTCGAAAGGAGACAAGAGCCCCTTGGTGCCCACATTTTAACCTATTCTGTGTCTCTTTGTGTTTCATCTTTGTTGCCCCTTGGTCAGGTACAAGCTTGTAGGTTGGCCCCCAGCACCTACTGTTACTGGGTTTGATCCCCAGTACAGGGTTGGGGAGCTGGATGTGGTGGCACACACCTGTAATCCTAGCATTCAGGTTGAGGCAGGAGGATTGCTGCAAGTTCAAGGCCAGCCTGAGTGACATAGTGAGACTCTCAAATAAAAAAGAAAGAGAAAATTGTGACGTTCATTAGACTAAGTTGGGTGGAGGTAAGGGCTTGAAATGGGACAAGAGACTTTTGCTGTAATCCCTGCTCTGTGGAAAGCTGAGGCATGAGGATCACAAATTGAAGCCCAGCCTGGGCAATTTAGCAAGATCCTGTCTCAAAACAAACAATATAAAAGGGCTGGTAATGCAGTTCAGTGAGAAGGTCCTGGGTTCAGGGGCTGGGGATTTAGCTCAGTGGCATAGCGCCTGCCTGGCATGTGCGAGGTCGTGAGTTTGATTCCCAGTACCGGAAAAAAACCAAAAAAAAAAAAAAAAAGAGAGAAGGTCCCCCAGAACCAAAAAGGAGAGGGGAGAAGGATGGGGGAGAAAATTGAGGCTTTGTTTTAAAGCTAATGGGGATTCAGTGAAATTGAGCAGGGAGTCGCTCAGATGAGATTACCAGTTCATCCTAGAGTCTTTAAACTTAGCTATATCCCCAGGCCTTTTTTTTTTTTTTTTGAGACAAGGTCTTGCTAATTGCTCAACTTCCAGGCTGGGTTTAAATTTGTGATCCCCCTGCCTCAGCCTCCCAGAGAACTGGAATTACTGTTGTGTACCACCATGCCTAGATATAATTATTTTTTTTAAATTGAGACATAACATCTGTACTTCTTTATGGGGTATATTATGATAATTTGATATATGTGCACAATCACGATGTATAATCATCAAATCAGGGTTATAAACACTTGGAAATTTTTTTTTTTTGAGACAAGGTCTTGCTATATATAGTTCAGGCTGGCTTTGAACTCACTAGGTATCCCAGGCTGGCCTTGAATTCACAGTGATCCTCCTGCCTCCTGAGTGCTGGGATTACAGATGTGCACCACCATGCCTGGCACATTAATCATTTCCATGTGTTAGGAATTTTGTACTCTTCCAAGTATAGATTGTTTTAATCAATAGTTACCCAACTATGCTATAGATAACCCCCATTAATTCCTTTTCTCTATTTAGGTTTTGGTGCCTGTTATGTAACTTTTTCCATCTCTTCCACCCACAGACACTTCCCTGTCTCTAGTTATCTCTATGAGATGGACTTCTTTTTTTTGTTTGTTTGTTTGTTTGTTTTTTCCAGTACCAGGAATCAAACTCACGTCCTTGTGCTTGCCAGGCAGGTGCTGCGCCGCTGAGCTAAATTCCCAGCCCCGAGATGGGATTCTTAATTTCCACAAATTGGTGGGAACATATGGCATTTATCTTTCTGTACTGGACTTATGTCACTTAACATATTAACCTTCAATTCCATCCATGCCACTATAAATGACAGAATTCCATCCTTTTTTATAGCTGAATAGTATTTACATAGATATATATGTACATATCTCACATTTTCCTTCTCTATTCCTCTGTTGCTAGACATGTTGGTTGATTCCATGTCTTAGGTATAATTAGTGCAGCAAGAAACAAAGAAACAGAGAAGTGTACCTATCTCTTTGATGTACTGATTTCATTTTTTTTTTTTTTTTGGTTTTTCTTTTGGTTTTTCTCCGGTACCGGGAACCGAACTCACGACCTTGCGCTTGCCAGGCAAGTGCTTTGCCGCTGAGCTAAATCCCCAGCCCCTCATTTTTTTAAAATAAATACCCAGTAGGAATTGCTGGATCATATGGTAATTCTTTTTTTTTTTTTTGTATGTGTTCAGTTTCTTTTAATAATTTGATGTTTTATTAAAAATAAAAAATTCATAACAAAATAAGAGAATAATAATAATTAATATACTGCATATCATTATTCTCAAAGTAGTTACTCCAGGTACAAGACAGACACAAGAGATTCTCTTACGAAGAAGAAACAAACATAATAGCACAAAAAAACAGCAAGACAAAACATAATAGCACAAAACTTTCTTTTCAGTAAACTAAGAAAAACTAGTTAGTGTTCAGTTTTTTGAGTTCCTGATATCTTCTGGATATTAATCCTTTGGAAGAAGAGTTCACAAATAGTTTTACCCATTCTGGAGGATGTATTTTAACTCTGTAGGTTATTTCCTTTGATATGTAGAAGCTTCTTACATTTGTCTATTTTTACTTTTATTTCCTGTGCCTTTAGGGTCCTATCCAAAAAATCTTTGCTTTAAAAGATTGAACGTATTCAAATTCATATATACACATACACATACATATATGTGCAAAAATATATATACAGGGAAGGGGGGTATATCTCATTGATAACTTGCTTAACATATGCAACACCCTGGGTTTGATCCCCAGCACCACAAAACAAAACAAAAGGTTTATCCACAGTCACAAGTCAACATCAAGGCTGCCTTGTGAGAAATGCATTGCTGGGCACTTCATCCTTGTGGGGACACCATAGCATGTAGTTTTATAAACCTATATGGTATATTCATCTTGGCCTCTTGATGCAATCAAAACATGCAGTAAACAAGATGTATGAAGCCACTGTCAGCATGGTGTGCTGTTTTGTAGTAAACTTTTTGTGTCGTATAGTAAGTACATAAACCAGTAACATAGTTGTTTATTCTCATTATTATGTGCTGCACACACTTGGATGTACTATACTTTTTATTTTATTATAATTTTAGTGCATGTTGTACAAAATAAAAGATTTCATACTATTTTTTTCTTTCTTTATATTTTTATTTTTGAGACACGGTTTCTCTATGTCCTCCAGGCTAGCTTTGAACTCACTATGTAGCCCAAGCTGGCCTTGAACTTGTGGCAATCCTCCTGCTTCAGGGATTACAGTTGTGTACCACCATGCCTGGCTCATTATATTTTCATACATGCATAAAATGTGCTTTGATTCTACCCACCTTCCTGAATACTTTGTCTTATCCTCCTGCCTCTCCCAACACAATACTTTTGTAGGATTAATAGTTTAGTAAATTTATTTACACCAACATTACTGCATGAGAATGCTTTGTGCTACGATGTTAGGAAGGTTACCAACATCACTAGGTGATAGATAGTTTTCAACTCCATTATAATTTTGTGGGACTGCCCATGGTATATGCAGTCTCTCATGAACTGTAATGTCACTATGTTGTGTACGACTGTATTGTAAAGTAATTGTGTATCACTAACTTCTTCTATTCTTGTATAACACAGAGGTGAACACTACTAGAATCTTCCAGTGGTAAATATCTCCAAGGTGAATATAGAAAATCTATTTTTTTTTTTGAAGCATTAGCTGTGCTATTGGCTGGAACAGTAATAATGAATCGGCTGACAAGACCTGAAGCTTGTACTATGTTACCATGTTGACAGTCTAATAGTCAACTTTTTAATTTTATTTATTTAATTGTTGTTTTTTGAGACAGGGTCTTGCTGTGTAGTTCATGTTGGCCTTGAACTCATGGCAATCCTCCTTAACTCAGCTTCTCAAGTACTGGGGTTACAGGTGTGTATCACTATGGCTGCTATTTTTGTTTTTCTTTTTAAGAGGTAGAGTCTTAGTATGTTGTCCAGGTTGGTTCTGAAATCCTGAGCTCCCTGGCTCCTCCTGCTTTCGCCTCCTAAGTAGCTGGGATTACAGGCACACAGAAGCACAGAGTTGTTTGTTTACTTATTTACTTATTTATTTTTGTGGTATTGGGGATCAAATTCAGGGCTGCATATGCTATAAACATATAGTGTTCTATTGAGCTAGATTACTGGCTCAGCTACAGATATTTAAATGATGCCTGGATGTAGTATTCCACCAGTGCCTTCCAAGTACTTAAACATCAATCCTGCACACAGGTGGTAGGAGGCCAAACCGTGTTCTAGGACACCCCAAAGAGTCATATTTCGTTGGCTGTTTATCTCACAAGACTGTGAGTCTCTGGAGGACAGGGACAGGAATGTGTTTTATGCAGTGTTACTGCTTAGCATGATACCCAGAACTTAACAAATGCTCTAATTTTGGAAATCTTTGGAATCTGAGTCACAGTGGATGTCACTGCAGAAAACAAGTTTGCTTTTTTTTTTCCTTTCTTTCTTTTTTAATGGTACTGAGCATTGAACCCAGGGCTGTTGAACTGAGCTATACCCTCATTCCCCTTTTTACTTTTTGAGACAAAGTCTTGCTAAGGCACTAAGTTGCCTCAGCTCCCATATTTTTTGAGCTTCATAAAATACTTGATTATCTTAATTATGACTTTGTTTTATTTTTCCAAATAAATATGCTGCCAAGGATATAGCTCAGTGACACAGCACTTGCCTTACCTGCTTGAGGTCCTGGGTTTAATCCAAAGCACTGCAAAGCACAGCAAAACGAAAACAAAAAACTCTGACAGAATGAATGTGATGACTGCTGTGTTTTGAGCACTAACCATAATCAGTCATCATTGTCAAACACTTATATCTCATTTAACCCACAATTTTAGGTAAGTAATGGAATTAGTTTGTAGATGATGAAACAGTCACACAGGTTAAATAATTCACCCAAGACTGCACAGCCAGAAAGAATATAAGTCAAAATTCAAAGCCAGGTGAATCTGATCCTACATCCAATGGCTTTAATACTCAAATATGTATACATGTCAGCTATCTCAAGGAAAGCTCAACCTCAATTCAGAGGTGGCTGAAAACAGATTGTAATTAGTATCAATATTCAGCACTTTGTGTGTCCACTGTTTTGATAATCCTGGATATCTGAGAAGGAAACAATAACAAAACATGTTCTTTATTTACAAGGGTAGCTTCCTAGGCTGTGACTAATCCTAAAATCCATCTGTACTTTGTTGGTTCAAATGCCAGAAACTTCTTCAAAGTATAAGGAAGGCTGATGATATGCTGACACTGACCTTGATGATGTAATACTGAGATAGATATAATGCCAGCATTTGCTATTTACTTCCTGACAGAAGAGATTTTAGTGCAGCTTTATTGGAAGCCTTTAAAATAGAACAGTATATCCTGTTCCATAGTAAAAGTTTGGTATTTCATATTTAATATTAAACAAGTCAAGCCAGGCATGATGGCAAGGTAATCCCAGCACTCCAGAGGCTCCCAGAACAAGTGCAAGGCCAGCTTGGGTTATGTAGCAAGACCCTGTCTACAAAAACGAAAACAAACTGCCCCTTGAATATTTGTTTTTTTTTGTTTTTGTTTTTTTTTTCCTTCTGGTACAAGGAATTGAACTCATGACCTTGTGCTTGCCAGGCAGGTGCTGTGCCACTGAGCTAAATCCCCAGCGCCCCCCTCAAATATTAAAGCAATCAGAAAGTAGTCCCTGTTGGCACTGTCTGAGGTATTGGGTTATAGCTGTTTTGTTCAAAGCAGACAGAAAGGGCCCAGGGATATACCTCAGCGGCACAAGCGTCTGCCTGGCAAGTCAGGTTTCAGTCTGTACTCAACTGGCTCCAAGGCTGAGTGGCACGAAGCAGAGGGCTACAGTTCATGGTGGCTGAGAACAGCAAAGGCAGCAAGAACAAAAGGGAGGAGTGGCTGCAAGCAGCCTCTTTCTCTCCCTTACGTATGCAAACTATCCACTCCAGGGTGGGTATAGCACTCACACCCATAATCCCAGCATTGGACTATGGATCAATCAAATATCTAGAAGCCTGCCCCATGACTGCATGAGGATTTGGGGGGATGTACAGACATAAACCATAACAGTGGCAAACTCAGAAAGGAAGGGCCAAACTGGGCATGGTGATGCATGCTTATAATCCCAGCACTCGGGAGGCTGAGGCAGGAGGATCACTGTGAATTTGAGGCCAGCCTTGGATACATAGTGAGTTCAAGGCCAGCCTGAACTAGGTGTGGAGACCCTGTCTCAAAAACCAAAAAAAAAAAAAAAGAAAGGAATGGCCAAAGGCCAAGACTTATCACAAATGCAACACACTGCAAAAATTTTAAATTGCACACACTCTCCATTCCCCTTCTCTGTACTAGTTTCTCAATTTGATTTATGTTCTACTTTTTGTTTTATCCCTTCCCACAAGAATGTAAATTCCAAATGTAGAAAGTTTTTTTTTTTTTTTTTTTTTTTTTTTTTTTTTTGGTATGGGGAATCAAACTGAAAACAGGGAAGCATCTTAAATAAAGACAGCTCAGGCTTTTACATGTCCCTTATAGAACTTCAACAGACAGTGCTTACTCTGCCAGCTAGTTAGCTAGATTCTGTTCTGAAGACAGAGCTCTAGTTGTATGGACCAGTGGTGATGAACTGAGTTGTGATGGACTCAGTTGTGTGAACTCAGAGCTGATGCCCAGGGCAACTCTCTGGCACATCCCCAAAGGTTCCTCAGTGGAAGCTGAGTCCCAACAGCCCAGCGGGGTATCCAGCAGAAAAATCTCCTCAGCTATCATCCCACCTGCACTCTTTCAGTGATCTGGTATCCTCTGTCTCACAGTGACCAGAGGTGATGCTGTTAGAGCCCTTTCTTAAATCCTTCATTAAGGGTTGAGCTACAGGTTTGGACTTTTCTCTCTCTGCTATTAAGTTAGCAGCCCCAGTTTTTCTCCAACTTGCCAGTTTAACTTGAAAACTTCTTGATTAGACTGCCTCTCCCTCCAAAAGGTTGTGTTGAGGCAGCTTGCAACAACTGTTTCCCTTTAACAGGGGAAAACAGCTATCAGGAAAGCAATTTACACTTGTGCTTTACATATGCTAAGTGTTATAGTTGGGGTTTACAAGGGAACAATACAGGACATATAATTTATAAGATTATTTTATAATAGTCACCCAGAGAGTCATATACAAAGAGTACAGGAAATCTGTCCACACACTAAAGACCAAGAAATCCAGCTGAGGGTCTGGATCCCATGATAATGTCCTGTATGAGTCCCACTGAAGACCCAGAGCCCTTATAACAATCCCTCTGGAGTCCAATTGAAGGCCAAGAGCTGGTGACAATTGTTATGGTTTGTGTCTGGATGTCCCACAAAGCCTCATGCAGTCATGGGTGCACGTTTCTAGAGTTTATGATTGATCCATGATCCAATGCTGGGATTATGGGTGTGAGTGCTACACCCATCCTGGGCAGGTAGTTAACATACAGTATAAGGGAGGGAAAGAGGCTTGCTCTTCCCTCTCTGCCACTCCTCCATTTTGCTCTTGTTGCCTTTGCTGTCTTCTGTCACCATGAACTGTAGCCCTCTGCCTTGTGCCACTCTGCCTTGGAGCCAGCTGAGTACAGACTGAAACCTCCACAAACTTTGAGCTAAATAAACCTTAATTTGGGTGTCAGGTATTTTGTCTCAGCAAAGAGAGAAAAATAACTAAGACAGCCACATAATGCCACGTATGCTATAATCACCTCCTGCAGATCCTGCCTTTCACATACCCGGTATGAAATTTGTGTAATCTCTTTCCCTCATGTCTACTTCTAATTTCCCCTGGCCCAGTTGGCTTAGATCTAATCTAGATTTAAATCCAAGGCCTTCAAGATGGCATGCAAACAGTCGAGTTCGGGGAGAATCAGGAATGTTAGCGGAAAAGAAGTCAAAACAGGATCTCTTTAGGTATCTATCTTTTCACCTTTGGTCTAGGAAAATAAAAAATAGCTCAAGCGCTTGGCAAGGACTGCAGTATTGGCGAAACTTTTAGAACTTTCGATGATATAAACAGCCCACTGCAGCACTTGTGCCACAGGTTTGCCACCACTGGCCTAGCAGTAGCTGGGAAGAGGTTCTGAGCAGGTTGTACTTAAGACAAAGGCTGAAGGAAAAAGGGGGAGTCATTTGTTGTATGATTAAAGCAGTGGTTATGCCAAATGGCGGTGGTGGTGGTGGGGAAGGGACGCATTAGCCTCCTATAAACTCCGCCAGGTACTTATGCTCAACTACCACTCCCACCCTAACTACTCCAAAAAATTTTATTCCTTGTTTGGGGCAAATGATACCTTCTTAGATGTGACGTGTGTATGCAAGTATTTTCGGAGAACCTAATTTCATACTGATTCACTACACAGTTTTAAGTATGATTAAACAAACAGCTTGAAAGAAGGTTCTGTAAACTTGTCACTTACGAAAGACTGGCCATGGTTTAGGCTGGACAAAGACGATGGCTGCAGTCTTGCTGGAAGTTCTTAAATTCATCTATCAAGAAGGGCGGTGGTACTGGGCACGGTGGCACACGTCTGGAATCGCAGCAATTGCGAAGCTGAGGCAGGAGGATCGTCGTGAGTTCGAGGCCAGTCTGGGCTATCCAGTAACTTCAACGCCAGACTGAACTACACAGGAAACCCTATCTCAAAGAAACCACACACACACACACACACACACACACAAACAGTGCGTATCAGTCTTGGCCTGGAACAGGAATGGACGTGAGCGCGCGCGCGCGCGTGTGTGTGAAACGAGGACGACAGTGGTAATAAAGGCATGTCAGTCTCTCCTTGTGAAGTCAAAATCGTTAAAGACCCAGTGGGATTTACGTCACCCGGGACTGAGGATGCCTCTCTGCTGTCCCCCGTGGTTCCTGCGCTTTTAACACCGAAACCGTCTCAAGCGCCCCAGGTGGAATGGAACTGGGGAATGAACGGCCACCGCCCCGCCCGGCCCGGCCCGGCCCCTCCCGATTCCCACGTGAAGCGGCGGCGGCGGGAATCGTGGGCGGTCGGGCCTCGTCCCCAGCCCCGCCCGTCCTCCCAACGACGCCCGCTGGGAACTGTAGTTCTGTGGTCGAGGGCCCGCTCCGCTCTCTCCGCTTCCGCTCAGCCCCGGATGAGTCCGCAGAATGGGGGCCGCTAGCCGGGCTGAGAGAGCGCTGGACTACAATTCCCACCCGGCCACACACTTCACCCTGGTAGCCGGGGGCGCGCTCCCACGCACGCGCACACGCGCCGGGAGGTGGCGGGATTGAGCCGCGTGCGCTTTCCCGCCCGACCCGTCAGGGCGCCTGCCACGCCCCGGGCCGCCTGCAGCGTCTTGCCTCGGCGCCCTCGGCTGGCCTCCTCGCGCCTCCGCACGCCCCTCCTTTCACCAGTTAATCTGCGCGCCGGGGCCCCGCCCGTTTCCCGCCTCCGGCCCCTACTCGTCCCCGCCCTAGCCCGCCTCTCTCCTCCGCGCCCCTGCTGCTTCTGCTGAAGGCGGAGGCTCCATGTTGTCCCCTCAGCGAGCGGTAGCGGCTGCCTCGAGAGGAGAAGGTGAGGCGTCCACTTTACCCCGGACCCGCTGCGTGGCCACCCCTGCCTCCCTCCCCGCTTCGGCTCCGCGCTGACCACCCGCCCCTTCTCGGTCCCGGGGTGGGACTGCGCCGCCGCCGGTGTCTCTCGGGGCCAGGGGCTTCAGCTGGGGGCGGCGCCCGGCCGGGGGTGCCGGGGCCACGTCGGGCCGCGAACCCCTCCCTGCGCCGAGCCCTCGCGGCTCGGCCGAGCTCTGGCCTCGTTAACGGGCCGGGTGGAGCGGGAATGCGGATGCTCTGTGCCTAGTGCTGCAGGGCTGAGAAGCGTCCTTCGAGTTGCAAATTTTATTTTTATCTTAACGACCTTGAAGCACTGACAAGTATTAGGAAAGTTGTTTTTCCATCCACGCTTGTCACCATAAAGGGAGGTTCAAGAGAGTTGCCTTAGCTTGGCTTAGTAAATTCTCTGAGTAATTTGGTGCAGTACATTTTTTTTTGCTTTCCTGAAGACGTAAAACGTGGTAAAAGTGTTAAATAAAAACCACATAAGGAGTCACCGTAAATTCATGGATACGATTTCGCCTGTCATTTTACCTGGCTTTACTGTGTGTACGTCAGAAATTTCCCGAAATTTGAGTTGCGAAATTTAAAGGCAAAAGGGTCAAGAACGGTGTTGGAAGAATCTTTAAAAAGTTCTACTGAAATTTGAATACGAAATGGTTGTTTTGTAAAAGGTGAACGAAAAACTAGCGGAGTAAAACTTAATACGCGTTTTGGCTTAAGGTGGAGAAGCAGATTTTAAAAAGCACAACCTAGGGTTTAATCTGTCAGGCGTTCGGCGTTGCAAAATACGTATTGGGAATTTAAATATTTTTTTCTTTTTTCAGTTCGCACAGAAAATAGCCTGTACTCTAGAAATTCGTGTTGCACCTCTAATACCTGTAATACACTTTCTTTTTTTTTTTTTTTTTTTTTTTTTTTTCCGGTACCGGGAACCGAACTCACGACCTTGCGCTTGCCAGGCAGGCGCTTTTGCCACTGAGCTAAATCCCCAGCCCCTTGTAATATTTACTTTTGACACGTTTGATTGCAAAGGATCTTCTAATGATGAAGCTTTACTCTAGTCCGGAATCGTTTCATTACCTACAGTTTAGGATCTCATGTAATGTTCATAAATTAGGAAAAATAGTAGAAGACAGATATGTACTAGCATAATTTCTTTAGGGTTTGGTAAGTAAAGTTTATTTATTTTGCGGTACTGAAGAGTGAACCCAAGGCCTGGTGCTTGCTAGGCTAGACTTTTACCACTGAGCTATATGCCCTTACCCCTTATTTAGGTAAGTGTTTACAGATGTTTATTTTGATTGTCCTGTCTGTCTGTCTGCCTTTCTCTTTCTTTCCCTTTTTCTGTTTCAGTCTCTTTCCTTCTTTCTAGTAATCCGTAGAATAAAGGTTATATTCATGCTAATTCAAAATGAAATAAACTGCGCATGTGGTGCACACCTGTAACTCAGCACTCTGGGATGCTGAGGCCCCATGATAGTAAGTTTGAGTCTAGGCTGAGCAATTTTGTGATTTAGTGAGACCCTGTCTCAAAATAAGGCTGGGGATGTAGCCTAGTGTGAAGGCCCCGGATTCAATCCACAGTAGAGGTT
This sequence comes from Chinchilla lanigera, assembly GCF_000276665.1. Lineage (NCBI taxonomy): Eukaryota > Metazoa > Chordata > Mammalia > Rodentia > Chinchillidae > Chinchilla > Chinchilla lanigera. Next base: position 21,361,519 of record NW_004955422.1, read on the forward strand.
GGGGTGGGGTTTTTGCATGAACAAGAAATGTAAAGCCCTCCAGTTCTCAGCTTGGTCACACACTGTCTTTAAAGATTTTCATGAAATATTTTAGGGCATCCTAGATGTCTATAAACTTGAGAACTGGTTTAGAATTTACATACAGTCATCTCTAGCCATGTCTGTTCAAAGTTACTTTATTTTATTTTTGCGGGAGGGAGTACCGGGAATCAAACTCAGGACTCATGCTTGCCAGACAGGCACTGGTGCCACTGAGCTAAATCCCCAGCCCCTGTTAAAAGTTCTTCATGGCCTTCGTGTTTCATATTAAGTTCAAATAACACAACCACACTGCTTTTTTTTTTTTTTTTTTTTTTTTTTAACTTTTCAATTTTATTTTGAGAAAGAGTCAGGCTAAATTGTCCTGGCTGGACTTCAACTCACTATGTGCCCAGGCTGCCCTCCAACTGTGGCGATCCTCCTGACTCAGCCTCCCTAGGGCTGGGATTACTTGTGTTGTCATACCTGGTAGTTTGTCTAAATTTTAAAACATTTTCCTGAGTTGTCTTTGAGTGCTTAGGAGCATATTTTTATATTCAAGACAGACATATTACATGTACATTATATATAATAACAACAATAGGGAAAAGAGGAAAGCCTTGCCGGGCGTGGTGGCCCACGCCTGTAATCCCAGCACTCGGGAGGCTGAGACAGGAGGATCATTTGGAGTTCAAGACCAGCCTGGGCTACAAAGTGAGTTCAAGGCCAGCCTGAACTGCATAGAGAGACCCTGTCTCAAAAAGACAAAAAAAAAAAGAGGAAAGCCTTTGTTCAAAAGAAAAGAAAATCTTTATTTTTATTTATTTTTAATTTTTATTTATTTAATTTTTTACATTAACAGTGGTCACTGTTCAAGGTTTATTTGGTATTGTAGTTGGTAGAAAAGAAAATCTTTCAGGGAACTTGCAATAGTTGCAAAAAAAACCTTTGTTCTATTTTTTTTAAATAGTTCTATTTTGTGTACTAGTATATAGTAAAGTTTTTTTTTTTTTTTTTTTTGGCTGTGGTGGTGCATACCTGTAATCCCAGCACTTGGGAGGCTGAGGCAGGAGGATCTTTGTGAGTTTGAGACCAGCCTGGGCTACAAAGTGAGCTCAAAGCCCTGCTGAACTGCATAGCAAGACCCTGTCTCAAAAAGACCAAAAAAAACACCAAACCTTTTTTTTGTTTGGTACCAAGAATGAAACTCACAACCTCACACTTTCCAGGCAGGAGGTCTAGTATTCTTATAGATAATTACTTATATTTGAATTTTTTTATAGGAAATATTTGTTTCTATAACTATTACTATTTATATTGAAAAGTTCTGTATGGATTTCTAAAAATGCTTTTTATTTGACTGTTTTGATTGTTAGAACTAGCCAGGCATATTTCACAGCTGGAGTATATTATAAGTTAGGAGATGGGCTATACTTTTTACTTATTTTTTATCTTTTTTGTTTTTTTGAGATAAGGTCTTACCCTATAGTCCAGGCTGGTCTTGAGCTCCCTATGTAGCCCAGGCTGGCTGCAAACTCTCGTCAGTCCTTCTGCCTCAACCTCCCAAGGGCTGGGATTACAGGTGTGTGCCACCACGCCCAGTTTGCTTTTCTTTTTTTTTTTTGTTTTTGGTTTTTCTCTGGTACCGGGAACCGAACTCACGACCTTGCACTTGCCAGGCAGGCGCTTTGCCGCTGAGCTAAATCCCCAGCCCCCCAGTTTGCTTTTTAAAAAAAATTCATTGGTGCATTTTAGGTATACATAATGAGCACTTTCTTCATAGAGAATTTGTACCTATACATGATATAACTTGGTTCTTTTTTTCCATTCCCGTACCCTCCTTTCAATCCCTCTTCCCCGTCTTATTTACAGAAGCTTTGCTTCCATTTTTCTTTCTTTTCTCATTTTTTTTCTTTTCCCTACCTTTCCCCTTCCCCCCTCCCTAGTTCCCCTTCCCATTTGAACATTTTCTTATTATTTCACAATATCTATTATACATTTTGGTCCTTATTTACACTTTGTTTCTCACACCAGAGAAACAAAATGATATTTATACATGTTTATTTCACTTAAGCATATGGTCTCAAAGTGCATCCATTTAGCTATAGATGGCCCAAGTTTATCCTTCTTTATGGCAGAGTAGTACTCCATTGTATTAAAAAAACCTCACATCTTCTTTACCCATTCATTGGTTGATGGGTATTTGGGCTATTTCTAAGATTTAGCTATTACAAACTGTGCTTCTATAAACATGAGTGTGATACTTTTAATTCTTTTGGGAAGATACCAAGAAGAGAAATAGCTGCGTCCAGTGGGACATCTAATCTTAGTTTTTTTGAGGTATCTCCACACTGCTTTCCACAGTGGTTGTGCCAGTCTACACTTCCACCAACAGTGGAAGTTTTTTTCTTTTTTTTTTTTTTTTGGTACTAGGAATTGAACTCAGGACCTGTGCTTACTAGATAGGCGCTTGTGTTGCTGAGCTGTATTCCTGGCCCCTCCAGTACCATATATTAAAGAGGCTTTATTCCAGTGAAGATGTTTGGCTCTTGTCAAAGATAAGGTGGCTAATCAAATGTGCTTCTTCTAATTTGTTCTGTTGATCCTTGGGGTGTGTATGTGTGTGTGTGTTTGCCAGTACCATGCTGTTTTTATCACAATAGCTTTGTGTATAATAGCTTTGTAGTATAATTTCAAGTCAGGGATTGTGATGCTCCCTGCCTTGCCCTTGTTGTCCAGAATTGCCTTTGCTATTCTAGGTCTTTTCTGGTTCCAGACATTTTAGAATTGTTTTTTTCTAATTCTGTGAGGTATACTGTTGGAATTTTGATCAAGATTGCATTAAATATGTATAATTTTGGAAGTAGGGCCACCTACTACATTGGTTCTTCTTACCCAAGAACAAGAGATATCTTTCCATTTTCTAATAGCTTCTTCAAAGGAGATAGAATTTATTGGTATAGTAGGCGGATAAGCAAAGGAGTGGAGTAAGTGCTTATGCCTTAAAATAATAAATTCATCCCAAGTAAATAATGCTAATTAAAAAAGCCTAGTTTGCAGGGTGTGATTGTGCATGCCTGTAATCCCAGCACTCGGGAGGCTGAGGCAGGAGGATCACTTCAAGTTCGAGACCAGCCTGGGCTACAAAGTGAGTTCAAGGCCAGCCTGAACTGCATAGTGAAACCCTGTATCAAAAAAAGACCCCCCCCCCAAAAAAAAAGCCTTATTTAACTGCAACGTAGCTAATTAAAGTCTTCAGTTAGCTATCTAGTTGATTTTTGGTGGTGGTCTGGTGTTTACGAAAGAGCAAATAAAATCCCTACTGAAAAAGAAAAAAAAAACACTACTTAATTCATTCTATTAACCCTTTTTTTTGTTTTTTTTCCCACCTGTGGTATGGCATAGCATTTTTTAGTTTTTTAAAATTCTAGTTTTAGCCGGGGATATAGCTCAGTGGCATAAGTGCTTGACTGGCAAGCCTGAGGTCATGAGTTCGATTCCCGGTACCAAAAAAAAAAAAATTTAGTTTTTACCAGGCAGGTGCTGTGCCACTGAACTATATCCCCTGCAAAATTTTAGTTTTTACTTACTGTTTTATGTTTATTTTTTGTAGTACTAGGGATCAAACCTCCTGAATGTTAGGCAAGTGCTCTACCACTGAACCATGTTCCCTGCCTGACATTACTTTTATTTGTTCTTAATTTTTAATTTTTATTGTTTTTGAGATAGGGTCACATCGTGTTGTTTAGGTTGGTCTTGAACTTCCGGACTTAGGTGATTCCCCTACTTCAGTGTCCTGAGTAGCTGGGACTACAGGTGTGTGCCACCTCCGTGGGCTTCTGACATTACAACTCTGTTCCTGCAAATTCTTTCTCTTTCTCTCTCTTTTCTCTTTCTCTTTCTCTTTCTCTTTCTCTTTCTCTTTCTCTTTCTCTTTCTCTTTCTCTTTCTCTCTTTTTTTCTCTTTCTCCTTTCCTCTCCTTTCCTCTCCTTCCCTCTCCTTCCCTCTCCTTCCCTCTCCTTCCCTCTCCTTCCCTCTCCTTCCCTCTCCTTCCCTCTCCTTCCCTCTCCTTCCCTCTCTCTCCTCTCTCTCCTCTCTCTCGGGGAGGGTTTAAGACAGAGTCTTGCTGTTTAGTTCAGGCTGGTCCCAAGGTGATTATCCTGTTTCAGCCATCCAAGTGCTGAGATTAGAGGTGTGTGGCACCACGCTCAGCTGTCCCTACATTTTCTGAGATTTCAGTAGTGTTTAAGCATAGTTCATCTGTTAATCTTTATGAATTCATGAAGTACGACAAAATTCTTAGTCAACAGAGAAAGGTGGGTTGTTTTTTTCTTCTTTCTTTCTTTTTTTTTTTTTTTTCCGGTACTGGGAATTAAACTCACAACCTTGCGCTTGCCAGGCAGGTGCTATACCGCTGAGCTAAATCCCCAGCCCCTAGAAGTGTGTGTGTTTGTTTGTTTTGAGACAGGGTCTGCGGTCTTTATCCTGGGCTGGCTTAGAACTTGTAGGGATTTTCCTTCTTGGCAGGAGTGATGGTATTACAGGTGTGCACCACCATGCTTGGCAAAAGTGTGGTTTTGTTTAGTATTCTGTGTTAAGGCACAAAGATTTTCTACAACAGAAAAAAAACTTTAATTAGAATATAAAATTTCCCTAAGATTGTGGTCAGTAGGTTTTACATAGTGTTTGCACTATAACAGTCTACACATATATGTGTGTCTGTGGGCACATTAGTCTCATAAGCCAAAATGGAATTCTATATATATAAACACCCGTTCACCCAGCGTCAGATGAACCACACCTAGCAGTTTTAGAGTTGGGAGGGGGCTTGGTATACTACTTGTCCTTGCATATGTGATTTTTTTTTCTTTGTGAATCAAGAATTGTAATGACTGCCAGCCTAGACAAGGGATGAAAATGTTATGCCTCTGTTTTTGGGTGTGTTCTTCTTGCCCTTTAGAGAATGTGGTATTTCAAAAGGAGGCTGGAAAACTCAGATCATAACTCTACTGTGAATCATACATCGTGTTCAAGAAAGTGTTTCTATAACTTTAGGTACTTGCTTTTTAAGAATTCTCTGGACAGTAAAAATGAGCTCTGAGGCTGGTTGTACCCCAGTATTTTAGATTGAGTCTTGCTTTATGGTGCAGGCTGGCCTCACACTCTCAGTCCTCCTGCCCCTACCTCCCAAGTGCTGGAATTAACAGGCATGCATCACCGTGCCAGTCTTTACTGAAGGATCTTAAAGGTGCTCTTTGCCCCCGTGGGACTTTTAGAATTGACTGGGACTTTTAGAATTGACTAGAGACATTTTTGGGTGTCACAACCTGGCGGAATACCACTGTTATCTACTGGGTACAGGCCAGGGATATTGCTACATATTGTATAATACTTAGGAACCCCTCACCCCCACCTTGCATGCCAAAGCAAAGTTATCTAGTTACAAATGTCTTTTTTTGTTTGTATTTTGAGATAGGGTCTTGCTTCGTAGTTTAAACTGCCCTTGAACTCACTACCTAGCCTGGTTGGCTTGGATCGCACAGTAATCCTCTGTCTCCACTTACTGAATGCTGGGATTACAGGTGTGCACCACTCTGCCCAGTGGCCACAAATGTCAGTAGTGGCAAAGTTGAAAAACCCAGATCTAGCCGGGCGTGGTGGCGCACACCTGTAATCCTAGCACTCGGGAGGCTGAGGCAGGAGGATCATTGGGAGTTTCAGGCCAGCCTGAACGACAGGGTGAGCTCAAGGCCAGCCTGAACTGCATAGCAAGACCCTGTCTCAAAAAGACAAAAAACAAAACAAAACAACAACCCAGATCTATACTGTTGAAATTTTGCAGTAATGGGGATTAACCTAAATCCTTTATGCAGAAGGGCTACACTCCTGACACTTTTTTTATTTTTAAGATAAGGTGTCATTAAATTGTCCAGGCTGGGCTGGGAATATAGCTCAGCGGAATCATGCCTGTCTCACAAGCAGGAGGTCCTGGGTTTGATTTCCAGTACAAAAAAAAAAAAAAACCACACACACAAAAAAACAAACCTGTTCAGAGTGCTTGGATTACAGGCTTGGGCTACTACGTCCAATTCCCACTGTTGAATTAATTGATTAAGCTCTGTATGAATTTTTCTTTTTTTTTTTTTGTGGTGCTAGGGATTGAACCCAGGACCCTGCCTGTTCTCCAACTGAGCTATACCCCAAACCCTAAGTTTTTTGAAATAGCAATTAATTGCTTTTAATTAACCAGTTTTATTGAATTTATCACAGTCAGATGGTTTTCTGAAGCATTTGAGAGGACATTTAAACTTTTTCCCCATAATTTTTATTTTACATTTATTTATTTATTTGTAGTACTGGGAATTGAAACTAGGGCTTTTGGCACTGAGCTATATACTCACCCCTTTATTTTTTATTTTTAAGGCAAGTTCTTGCTAAGTCACTAGATTGCCCAAGCTAGGTTTAAATTTGTGATCCTCCTGTGTCAACCTTCCAGAGTGCTGAGATTATAGGTGTGTGCTACCACATTGGTTTTTTTTTTTTCGGTGTTTTGAGACAGGGTTTTCAGTATCTAGTAATCTAGGTTGGCTTTGACCATGTTATGTGGCTTAAAGCTGGTCTCAAACTTATGATGGTCCTACCTCAACCTCCCAAGTGTTGGGCATAAGGGTGTGTATCACCAGGCCCAGCCCTCATCATTTTTTGATGATAGAATTTCTTGGGGTTTCTGTTTCATAGAAGACTGGATTTATTTATTTGTTTGTTTTTTTGAGACAGGATCTTGCTATGTAGTTCAGGTGGTCTTGAACTTGCTATGGCTGACCTCGAACTTGTGGCGGTCCTGCTGCCTTAGCCTCCGGACTGCTGGGATTGCAGGCATGTGCCACCATACTTGGCTATCTTTATCTTTTTTTATCCCATTTCTGTCTTTTGCCCCCCATACCTTTTCCCATCTCCAAAAGTCTACCTCTTAATTCCTGTCATATTTCAGTTAATTAGGTGTCTCAGATAAGAGAAAATATGGAGTATGTAGCTTTTTGAGTCTGACTTATTTCACTTAACATGGTCTCCAGTTCTGTGTGTTTTCCTGCAACTGCCGTAATTTCGTTCTTTGTTGTGGCAGAATAATATTCCCTTGTGTGTATACTGCATTTTCTGTATGCATTCATCTGTTACAGGCATCTAGGCTGTTTCCACAGTTTAGCTATTGTGACTTGCAGCACTATAAACATGAATATTTAAAAATTTATTTATTTTGAGATTTGAATATTTATTAACTGTGGTATGCTGACTTTGTTTTGGGAATATACCTAGGAGTGGGATAATTGGATCAAATGGTATTTCAATGTTTAGTTTCTTGATGAATCACCATACTGATTTCCATAAGGGTGTTGTACTACCTTCCATTCCCAGCAACAGTGTAAGACCCTCCTTCCATCCTTATCAGCATTCATTGCTTTTGGTATTCTTGATAATAACCATTCTGACTGGGGTGAGATGGAGTTTCAGTGTAGGTTTGGTTTTTTTTTTTTTTTTTTTGCCTTTTTGAGACAGGGTCTCACTATGCAGTTCAGACTGGTCTTGAACTCATTTTGTTGACCATGCTGGCCTTGAACTCACAAGGACCAGCCCCCTGAGTGCTGGGATTATAGGCATGCACCATTCAGTGTAATTTTTTTTTTTTTTTTTTTTGAGACAGGGTCTCGCTCTGCAGTTCAGGCTGGCCTTGAGCTTACTTTGTAGCCCAGGCTGGCCTCGAACTCGCAATGATCCTCCTGCCTCAGTCTCCCAAGTGCTGGGATTACAGGCGTGTGACACCATGCCCGGCATTCAGTGTAGTTTTGATTTGCCATTTCTGTAATTGTCTAAGGAAACTGAACATTTTCTCATAGACTTATTGGACATTTGTACTTTTGAGAGGTATCTGTTCTGTTCATTTGCTTACTTTCTGATTGGTTGATAACTTTTTTTGTGTATTTGTCAGGAATCGAACTCGGGGCCTTGTGCTGGCCAGACAGGCGCTGTGCTGCTGAACTACATCCCCAGCCCCAGTTGATAAGTTTTAATTACAATCTCATAATATTCTAATGAGTGGAATAATAGTATGTATACTACAAGGTTTCAGTGAAACAGGAATGTGGGCAGGAGAAATTATTGTATTCCTAGTGTATGTCAGGTACTGAGCTTTGAGATAGGTATTAGATTTATAACTAGAGATAAAAGTGCTTGGAAATTTCTACCAGAGTCTGAGGATGCTCTCATGCACCTGTAATTCCAGGGCTTGGTAGGCTGAGGCAGGAGGATCACTGAAAGTTTGAGGCCAGCCTGAGCTATATAATGAGTTCCAGGCCATCCTGAACTATATAACATGACCCTGTCTCAAAAACAAACAAAAAAACCAAAAAAACCCTAAAACAAAAACAACAAAAAAACCCTCCCAAATCACATTTTGAGCAAGTGGTAGAGTTTACTAATTTTTTTTTTTTTTCCCCAGTACTGGGGATTGAACTCATGACCTTGTGCTTGCTGAGCACGCTGTGCCGCTGAGCTAAATCCCCAGCCCCTGAGTTTACTAACTTATTCTATAATTTTTTAATTGATTGATTGCTATTTGTGGGCACTGTTTTGGGAAACTTCAGCGATAGAGCATTGAACAAATGAGAGAAAATTTCTTCCCTTACAGAGTTTACATTTCAGTGAACTTGACTTTGTCAAGATTCAGACCTTACCTAACTTGATTTTAGAGGCTTTTTTTTTTTAAATTAAAAATATATGTAAATCAGGAGGCTTTGAGAAGGTTGGTATAGGATGATGAGGACAAAGGGAAGGGCTTCATTTGAAGGCAAGTACTGAAGGATGAATAAATGTTTCCCTGGAGTCCAGGAGGAAAAAGCACTCAGGCCTTGGGGAGGAATGGTTGCATAGGTTGTATGTTTGAAGTTTTAGAATTCAGACAGGACCTGAATCCAAACTTGTCCTCAATAGAAAGGAATAATTGAGTTGAGAATAAATTTTCCTGGAGGATGAGGAGAGTAAGAAATTAAGAAAAAATAAGACAGTGGGGAGAATGGTGAAAGAGTTTGACTTGCAGAGTGGATTTTAGCTTTGAGTCGTCATTCCACAAAACTTGTCTTTTGTGGTGTTGGGGGATTGGCCCAAGGCTTTGCACGTGCTAAGCAGGCATCTGCCACTCAGCTACATCCCTAGACTGCTAGACTTTCATATAGGTACTGTCATGATATGCTTATGTACTGTAATGGAGTAGAAGAGGTCAGTCCTGAGGGATGAGGTGACATAATCCAAGGAAGGTTTAGAAATAGTGACTTGGATAATCATTGTGACTGGCAAGACTGAAAGATGGCATTGGGGATTGAACCTAGCACCTTTGTACTGAGCTACATCCCCAGACCATTTTTATTTTTTATTTTGAGAAAAGGTCTCACTAAGTTCTAAATTGCCCAGGCAGGGCTTGAATTTGCAATCTTCCTGCTTTATTATCGCAGAGTGCTGGGATGCTTCCTGTGCTGCCAGGCTCAGTTCCTGTAAAGTTTTGATGAATGGATCTAAAAGATTAGACAGTCTGTGATATTATATTAAATAAGCAAAGGACCTTTATCTAACACCTGGAAAGGGATGAGTTGACCTGAAATTTTTTTTTTTTTTTTTTGTCTTTTTGAGACAGGGTCACGCTATGCAGTTCAGGCTGGCCTTGAGCTCACTTTGTAGTCCAGGCTGATCTCGAACTCAAAGTGATCCTCCTGCCTCAGCCTCCCAAGTGCTGGGATTACAGGTGTGCGCCACCATGCCCGGCAGGCTCCCTTTGTTTTATTTTATTTATTTTTTTGTTTTTTTTGAGACAGAGTCTTGCTGTGCGGTTCAGGCTGGTCTTGAACTCACTTTATATAGCCCAAGCTGGCCTTGAACTCACAGCGATCTCCTGCCTCAGCCTCCCGAGTGCTGGGATTACAGGCATGCGCCACTGTGCCTGGTGCTGATGATGCTTAACAGTACTAATGAAGGGAAATGCATGATCACCTCAACTCCTGCACTAAATCACAGCTTGTTTTTTTCCTCTTTCTTGAGTACTGTTCTGCAGGGAGCAAGAGGAGAGTAAAAACTTACCTTTTTTTGTTAAAGTGTCCACAGAAGTATTCAACTTCATTGTGTGCAACTGCATACATTTTTATCACTGGATTATTTGGACTTGCCTGTAGCCCATGTAATTTTATCTTCCACATCTGTGGTTCTGACAAATGCCACCTGCATCCGTAGTTTGTAAACTTCAAGTGTATATATCATTCACTTACTTTACACTTATTGTGTGCCTGCTGTGTATCATTGTAATAACTATGTATCATTATATTCACATTGCTGAATGTAAACTGTAATGATGAAATGGGTTGCTAGGTTTGGCTGTATCTGAAAGAGTCTCCAAATAAATGATTTAAGCAAGACCGACATTTTTCTTTCACATAAAAGTGGATCATTATGGCGGTTCTGTGCACAAAGTCCTAGGACCCTGCCTCTCTCATTGCTCCAGGGTTCTGGGTGTTGCCTGAATGTACCTCACCCAGATGACTCACTCCCGCCTCTATAACCAGCCAGCAGGAAGTGGGAAAGGCCTGACCCGGAAGTTGCCTGTGTGTTCTCCAGTGACTTCTCATTGGTCAGAACATAGTCTCGTGGTCATACTCCAGCTACAAGGTTGGGTTGGGAGTGTGTTTCTTTTGGACGGTTATATGCCCAGCTAAATATCTATTGCATAACAGGAGGGAGAAGTGAATATTGGGGGGATTACCAGCTAGCTCTGCCAGAATCAGAACTTTGTTTTATACTTCTTTATTTCACAGTACTTAGCACTGTGCTTTATCCATAAAGTCTGAATAAATTCTTTTTATTGGTTCTTTTGTATAAAAAGCCTGGAGGTCTTGGATTTATCTCTTGTGGTAGCAATATGAACCTAAAATTATCCACAAATTCTTTCTATCCAGGCCACAATGGGAGGCAGTTTATTGATATACATTTATTATTGGGATAGCATGACATTTAACTTACATGTTGTTTTCCAGTAGTCTGCAAAAAATTAAAAAATGGGAAGAACCCTTTTGTCAGTGATACTGCAAGTATAAAAAGGAGCCACAATTGCTACTGCTTACAGGGAAGGGTCTGGCAGTCAAGCTGTTTTGTCTGTTTTGCCTCCTGTGAACATGCAGCCTACAGTGGTTCTCAGACAGAAGTTATTGAGGAACCATAGTTGTGATTTTGACCATACTACTCTTTTAATTTAATTTTATTTTTTGGTCTTTTTGAGACAGGGTCTCCCTATGCAGTTCAGGCTGGCCTTGAGCTCACTTTGTAGCCCAGGCTGGTCTCGAACTCACAGTGATCCTCCTGCCTCAGCTTCCCAAGTTCTGGGATTACAGGCATGTACCACCATGCCCTTGCCATACTTCTTTAGTGTACTATGCTTTACTTAAAATGTACTCTTAAATGTAAATTGATTTACTGTTTCCTAAAGTTAACCTTCTGTAAGCAGTAATCCTTAAACTGGCTTGGAATTTTCTAATATACATATCAGATACATAAATATTAAAATAAAAGCTATCTTTATGTGTGCCTAAAAACATCTTGATACTAATGGCATGTGCACTTAGAGAAATGGTGCTTTGACCCATTCCCTAGGCCACACTGGTAATTTTTTGTAAAATCCATAAATCTGCAGCTACTAAATGGCTCCAAATATGTACTTTCAATTCTGGTGGGGAAAGTACTACTAGTTAGTGCTTACTTTTGAACTATAGAAACTTTTTCTTGTTGCTCTGTTTTGAGACAAGGTCTCTTTATTCTTTATGTAGTTCAAACTGGCCTTGAACTCACTATGTAGTGCAGGCTGGTCTTGAACTCTTCTTGGCAGTCCTCCTGCTTCAGCTCTCTGCCCCTGCCCCCGTACCCCCCAGTGCTGGGATTATAGGCATGCTCTACTACACCCTGCAGCTCCTGAAATTTTGATTAAATTATTAACCAGATGAAGATCTTTTCTACCTTATCTCCAGGAGCTACTGGATAAGATGCTAAACCTTTGTTAAGTCTTAGTTTCTTTTTTTCTTGTTTGTTTTTTTTCTCGTACCGGGGATCAAACTCACGATCTTGTGCTTGCTGGGCAGGCGCTGTGCTGCTGAGCTAAATCCCCAGCCGCAAGTCTTAGTTACATTTTATGTATTTTATCTTATTTGTCAATTTTTATTTTTATTAGTACATGTTTGCATTACATAATGATTATATTCCGTGTGTGTGTGTGTGTAGGTTGTACATGTACATAACACATTTTAATTTTTTTTTTTTTATTCCCAGTTTCCTGATTTAAAAAATAGGGTGTTGGTGTGTAGTCAGTTTCTGTCTGGGGTGACAGGTCCCAAGAATGAGGTGCCGCGGATGAAAAGAAAAACAAGAGAGAAAGTTATGGAATCAGGGGGCTTGCAGCCCCTTGGACTGAAACCTCGATTACCATTTTCCATAACCTTTTATTGAGATACTAACAAATGCAGCAACAGGGAAAATGGGAGGAATAATTAACAGGATTAGTAAGGATAATACAACTTAATTATCACAGGAATGAGATGACTTAGTTAGCCATCATGTTATCATTCCTTCAGGCATATCTCAGCAAAGCATCTAGTGTTGTCCCTGCAGCTTTCCACAGGGACACAGGTCCTGCTATCATTTCCTTTTATGCTAATGCTTTTGCTCACTTCCTTCAGAAACAAGCAATCATATGGCTTGGTCAGGCCCGAAGTCCCAAATAGGTACATTGAAAGATAAACTAAAGAATGTCCTTCTCCACAATGGGGCTCACTGGGTAAGGTGGTGCCTATATGTAATCCTAGCACTCTGGGAGGCTGAGGCTGGAGGATTTCAAGTTTGAGCCCAGCTTGGGGAACTTAGCAATTTAATGAGACCCTGTCTCAAACAAAAAAAAGAGTGAACTGGGGATGTATCTCAGGGGAAAGGTCCTGGAATCAGCCCCTGTACTGTTTTTAAAAAAGGCAGTAGGGTGGGGATATAGCTCAGCAGCATATCGCTTGCCTGGCAAGTGCAAGGTCCTAAGTTCGATTCCCAGTACCAGACCAAACCAAACAAAAACAAAAAAATGGCAGCATTATTTATTTCATAGGTTTGTTCTGAGAGTTAAATAGTATATATAAAAGACTTTTCAGTGTGAGACACCTCTCTACTGCTGATGGACATTTTGTGTTACTTATACATATGGAGAATTTTCATGTGAGGATTCTCAAAATGTCTTTTGGTGGTTGTATGTATTCACACCTCTTACATCTTTATATACCTAGGAGTAGAAGTACTGGATGGTAGGTATGTTTAATTTTAATATATACTGCCAAATAGTTTTCCAAAGTGCCTATCCTATGTTATGTGTTCCTATCAGAAAGCATGAGAATTTGGTAGTGCTATCAGTGCATAGCTGGCTGGCTCCTGGGCAAAAAGGGCATGGTGGAAGGGGGCTGGGTAGAGGGAAGCTGCTTACCTCATGGCATCTAGGAAGCAAAGTGAGTTAAGGAGGAGCTGGGAAGGGAGATCTCACCTTTCTTTTCAGTGACCTACCTCTCCTGACTTGGCTCCACCTCTTAGCAGCAAATCAGGCGAAATTCCAACCTCTCTTCCCCTTTGAGACAGCATCTCCCTATGTAGTTCAGGGCTGGCCTTGAACTCATTATGTAGACCAGGATTGCCTTGAATTTATGGTGATCCTCCTGCCTCAGCCTCCTAAGTGCTAGGATTATAGGCATGCATCACTGTGTCTAACTCCAGTACTTTATAATTTTTGAGACAGGGTCTTGCTAAGTTGCCCAGGTTGGCTTGGAACTTTGGGTTCTCATCCTTCAGCCCCCAAATATGTGGGATTACAGGCATGTACCACAATACCTGGCTAAACTTTCTTAATTTAAAAAAAGTCAAAATTGTCTTTTTTTTTTTTGGTCTTTTTGAGACAGGGTCTCACTATGCAATTGAGGCTGGCCTTGAGCTCACTTTGTAGCCCATGGCCTTGAGCTCACTTTGTAGCGCAGGCTGGTCTTCAACTTTTAATGATCCTCCTGCTTCAGCCTCCCAAGTGCTGGGATTGCAGGTGTGTGCCACCACGCCTGGCCAAAAAAATATGTATGTATATACTTGAAACTAATTTATTTTTCTCTACATTTACGTAGGTGATGCCATGGAGAGTGGAAGGCCTGGGCCAGTGCAAGTTGTTTTGGTTCACAAAGACCAACATTCCTTTGAGCTAGAAGAGAAAGCTTTGGCCAGCATCCTCCTACAGGACCATGTCCGAGATCTTGATGTGGTTGTGGTGTCCGTGGCTGGTGCTTTCCGCAAGGGCAAGTCTTTCATTCTGGACTTCATGCTACGGTATTTATATTCTCAGGTAAGGAAGAATTAGTTTACCTGAAGGAAGAAAATGAGACATTAATATGCAAAATAAGGTCATGACTTAGCGTTTCTGTATAAGATTACTTATTTAAATTTTTTTTTTTTTTCCTGGTACCGGGATTCGAACTCACGACCTTGTACTTGCCAGGAAGGTGCTGTGCCACTGAGCTAAATCCCCAGCCCCCTACTTATTTAAATTTAACAAAGGGGTTAGGGGTATAGCTCAGTGATACATTGCTTGCTTAGCAGGTATAGGGCCCTAGGTTCGATCCCTAGCATCACACACACAGAGAGATTTAATAGAAATCTCTTATTTCTTTTGTAGAAGGAAGGTGGTCATTCCAATTGGTTGGGTGACCCAGAAGAACCACTAACAGGATTTTCATGGAGAGGAGGCTCTGACCCAGAAACCACTGGGATTCAGATCTGGAGTGAAGTTTTCATTGTGGAGAAGCCAGGTGGGAAGAAGGTAAGGATGAAAAGACTTCTCATTGGTGCTAGACTAAGCAATTTAGAGTTTTGGCAAAACAGAGTTTAATACGACTGTCTTATTTTTTAATACTCAAGGAGATTTTAGCTTTGAACTTGTATGGCTTAAAAAGTAGAGAATTCATTTTCTTTTGCTTTTTAATTAAAAGTCAACATTCTTTAATAGGTATGTCTGGTTTATTTCTTTTAAATTATGTATTAAGCATATGAATATGCTACATTTTATACATTTCCTTACTGGTACACTTTCATTCCTTTTTTTTTTTTTTTTTTTTTTGGGTAGTATGACATTATGTGAGGAAAAGAGGGGCTTGAACCCAGGGCCTTAGCACTGTCCTATATCCTCAGCCCTTTCTAAAAAAATTCTTTTTTTTTTTCTAAAAAAATTCTTATTTTTGAAACAGTCTTGTTAAATTGTCCAGGCTGAGCTTAAATTTGTAATCTTCCTGCCTCAGACTCCTAGAGTGCTGGGATTACAGGCACATGCCTCACTCGTCTGGCTTTTCTATCATTCTTCTTACAGTGAACATCCTGATAAATAGCTTTGTGAGTAAATGTGCAGTTGTATCTTTAGGCCACAGTTTCTTAAGTCATGTTCATGACCTATTATGGGCATGACCTATTATGTTGGCTTGTGGCTAGGATTTTAAAAAGAAAGGACGGGGATGGAATTGAAAACATTACAGTATATGTTGGGCATGGTGGCGGATGCCTGTAGTCTCAGCCCTTGCCCACTTACAGCTACTGACAGATTGTTCTAGCCCCTTCCCTTTCTGTCATCATTTTTTTTTTTTTTTTGAGGGCGGTCTTACCTTGTAGTTCAGGCTGGCCTTAAACTTGTAGCAATTCTCCTGCCTCAGCCTCATGAGTGCTAGGATTACATGCATGTACCACCATGCCCAGTTTGTCATCAGTTTCTAATGTAAACTTGCAGGGACTTCTACTGTATATATAGGCAAATATTAGAGAAGTCAGTTTCTTTTAAAATATATATATAGTATGCTGTACATACTGCTCTCCATTTTTATCTTTTTCCCACCTAAATAACTTAAAGATTATCTTACACTGGTACACAAAATTTTTCTTTTCCTTTTTTCTTTTTTGAGACAGTAGTCCACTCTGGCCTTGAACTCCAGGTGGACCTCCAACTTGTGGACTTCAAACAGCCTTGTCAACACCTGATACTTTTTGATTATAGCCAATCTGTCAAGTGTGAAGTGGGTCTCCTGGTTTTGATTTGCATTTGCATTTCCCTAATGATATTGAGCATCTTTTCTTATGCTTATTGGCCATTTGAATATATTCTTGGGAGAAATGTTTATTCAAATCAAGTCCATGTTTTAGTTGGGTTATCTTTTTCTTTCTTTTTTGTTTTGTTTTTGGTACTGGGAATTGAACTCAGGACCTTGCGCTTGCCAGGCAGGTGCTTGTGCTGCACTGAGGTATATTTCCGGCCCTTTTTCTTTCTTTAAGGAAGGTGTTTTCAGGTAGTACTAGGGATTTGAACCCGGGTTCAGTCATGGTTGCTAGGCAAATGTTCTGCCCCTGAGCCACAACCTCATCCTTAAAAACTACTTTTATTTTGAGACACCTTTGATGAGTTGCCCAGATTGCCCTTAACTTGAGATCCTCCTGTCTTAGCCTTCTGAGTAGCTGGGATTACAGGAATGTAGTGTCACATCTGTCTCTTGTCTTTGTTTTTGAGTTGTAAAATTTCCTGATACATTCTAGTTACTGGACATTTCTCTCATTCTGTGGTCTGCCTTTTCAGTTTTCTTGATAGTATCTCTACAAGTACAGACGTTTGTAATTTTTTGTTTTGTTTTGTTTTGTTTTTGTGCAGGGAATTGAACTCAGAGCCTCATGCTTGCCAGGCATGTTTTTAATTTTTTTTTTTTTACATTTTTAATTTTGATGTTTATTTTTCCTTGGTTGTTTGTGTCTTAGGTGTTATAGCTAACAATCCATTCATTGCCTAAAAACAAGTAACTGAGATTTAGGTATATGTTTTCTTTGGAGAGTTTATGGTGTTCTTATTGATCTGATCTATTTTGAGTTATTTTGTTTATGGTATGAAATGGGAATCCGATATCATTCTTTTGTATTTGAATATCTGTATGTCCAGCCGTGATTAGTCTCAGTTGCCCATGTAATTTGATAGTACCTTCCTCACAAATGAGAAGAAGGTGAACATAATAACATTTTCTATTATTGGGTTTCAGTGTATTTAGGCCAGAAACTTGATTTTATCTTTTCTATCTAGGATTCTCTTCTGCTTGAATTTACATCGTCTGTTCTGCTGCAGTGTTGATTAGAATAATGAACATAAACTCAAAGATAAATAATGTGATAGCACCTGAATATAAACTATTAAAAGTACATTATTTCTAAGAAGAAAAGTAGTTATATTTCATTTGTATTTATTACTAGAAATCTTATTTTAAATCTTTTTTGACTATGAAATTTCTCTTTTTAGGCTCAGTAAAATTTCACAAAAAGCTTCCTTGCTGGCTTTTATTTTATTTCATTTTATTTTGGTTCCAGGAATTGAACTCATGACCTCAGACTTGCAAGACAAATGCTTAAGCTGCTGAGCTATATCCCTGGCCCAAAATTTTATTTTATTTTATTTTATTTTGCTTGCTGGCTTTTGCAATAATCTAGGTTTCAGTAAAGTCAGGCATTCATTTGATGAATTTATTTATTTTTTTTGTTTTTACTTTCTAACTTTTACTAGTACACATTTGCAGTAGACAAATGTACTTATCTTTCTGAGTATGTTAAATTTCGCCCTGTCTTTGAACTACCTACATTATACACAGATAGCTCTGAAGATTTATGTTTAAATTATAGGACTTGGAGGGGCTGGGGATTTAGCTCAGCAGCACAGCACCTGCCTGACAGGTGCAAGGTTGTGAGTTTGATTCCTAGTACCGGAAAAAAAACCAAAAAAAAAAAAAAATTATAGGACTGGGAATAATAAATAGCAAGTTATATAAGGATTATAAAGTATTATGTTAACATTTTGCATAAGTCTCATTTTTTGAGTGCATTGAATAGACTCACTAGCCATTTTAGAAAACCTGAGGTTTCACGAAGCTTTGTTATATACAATCTTTATTTTCTTTTTTTCTTTTTGTTTTTTTCCAGTACCGGGGATCGAACTCAAGCCCTTGCGCTTGCCAGGCAGGCGCTGTGCCGCTGAGCTAAATCCCCAGCCCCTATTTTTAAATATTTTTTAGTACATGTACTAATTAGTATATACATAATGGTTACATACATCATAGGGAGTTGGTATGTGTCTGTATTACACATCTTAATTCGTTTTACTTCCTTTCCCTTCTCCTCCTTTGCTCTTGTATTTTATAGAGTATAGTGGTAGCTTAGATCCACCATATGGCATCTTTGTTGTATTTTGTCTTTAGTGAAGGTTGAAATAAATATTAATTTTCTTATGTCAATTAAACAGAAAACTCTGGAATTTAAGAAATGAATATAGCCTTGCAGATAAATGCCAAAAATACTTCAGACCATAAGGCTAAACTTAAGTCAGTACTTAAAATTTCTTTTTCAACGATATCACCAACAACAAAATATTGAATGACTGTCTGAGTGGTGAGCTAATGGGCTTCGCTATTGACCTTTTTGATTGTGGGGCAATCTATGTTGGGCTGTATGCCTGTTTTGTACTATCTTATCAGGTTAGATACATTATCTCCAGCAAAATGCTTGAGTCAGAGCAAGGAACCTAAATAATGGCACTTTATTTTAGAACCTGTGAGCACAGGCTTAAGGCTCATGTAACAAATATGTCCTGTACATGTCCCTCCTTCTCACTTTAACCCATTTTTTAAAAAAGTTTTGAGATAGGGTCTCCCTGTGTAGTTAAGGCTGGTCTTGAACTCACTATGTAGCCCAGGCTGGCCTTCAACCCTCAGCGATCCTCCTGCCTCAGCCTTCTAAGTACTGCAGTTACAGGAGTGTACCATCACCCACAGCCTATTTGTGTTTTTTTCTTTTCTTTGTTTAGGTTGCAGTTGTTCTGATGGATACCCAGGGGGCATTTGACAGTCAGTCAACTGTGAAAGACTGTGCTACCATCTTCGCTCTGAGTACCATGACTAGTTCTGTTCAGGTAAAACTGCTTGACTTGGAAATAAAAAAAAGGAACTACAGTAAAGGGAGGACATTTCGTTTTATTACTGTTTTATTAACAAGATTTCTTTGAGCATATAGAAATTTGTTTTTAGATATACATGTAAGTTAAGCTCTGAGAAACTCAGGAGGAGCTAAATTATTTTTCCACTTTGGTGGTAAGTTATATATAACATGTTTCAAGAAAAGCCAAAATGATGGAAATTGAGATTACATCAGTTATGTCATTTAGAAAATGTAGATTCGGTAAGCACCTGAGAAAACTAAGGAAGAATTTCATGATTTCAGCCTCATAGTTTTCCAACGGACAGATAATATTACTATTTGAACAGGCTTCATATTCTTATATACAGATCTTTAATCGTACAGAGCTTCTGTTCAGTGCTGTGAACTTGTTTGGGATTTGTTTGAAGTAAGCCAGAGTATTGTCAATCTGGATTTTTGTTTTCTAGATATACAATTTGTCCCAGAACATTCAGGAAGATGATCTTCAACAGCTGCAGGTATATATTCCTCATACATTTTAACATTATATCATGTTAAAGTTTTAAGATTAATTTTTGGGTAGTTTTTAGTAAGAAGTAGAAATGTGAGGGAAGATTTTTGGTTTATAGTAATCCTGGCCTCTGTATATATATTGCTGAGGTGGATCAGCGTGGTCAGACAAAGGCTTTACTGATTTGGGCAAAGAATAGAAGAAAGTGGGTGATGAGGTCATTTAGGCATATCTCGGGGAAAATATTAAAGGAGAGGGAGCAGCAAGAATGATTCTGAAATGGAATAAGGTGGGTGATAGGTGGGGTTGGAATGTGTGATAGAAAGGGGCTAAGTGATGAAATCAGAGAGACAGTGAGGTTGATGTGCTGTGGGGTTTGGACTTTTCCTCTGCGGGAGATGGGAGCCAGAGAGAGTTTTGAGCAGTGGAGGTGTTATGAGTTACTATAAAAAGATCACTGGCTACCTTGATCAGAATAGATTTTTTTAGGAAGGCAAGGATGCCTTTAGTGAGACTGTGGGTGGACTTACTCCAGTAATACAGGTGAGGTTAAATATTTGTTAAGTGCATAGAATGATATGCCTGGAGAATGGTATGTGCTTAATAATTGCAAGCTACTGTTACTATTACTACATATGATTATTATTATTCAATGACTTTCTCGATGGCAATATTTCTCATCTGTTTTTCCTAGAAAATACTCTTCACTGGTATTCTAAGGTTGGCTGCAATTCCTGGCATGCTTGTTTAATTTCTACTTCTCCCACCAACATTGAACGAAATATAGCAAAACTTGAGTGAGTGAGGGTGTCATTATTATAGGGACCTAGAATTAGATTAATTTTCCAGTCCTTTAAAAACAAACAGAGCAAATCATTTTTTTGTTTTGTTTTTTGAGACAGGGTTACTCGCTATATAGTTTAGGCTGGTCTTCAACTAACTGTGTAGCCCAGGTTGGCCTTGAATTTGCAGTGATCCTCCTGCCTCAGCCTTCTGAGTGCTGGCAGTGCATGTGCCTGGTTGCTTCTAGATTTTAAAAACACGTTTATATTGTTCCTTTCTGATTTTTAAAATTTAATATTGATAACATATAGTAAGTTAAGATTTAATTCCCTTAATTTTCTCCATCTTTCAACCCACAGTTTCCTTCCTCTCTTGTTTCAATAGTTAAATTACAATATTTAGTTTTAAAAGTCCATATTTACTTAATTATATGGAGTGTGATAGAAATATATGGTATGTATTTAAGTAAAAAAACTATTACAATAAAAGACACATTGCCATTAATGTTCCTCGTAGTATTCCCTTTTGCTTTGAACACGCCTGTCCTGTCATTCTTGCTACTTCCTGAAGTATTTCTGGAAATTGTCGTTCATGTCATTAGTTATGCTGTTTTGTCTGTCTTGATATCCTGCATCTGTTCAAAACATTTCCCTTTCGTGGTCATTTTGACTTTAGGGAAAAGCTGGAAGTCACATGGTGCCATATCTGGTGAATAAGACGAGGACACACTTTTTATGAGTCTGGTGTTCTGTTGGACGGCAGTTTGCAGCAGCATTCACTACATTTTGTATCACACTTTGTGTCCTGGTTATTTTTCTCTCATTGCTGAGACAAAATACCTGACACCCAAAATTAAGGAAGGAAAGGTTTATTAGCTCATAGTTTGTGGAGGAGGTTTCAGTCTGTTATGCAGCTGGCTCCAAAGCAGAGTGGCACATGGCAGAGGGCAACAGTTCATGGTGGCGGAAAACAGCAAAAAAAGCAAGAGCAAAAAAGGAGGAGCAGGAGCAAGCCTTTTTCCCACCCTTATACTGTATGCAGGCTACCTGCCTCAAGGCGGGTGTAGCACTCATACCCATAATCCCAGCATTGGACCATGAATCAATCAAAAACTCTCGAAGCCCACCCCACGACTGCATGAGGCTTTGGGGAGACATCTAGACATAAACCGTAACACTTTGTAAGACACTCACAAAAAAGGACTTCCAGAACTACATCAGAAAATGACAAGAATGGGCTGGGGATATAGCTCAGTGGCATAAGTGCCTGCCTCGCAAGCACAAGGTCGTGAGTTAGATCCCTGGTACCGCAAAAAAAAAAAAGAAAGAAAAAAGAAAATGACAAGAATGATGGCCTAAGTGGGTTCAGAGTGAAGGGGAATTTTTGAGGGTTATTAATGGCAATGTGTCTTTTACTGTAATAAATTTTTGAACTTCAAACATTCACCATGTTTTTTGATCACCCATTGTGTACAGTTTGCCTTCCATTTCTTTTTTTATTGTGGACCGAAAATTGAACTCACGAACTTGGGCTTGCCAGGCAGGCACTTGTGCTGCTGAGCTATATCCCCGGCCCTGAAGTCTTCTTGTCCATGGATTCAATCAACTTGGTCTGAAAATATTTGGAAAGATAAATTGAATCTGTGCTGAACATGCACAGGCTGTTTTCTTCTCTCCCTCCTCCTCGCCCTCCCTCCTACCCGCCTCCCCTGCCCCTCCTGTCCTCTCCCCTTTCTTCTCTCCTCCTTCCTCCTCCTCCCTCCTCCTCCCTTCTTCCTCCTCCCTCCTCTCTCTTTCATTATTCCCAAAACAATGTGGCATAATAACTGCTTATGTAGCATTTAGTTTGAGTTTGACATTATAAGTGATTTAGAGATGAGCTAAAGGGTGTGTAGGTTACATGCAAATACCTTGCCACTTTATGTAAGGGACTTGAGCATCTTCAGATTTGGTGTCTAGGGGGCTCCTGGAATCAGTTTCCTGTGAATGCTGTGTGTATATATATATTGTTTACAACTGAGGCCCATTGTGAACTATGATTGTTTTCTTATAATTAATTATTTTCATTGCCTTTTCCATTTCAACTTAGTGTTCTTTATGCTGATCGCTAATGCACCCACAGATGTGTAACACTTCTTAGCACCATCTAACAGTAAGGCTTGCTTTATCTTTCCCAGAGGAGGCCTCCTCCTGGGCACTGAGCCCTGCTGTAGTCTGCACTGTCTCTAACAGACACAGCTGTCGTTCAGTGGCCTTTCTTTGCCACAATCCTGGCAATTTCTTTTCAATTTCTGCCTCAGTAGGGCTGGATTTAATCTTCTGATTATTCACTCAATTCTACTCATTCCTGGGAAAGAAGGCATAAGGAGGTAACTTTTTTTTGAGGTCTTAAATCTGAGCATATTTTAGTCTAATCCTAGAATTAGAGAATGAAACATTTTCTGTTAGGATTTTGAAGGCATTGCTTCACTGTCTTGCAGCTTCCAGTGTTGCTGCCGAAGTCTTACACTATCTCACTCCTGATCATTTGTGTGTGACCTTTTTGTTTTGGAGCTTGTAAGATCTTATTCTTGGCATGTGTTTTCATGGTGATGTGCCTTAGTTTGGGTTTCTTTTTCATTCTTTGTAAATCATTCTCAGAGATAAGATGTTATAGTTAAATAACTGCATACTAGTAAAAGCAACATGGAGAATGCAGTAAAAGGACTTTGTGGAGCTGAGTTTGTAAGACACTCTGCACTTGGATGGAGGGTTTGCATGAATTTTAGTTCCTTTTCAGCCTTAGTCAGTGTGTCAGTTGTCCACTGAGTGCTCAGGCCTTACTATATGCCAAGAATGCTGTCTTTTCTTCCGGAAACCCAGTTTGCGTCAATCTCGTAATGTGTGTTGGGTATCTGCTGTGCTGTAGGAACCTACTGTATACCAGTGCTCTCTGTACTTCAGTCTCATGCCAGACTTACCTAAAGGCAGCAAACGAAAATGAAGAAGGGAGTATAGTATAGATCAGACAAGGAAGGAGTGGGCGTGGAGCTCTTTCCAAGAGTGAGTGGTAGAGTTCTGCACCTATGTCCCAAGTAGCAAGCAGTTCAGTAGGGGCTTACTAAATGTATGCTTCTGCTGAGCAGATATTTAAGAAGCATCTACTGTGTACCAGTGTTCCAGGGATTGAAAGTAAGCAATTAATAATAATAATAATAAAATCACTAGCACTTAACAGAATATAATAAAAGAGCTTCTGGAAATTATAACAGTAAAAATGAAAAATTTAGTAGAGGAAGAATTAGAATATTATAGCATATGTAACATACAGGGGGAGGGAGGAAAACCAGCAGAGACTACCAGGCTTGTATAAAGGCAACGTGGCCTAGAATTGATTGTGCCTGAGGGTATGATAAGAGAAAGAGAAATATGTCTTTTATAGGGATGGAGAGAAGGCAGAGAGCATTAGGTGGGAAGATCCCAATAAACATCTGTAGTCAAAGTTCTCTGGCAATCTTGCATCTCAGCGGGCAGAGTCTTTGAAGTGTCCAGTGTATCTCCAGATGTCCCCAGATGTCCCAGAACTTGCAAAGTTCCTTGTCTTATCTCCTTTCCTGTGCTTTCTTATGACAGCTTTGGGTGCTGAGCTGAGTTCCTTGCAGAGAGTAGTGCTTCTGTGGGCAAGCAGGCTGGGGGTTGAGAGAGTCAGGTCTGGTTGGAGCCTTACAGATATAAGTTGGAGAAAATGTATTCAACAGGTTGAGTAATGATACAAAGAGCAGAGACTAGGAAGGACAGCGTGAAAGAGAGAGAAGAGTATTAGAAGGTGGGGAGGGGTGAGAAAGGGAAAAATAAGGGGTCAGAGGTGGAGAAGTCACACAAAGGAAAAATGATCAACTTATCAGAGGTTTCACATGTTAATAGGTATTAGCAGTGGGTATTTAGTAAGAGAACAGAGAAAATGAAGGGAAAGAAATCATAGTAAGAATAATATAAGCCGATACTCTAGAATTTAAGGACATGGTTTTTTCGTTTTTGTTATTTTTTTTTTTTGAGACAGAGTCTCACTATGTATTGTAGGCTGGCCCAATATTCCTGCCTCAGCCTCCTGAGTGCGAGGATTACAAGTGTGTACTATTGTGCCCAGCAGGACATGGGTTTTTGTCTTTCCTGCTAAAGGCTTTCTCAAGTGTCTGATAGTCTTTGGCTGCCTGTATTTAAGAGTGAGCCACTAAAAATCCCAGTGGAAGCTGTGGTAAGATATGTGATTGGGCAAGATTACTTAGCTATTTTCTTGTCAACTCCTAAATGTCTATATTTAAGTAAGTTATTCTTGGGCTGTCAGTTTTCCCAGAGAAGATTTCTTTAAACCCCAAATAGGATGAGAGGGCTTAGTGCTGCTGTTCAGTATGTATGCTTTGACGTAAGGATCTGTTTCCAGGCTGTTTCCGACTTCAGCTGAGTTTGGTTTCCAAGGCTAAGGTTTGCTGGTATCCTCTCTAGATAGTACACTTACCATCTTCTGTAGGGGTCAGAAGAGCGTGGGGCTGGGTGGGGATCTGGATCTGGAGGTATAGCTACTTTCCCCAGAGATTTGCAATCACTGCTTTAGTTGCCATTCCCACTTCCATGTTTCCCTTGAAAGGTAACTATATATCCCAGCCTTCTAGGGATTCTGTTGAGAAAATCTGCTTGCTTCCTTTGACCCTTGCCTCCTCGATTTCTTTGCAAGGCAGGGAAAGCTAAAATTCAACAGTTCTCATCTGTCTCTTTTCCTTCAAAGGTTGCTGTCATATTATTTCCCATCCTCTTTGTCTTGTGAGTTTGTAACTTTTAAACTTTATTTTCTTATAGTTTTAGTGGGCTGAAGCTTTATAAAGAAATAGAGGTGAATGTACGTATCAACCCTAACCGACACTAGCCCTTCATTCAGTCATTTGAATGGCGTAAATACCAAGGGCTCAGTATGTTTCTTGGGCTTGACATACAGAATGTACAAGACAGGCATATGTTCCTGGCCTTGTGGGAATTAAATGCTCATTGTAAAGGTAGATGCTAGTGAAGGCAAATAAAGGTGTAGTACATTAGACAGTGTTAGGGAGAAAAATAAAAAAAGGACATGAGATAAAAAAATACAATGTGATAGTAACCCCAATTAACATAAACATTATAAGCCCTAATATGAGTTAAGATTATTAATGTGAACAAGAATGAACAATGGGATGGGGGAATTAGAAGAGGCAGGGAGGGAGAAGGAAGGGGAAGGGAATGAAAAGAAGCAAGCTACAGTATGTACATGTAACCACTCCCCAAGATGACTGTAAACTGCAGGTACTGCAAACATGTACTAAAAAGGAAAGAAAGAAAGACAGACAATGTGGAAGGTTGTAATCATTTCTTTTTAAGTGGCTGGCCAGGGAAGGCTCCTTGAAAAAGAGCCATTGAGTAGAGACTTGAAGAAGTGAGGCAGCTGGTCCCAAGGGGTATCTGGGGGAGGAACATTAAAAGCAAAAGGGCCAGGAGTGGTGGACTGGGTTTAATACTGAGGGTGCAGGGTTGAGCATAGAGGAGTGCTATTGTCTAACGTTATAACAAAGCCACTGTGGCTGGTGTTTGAGAAAAGTCAGGGCTGAAAGTGGGGAGACCAGTTGGGAGATTACTGAAGTATTCTGGACCTTGTGGAATTAGTGGTTGAATTTTGGACTTGCTGATGAATTAAGATGTGGAATATAAGAGTAAGGAATAATCAAGATTATTTTAAAGTTCATGGCTACTGTGGGCTTTTTTTTTTTTTTTTTTTTTAGACAGAGTTTCACTATGTAGTTCAGAGTGGCCTTGAACTCACTACTTAGCTCAGGCTGTCTTTGAACTCACAGCAACCCTCCTGCCTTAGCCTCCCAAGTGCTGGGGTTATAGGCATATGCCACCAGGCTCAGCTTCCTGTGGGCTTTCTAAACTGTAGTACTTGGGGTTTCAATAGAGGTAATATCTAGTCTGTTAAGTGAGCACTTTGCTAAAGGATAGCATATAAATATTTTAAATAATTTTGATTATAAAACATAAATTTTCTTTTTTAAAGCTCTTCACAGAATATGGTCGTCTGGCAATGGATGAAATTTTCCAAAAACCCTTCCAGGTAGACTATTAACTATGATTGTAATTCATATCTTTGTTTTAGTTTACAGATCATCAAATTACAGTTCATAGGCCAAATCTGGCCTGCTGCCTGTTTTTATGACCTATCAACTAAAGATGGCTTTTTTTGGGGGTACCAAGGATCCAACTCAGGACCCTGCGCTTGCCAGGCAGGTGCTGTGCATATCCTTGGCCCCAAGATGGCTTTTATATGTGTATATATGCATTTTGTGCAGTGCTGGGGATTGAACCCAGGGACTCATGCATGCTAGTGGACATGTGCTCTGCTATTGAGCTACATCTCAAGTCATGGTTTTTATATCTCTAGTGGATGAAAAAGAAATGAAATGTGTAAGTTTGACATGTGTAAGTCATTTGAATTTCAAATATCATCATGGATACCTAAAATATTAGTGGCGTGCAGTATACTCATGTGTTTATGCATAAGCTCTGGCTGCCTTCTTGCTACCATGGCAAAATTCAGGAGCTGGTTAAAATATTTACTCTCTGGCTCTTTACAGAAGACATTTGCTGACCTCTGCTTTAGCCTCAGCAAGGCTAGAGGTGCATTAATATGTGAGCATTATTTCTTTTCCCTTTTGCGGGGGTGGGGGGGGGTCAGATAGTACTATAAATGCCTACCAAGCTAGGCTGTTTCGTTCTAATGTAGATGGTAGATCTGATTACTAGCTGGTGCTACTTTACTAAGTTCTACTTGCCTGTAGGGAACAGCCTCAAATTTATGTTGTCTCGACAGTCTTTTCCATAACCTTGGGGAATGAAACTAGCACTTGTGATATATTGATCCCATATTTGGCTTAAACATGTCCTTTTTTTTTTTTTTGGTGCCTAGAATCAAACTTAGGACCTTGCATTTGCCGGGCAGGCACTTGTACTGCTGAGCTATCTCCCCGGCCCAAACATGTCTTTCTATTGTTTATAAAAGTTTCTGTATTACGGAATAGATAAATCTTTCAGCACATGTTCTTGCTTCGTTTGGAGAAATTGGCATTATGCAGAGAAGTACCACAATTATTATCTTGAAAATGCATTCATACAAAGTCATAATATGTTCTACTCTCTTCCTAAATAGACACTCATGTTTCTGGTTCGAGACTGGAGTTTCCCTTATGAATATAGCTATGGACTACAAGGAGGGATGGCATTTTTGGATAAACGTTTACAGGTAAGTGGGAATAATTTGTGGTGTGGAATTACCTAAAAGTATTAATGACTTCCTTATTTGCCTTTGGATGTTGAATTTAAAGCAGGTTATTGAAAATGATACTGTGGGTTAAATATGTATGAATCTTAGTGTAAATGAATGTTATTTATTCATTGTTAAAGAACTTGGGTATTTAATGTCCAGGGATTGTAGAAAATACTTCTGGTCAAAAGCCCAAGGATGATTATAGTTTCTGTTTCATGTTTTAAACTGGGTTCTAATGTGCCTTTATTTATTTATTTTGTTTTTTGAGGCAGGGTTCACTAGCTAGTTCAGTTGGCCTCGAACTCACAGCAAGCCTCCTGCCTCAGCCTCCTAAGTGCTGGGGTTACAGGTGTGTACCTCTATGCCCAGCTTAATGTGCTTTTAGAATGTCACATTCAGAATTTTAGTTCTATTAAATTCTTATTTATTTTGGCATGGATATAAACAGGCCTATCCTGTTCCCCAAAAAGCAAAGTACAGGAGTCCTTTGTCAGTCATTGCTAGATCCTCCTTCCTGCCCACAAACCTTCTTTTGTTCTTAATCATTGTGCAATACATTTTTTTAGAAAAACAAACTCTTTAGTACCTGTTTTTAGTTAGCTGTAGGAGCCAAGTATAGTTATTCACGCTTGTGCAATTATTGCTTCTGAGAGTTCTGAGTTTTCCATCAGAGTTGGAAAGTCTGCCTTCCTTTGTCTTTATGCTGGTGATTCCTGGTAGAGAACACCAAATACAGTCTTTGGTTGGTAAATTGTTGGCGTTTGTTGGCAGGTGAAAGAACATCAACATGAAGAAATTCAGAACGTTCGAAATCACATTCACTCGTGTTTCTCCGATGTCACCTGTTTTCTCTTACCACATCCAGGACTCCAAGTGGCCACAAGCCCTGACTTTGATGGGAAATTGAAAGGTGTGTTATAGCTGTTATTATTCTAAACATGTGACGTAGTCTGTGGAATTTTTTTTTTCTCTTTCTTTTTCTTTTTGAAACAGGGTCTTGCTATGCAGTTCAGGCTGGCCTTAGGCTCACATGAAGTGAGCTTAGCCCAGGCTGGTCTCGAACTTTTAATGCTCCTCCTGCCTCAGGTCTTCCCCTGACCCCCCAGTGCTGGGATTGCAGGGGTGTGCCACCACACCTGGCTTTGGTCTGTGAGTTTAATAACCAGTAAGTGTCAGTTAAGAATCAAGTGAATGCTGGCCACATGTGGTGGTCCACAGCTGTAAGTCCCAGCACTTGGGAGGCTGAGGCAGGAGACTCACTGTGAGTTCAGAGCCAGCCTAGGCTACATAATAAATTCAAGGCCAGCTTGGACTATACAGTGAGACCCTGTGTTTAAAAAAAAAGGTGAATGCATGAGAGATAAGCTAACATAGCATGGTAGAAAGCAGATTTAGAGTCTAGTTCACAGTTTACTTTTTACTGTGACCATCAGAATTAGTTTATGTCTGTTTCTTTATCTGAAATTATGGTGGTTATATCCATTAAGGTTCTGTCTTTCTTCTTTCCTCCTTTTCTTTCTTCCTTTTGCCTTTCTTCCTTCCCTCCCTCTTTTTTTTTTTTTTTAGACAGGGTCTCACTATGTATTTCAGGCTGGCCTTGAACTCACTGTATAGTCTGGGTGGGCCTTGAACTCATGGCAGTCCTCCTGCCTCAGCCCCCTGAGTGCTGGGATTACAGGTGTGGACCACCACACATGGTTTCTGTTCTTTAGTACTGGGGATTGAACCCATGTCCTCACTGAGTTACATTGCCAGCACATTTTTAATTGTGAAACAAGGTCTCATTCAATCCATTAAGTTGCTCAGGCTGGTCTCAAACTTCTAATCCTCCTGCTTCACCTCCACCCCCCAGAGTACTGAAACATGCCACCACATGTGGCCCATTAGTAATCTTTCTAGAAACATGTTATGGTTACTGGTTTGCAAGAGCTAAAAGTACTAAATAAGAACTAAACCTAAGTCAGCTAACATTTATCAGGTAAAATTATCTTCCCATGGAAAGACACCAATGATGCATGGCCAACTATTGTTTTCTTCTTTCTTGTGGTATGGTAAAACCTGATGCTGGGTCATGTGTTCATTTTAGGAAGTGCTGCCTAGATGTGTAATATCTTGGAGGAATCAGAGTTGGGACTTTTGAGTTCCATTATCTTATTTTTGTTCTTTATTCATTGAGGTCTCAGTTTAAGCAGTGTCAAGCAGAGTGCTTTGTGTGTAAGTTTACCTGAGCTTTCCACATTTCTTGTAAAGTGGTGATAATAGCAGCTGCCACTTTTGGAGGCTCTACTGAGTTCCCAGCACTGTTCAGGGTGCTTTCAAACCAAGTTTTCCAGCAATTCTACGAAGTTGCTATCGTTTCCTCTTACAGATGAGGAAATGGGCAAAAATGAAGAAAAGTAATTCACACAAAGTGTCAGCTAGAAGTGATGGGGCAGAGGTTCACATCCAGGTATTGGTGCCCCTGAGTTAGTCTGTGCTAAAATAGAAGTTCTTTGTTGTTTGGAGGAAGTCTTAAAGGTTATATACTGTTTAGTTACCAGAGGAACTTGGCTTTGGGAATAGAAGTTTTCATAGCTTCAAATATAAAATACAGTATATCACTTCCATTTTATATGATTTAGTTGACCCAAGAAAATTAATGTACTTATCCAACTCAAGATTTATATTCCAGCTGGTCATAGCATTGCAAAAGAAACCGAGTTTGAGAGACTTAACCTTTATCTTCTCTTTGTCACTTTTTTTTTTTTTTTTTTGGTGTTTTGAGACATGGTCTCCATTTGTAGTTTAGGCTGGCCTCAAATTTTCAGTGATCCTCCTGCCTCAGCTTCCTGAGTGCTGGGATTACAGGTCTGTGTCACCATGCCCAACTGTTTGATATTTTTAAGTGGTTGACAGCTTTCCTGAGGAAGAAACTTCGAGAGCCTGTTACAGCAATTAAAACATCCCAAAGTGGGCCTTGGCTTTGGGAGAGAAATCCTGATTAGCAAACACGCTGTTCTTGTGAGGAGATTTTCAGAGCTAAATAGGAAGAGAGAGTTGAGTGTATATTTACATGAGTGTGTGTGTAGATAATGTACTCTTTGGAGTCATAATGCTTCATTATTAGCCATACTTCTACCCAACATAAACTGGTTTTTTTTCATCAGTGATAGGGAAATCCGTAAGGGAAGCTTAGGAGATGATAGGTTAAGAGTGACTTGTCATGCCCTCTTTGCCTCATGGTGGTCTCAGGGTTTCACATATAAATAGACAAAAAATTATATTCTTCCATATTTTTTTTTCTTCTGTATTTTCAAGCATTTCAACATTTCAGATGAGATTGGGCCAGGGTAGTACGGCCATAGATGTATTTTAGCATTTCAAATTTGAAATTTCAGTTTCATTTTATCATTTTATTCAGGAAACAGGCATTTTTTTAAAAAGTTCTGTAACCCTGACTTTTGAGAATTTTGTACTACTTTTTTTTTGTTTGTTTGTTTGTGTTTTTTTTTGTACTACTTTTGAGGATGCATATTATATTAATTTCCTGTGGCTGTCTTTTTAACAATTACCACAAGCTTGGTGGCTTAAGACAACAGAAGTTTATTCCCTCACAGTGCAGGATACCAGAAGTTTGAAGTATTAGTTTGTTCCCTTTGAATGGAGAACCTGTCTTATGACTTGTCTCCTAGTTTCTGGTAGTTGTTAGAATCCTTGGCATTCATTGGCCTTGGTTATGTATCTCTAGTCTCTTAGTCACTAGTCTCTTAGTTAGCAAATGGGACTGTCTTTTCTGTTTTGTCTTTTTCCTGTCAGATAAGGGCCATTCCAATCCAATATGATCTTATTTTAGCTAATTAAATTTGCAGGGACTGTTTCCAAAAAGGTTACATTCTGAGATTCCAGATGGACATGCATTTTGGGGAGATAGGTACTGTTTCATCTACTGTGCATAATGTAGATTATGAATGGATTAATCACTAAATGTTAGGTGTGTAATTTTTATTACATTTATAAAATAGTACATAAATTCTGTATATAAGCAATCTTTAATTTCACGATTATGTACAATTTGGTTCCTTTATCAAGTTAAAATTATAAAATATATTTATAGGTTTTTCTTTCTCTTTCCAGTACTGCAGTAGGGGTTGACTCCATGGCCTTTAACTGAGCTACAGTCTACCTCTCCCCACCTTTTCGTTTGTTTTTGTTTTTTTGAGGGTCTTACTATGTAGTTCGGGGCTGTCCTTGAACTCATTATGTAGCCCAGGCTGGCCTTGAACTTGTGATCCTCCTGCCTCGACTCCCAAACCTCCCAAGTGCTGAGATTATAGGGGTGTGTCACTACGCCCAATCCTAGCCCTTTTATTTGTTTTTAAATTTTTTTTATTTTTTGGTTTTTTTGCAGACAGGGTCTCACTATGTAGTCAAGGTGGGCCTTGAACTCACTATGTAGCCTAGGCTGGCCTCGAAATAATGTCAATCCTCTTGTCTCAGCCTCCTGAGTGCTGGGATTATAGGGGTGTGCTACCACGCTTGGCAGTCCTAACCCTTTTAAATGAATTCTTTTTTTTTTTTTTTTTTTTTTTTTTTTTTTGGTTTTTCTCCGGTACCGGGAACCGACCTCACGACCTTGCGCTTGCCAGGCAGGCGCTTTTGCCGCTGAGCTAAATCCCCAGCCCCTTAAATGAATTCTTAAAAAAATTTTGAGACAAGGTCTGGGTAAGTTGCTGAGGGTATGCTTGCACTTTCAATCCTCCCACTTTAGACTCCC
Organism: Chinchilla lanigera; assembly: GCF_000276665.1. Taxonomy (NCBI): domain Eukaryota; kingdom Metazoa; phylum Chordata; class Mammalia; order Rodentia; family Chinchillidae; genus Chinchilla; species Chinchilla lanigera. The sequence continues at coordinate 21,393,976 of NW_004955422.1, forward strand.
AGAGTGTTGGGTTTACAGGTTTGTGCCACCATGCTCCATTTATTTGTAGAGTTTAACATGTTAATGGCAGGGCTTCCTGTATATCTTGCTTCCACATGGCTTTAGTCATCAATGATACATGCATGATTGGCCCATCAGGTGGCTTTTTATTTTATTAGTAAAAAGACTGATAAAAGTGATTATCTCTGATAGGGTAGTCATACATGTATCTCTTGTGGTTTAAGCAGGCAGAAATGTGTTAAGGCTTACTTATGTGAAAAAGCAAGTCCAAAAAATAATACAGGGCTGAAAATATAGCTCACTGGTACAGCTCTTGTCCAGCACCCTGGGTTTAATCCTCAACATCATAACAAACAACTCCGAAAGCAAAACAATCCCTCTTACCTATAAATAGTGTTGTATGTGCAGTATCACAATAATAAAAATACATTGGCATAAGTTATAGTCCATAATACTAATGTACCAGTGTCAAATTTTAAGATGTTTACATTCTTTGATCTAGTATTTTAGACAAGAATAAAACTGGGTGTAGTGGCATATGCCTGGAATCCCAGTGCTTGAGAGGCTCAGCCTTGAGAGGCTGAGGAGGATTGTGAGTTCAAGGCCAGCCTGGGCTATATAACAAGACCCTGTTTCAAAAAACCAAGCAAACACTATATATATTATGTAAAAATAGGGAATAATTGGAAAAAGCTCAAATGCGTGTTTCTGAAGAATTAGTTAAAAATTAGTTACAAAAAAGTTTAAAAAAGAATTAGTTAAATTATAGTATGTTTACACAAAGGAATAAAACAGTCATTAAAAAAGGATAAAAGTAGATGGTTGGGTCTATATGTTTTTACATAAATATCGGTAAATTATTAAATATAAAAATATTTCAGAGTGGCATCTGTGGTACAATTTCCTTGGTTTAAACATATATATGTGTATACACACACACACATGCATACACGCATATATTTATGCGTGTGTGCCTGTAAACCCAGCTACTTGGGAGGCTGAGGCTGAAGAATAGGAATTTTAAGGTTGGCCTGGACAACATAATTGAGACTTACCTTTAAAAAGAAAAAGAAAAAAATATATAGTGTGTAAAATAAATCAATATCACATGCACACGGTGTGATTGAAAAGTACTGTGAATGTTTAGCTTTAAAAAAATTATTGCAGTCAAAGACATTGTCATTAATACCTCTCAGAATACTCCCTTCTGCCAGGTGTGGTAGCACATACCTGTAATCTTAGAATTTGGGAGGCTGTGGCAGGAGGATTGCTCTGAGCTCAAAGCCAGCGTGAACTACATAACATGACCCCATCTCAAGAAAAACACAGGAGTATGCCCTCTTTCTTTGACCACACTTAAACTCATTGTTCTTGCCACTTTCTGAAGCAGTTCTGGAAGTCCTCTTTCATGTCTTTAGTTGTGCTTTTCTCTGCTTTGATGTCCTGAATCAATTAAAACTGTTTACCTCTCATGGTCAAAATGACTTTGAGGAAGAGCCAGAAGTCACACAGTGCCACCAGTTCTGGTGAATAAGGTGGTTGATGATGCCCTGCTTTTTGAGGCAGGCTCTCGCTATGTAGTTCAGGCTTGTCTTGAACTCACTATGTATCCCAGGCAGCCTTTGAACTCATCATGATCCTCTAACACAGCCTCCCAAGTGGTAGGACTACAGGTGTGCACCACTATGCCTGGCAAGAACACCCTGGATTTGTGAGTCTGCCTTTTCACTGAATTACACAAAGCAACAGCATTATCTGTATTTTGATCACCCCTCATGCGGACATAAAAAAGGGCTTCCAGAACTGCTTCAGAAAATGGCAAGAACAATGGGCTAAGAGTGTTTGCAGCCAGGGGAGTACCTTGAGAAGGACTAATGACAAAATGTTTTTTTACTGTAGTAAATCTTTAAAATTTAAACGTGTGTGTGTGTGTGTGTGTGTGTGTGTGTGTGTGTGTGATCTCACCTCATATTTTTTAAATGGGAAAATTTGAAAGTGAAAAATAGCCTTTTTTGTGTCACTTAAACAATACGTTAAAAGTGTGCCTTGTGCATTTATTTAAGGTTATTTTGAGGATTGTTAGTGACAAAATCTTATTAGCTGTGCAGAGGTTTATCTGTAGCCATATGCCACATAGCAGCATTTCATTTGGCCATGGGCTGCACACAGGATTGTTTGGTAAGATTATTGTATGGCTTAGGTGTGTAGTGGGCTGTCCCATCTAGGTTTGTGTTTGTATATACCTTGTGATGTTTATATAAGGAGAGAATCCCCTGAGTTGGGTTACTATAGACTTGGAGATGGATATTTTGTAATTTCTTTCTTTTTTCTTTTGGCACTACTGGGCCTTCTCCTTTTTTATTTTTTTATTTTGGGACAGGTTCTTGCTAAATCACTAAATTGTCCAGGCTGAGCCAGAACTTGTGATGGTGGAATTAGAGGTGTGGCCCACCATACCTGGCTGATATTTTGTAATTTTAGGGAACCTTTTAACCATATTGAAAGATTTTGTGTGAAAAGTAGATACTAAAATGCAGATAGCAGGTAACTTGGCACTATTTGGTCAGGGCTAGTTTGAAAACAACACAGATTTTATTATGAGAGACGTGTAGATAGAGCTAATGTAGTTCTCAGAGCTAGAAAACCTAGATGTCTTTCTCAAGTATATACTTGTAAATTTACTTGATTGAGATTCTTAAATCTTGTCCCCCATATAATTTAGAAAAGATAATATCTTGAGCTGGGCATGGTAGCGCACGCCTGTAATCCCAGCTCTCGGGAGGCTGAGGCAGGAGGATCGTTGAGAGTTCGAGACCAGCCTGGACTACAAAGTGAGCTCAAGGCCAGCCTGAACTGCATAGTGAGACCCTGTCTCAAAAAGACCCCTCCAAAAAAGTGGTTAGAGGAAATCCGTAAAAGAACTTTAGTGTAGTTTTTGTAGAGCATTTAAATTTAATAAGCTCTATATTCTGAGGCTATTTCAGCAAATGTTCCCCCAAATACTTTAGGAATCCTTTTAAGAGTGTTGCTTTATTTATTCTTTTTTTTTTTTTTTTGGAGATAGGACCTCACTATGTAGTACAGGTTGGTCTTGAGCTCACTATGTTACTCAGCCCCCTAAGTGCTTGGATTACAGTTGTACACCACCACGCCCAGCTATTTTATTTTTTTCTTAAAGATGGACCACCTATTTAGAGGTACACACTTCCTCAACATGATCTTAATTGTTGTGCAGTGAACAGTGAGCTGCTGCCACCTGTAGTTATTAACAGGAGTTGCTGCTTCTTGACACACAGGGTTACTGTGTCATCAGCATAAAGAGAACTGTCTTCTATTTACTATAGCAGGGAGACCAATACAGTAACTACTTATTTGTTTAGCTAGAAATTAAACAGAAGGGTATGTAGTACCCAGTCTTCTTTGAAATTATGAGAGACTAAGTTTGTCTCTGTCATGAGATAGTTCTTGTCTGTTCTGATTTAAAATAGAATAGCCTTCCTAGAAACATGAACAGCTGAACATCTGGGAATCTCGGTAAGATAGGAATGTACAGTAACTGCATCCTGCTAGTTCTGTGTATATTTTTTTGAAATACGGTCTTTTAGTGTGATGAAAGTTGGAAGTATAAAAAAGTTTTTAATAAATGATACATTCCTTTTTTTTTAAATTCAAAAGGATTAGAAAACATTTGGTGCAAAGTCTCCTTATATAAGCTTTCAGAGTTTCTTTCTTTCTTTCCTTCTTTCCTTCCTTCCTTCTTTCGTTCCTTTGTTCGTTTGTTCGTTCCATTTTTGGTATCAGGAATCTTAACTCAGGGCCTTGAGCTTGCCAGGCAGGCACTGTGCTGCTGGCTACATCCCTGGCCCCAGAGTTACTTTAATATATGCAAACAAATCCGAATTTACATTGAAGAATATATTATGTATAGCACTTTATACTTTTTCAGGACAAGATTATAAAGAATTTGTTCTCCTTTTTTCTTGAAATTTTATAGATTCATTTTAAATTTTGTAAATTCTTCTTAAATTTTATAGATTCATCTTACCTTGACATGGGCGCTAGCCCACTCTATTTTCAGTTGATAATTGTGAATTCAGGAAGGTGTTAGAAGACTATAGACATCAAATGCCTTGTATTTTAATTCTGCATTTTCGTAGTTGGATCAGCTAATTCTCACTTTGGGAAAAGAGCTCTATTTGGTGGCTCTTCTGAACTCTGCGTGGAACCTTATAGAACCTGCAAAGAATCTGTCTCCTTCCTGACATATAGTGATCTTTTCATCTTGAGGTGGTCCACAGGGCCTCTGAGGGAATACTGGGAAATAAATAGCATGATGTACAGGTGCTTCTTTTAACATTAAAATATTAACAAAACTACAGCAAATGAATGAATAATGTTTTCCAGTTTTTTGTTTGTTGGTACTAGGAATTAAACCAAAGTCTATCACTGAGTTATACCTTCAGCCCTTTTTTAAAATTTTGAGACAGGCCTCTCTAAGTTGCCAAGGCTAGCCTCAAATTTGAAATCCTCCTGCCTCAGCCTTCCAAGTAGCTGGGGTAAGATGTATCACTACGTCTGGCTCTACCTGATTTTTTTTAAGGGGTAATGTGAGAGCGTGGCAAAAGCCTGAGACACCTTGAGTTTTGTTTTTGGGGTTTTTTTTTTCCCTTTTAAATTTTATTAGTACATGTTTGCAGTACATGCAGTTTACAGTCATCTTGGGGGAGTGGTTACCTGTGCATTTTTTTTTTTTTTTTGTACCAAGAATTGAACTCAGGACCTTGTGCTTGCCAGGCAGGCTCTGTGCCACTGAGCTATCTCCCTGGTCCTACCTGTACATACTACAGCTTGTTTCTTTCTTTCTTTTTTTCCTCTTCTCCTTCCCTCCCTGCTCCTTCTCTAATTCTCCTGTCTTAATTTTCATTGTTGATGTTATTAATCTTAGCTCATGTTATGGCATGTGTAATATTACATAGGTTATTAGGTGCTTATACATGGCATATTTTTATTCTACTTATTTCTCCTTCCCCTCCTCCTCACCCTTCACTCTTAATGACATTTTTTAAAAAGTAGGATTTCTTGAAAGGCTCAGCAGTAGACTGAATATCTCAGAATGGAAGCCAAGGTAAGGATATCTTGCACATTCTGAACCCAGCTTTATATATCAAGAGGGAAGCAGATAGATAAAGGTGCATTAGGACAAAGATCTATCAGCAACCCAGTCATAGCCAGAAAGTGTCAAACATACTAGTGTGGGAGCACCTTTCCCTGTTGTGTAATAACAAAGTTGAAATAATTGGATAGACTGTGAAGGTTGTGTTTTATGCTTACTTGGTTGGATAAGGCTGTTCAGCTTCTTGTTTCTTGCTTCATGGTCCTTTGAGCAGATATTGCTGGTGATTTCAAAGAGCAGTTGGAGGCCCTGATACCATACGTATTAAACCCATCTAAGTTAATGGAAAAGGAGATCAATGGCTCAAAGGTCACCTGCCGGGGACTATTGGAGTATTTTAAGGTAAATACGAGTTTTAATACTTAAATTGTTAGATTTTTGATAAAGCTGATCTAGCCTTTAAACTCTCCTGAATTTCAGTTTTTCTAAAACTTAATACATTTTCTGAGAGGTATTTTGAGACCTCAGTGTCCTCCCAGGGTGGGCCACTGGATGGCAGTATGGGTCTAAGAGCCAAATGGATATTCTTTCACTCTCTTCGAGGAGTGAGTACTGTGGCTAAAGGAAGATTGTTCCTCAAGGAAGATGGTGTGGACAGGAGATGGTTAGGAAGTTGCTGTGAGTAGGAGACGGCACCTAGATGGGACACGACTGCCTCCAGGTGGATAGTCTCTGCCCACAGGTCGTGGTGAGGCCAGTGTGCATGGGGAGTCTGTCGGGAACCCTCGCCTTTGTAGGCTTGTGCTGCTTGACATTTTTAGATAACTAAAAATGCTAACATGCACTCAAAGGTGTGTTGTGTTTTTGCTAATTCCTAGTTATTGATATAGGTCTTTAGGAAAATGTGGTTGTATGGTTTCCAAAAGTTAAAGTGTGAGTTAACTATGACAGAATGGCATTTCTCATAATCATTTCTGTTTATATTCTAAGGCATATATTAAAATTTATCAAGGAGAAGATCTGCCTCACCCCAAATCCATGCTTCAGGTAAATTAACACTTTGATATCCTAAATGACATCCTTTAATTGCTTGATTTGATGCAGATATGATAACACAGGGTCTTGTAAGAATAAAACAGAGTCTTGTAAGAAGAGAATGAGCGTTATCCCAGTACACGGAAGGCTGGAGGATCACCGAGTTCCAGCCTGGGCTACATAGTGAGTTTAAGACCAGTCTGAAATATATAGCGAGACCTGGACTCAAGAAAAAAAAAAGGCCGGAATGAGACTGCTCTTTCCTATTATTTGGAGGTCTCCGGAGTTTCAGCACATTTATCTCAGTGTGGCTGCCTTCTGGTTTTCTCGTCTGTATTCACAGTGGTGCGGTTATGGAAGAACGGCCTTTCCTCGCTGAGCCTGTGCTTCGCGCCAGACATATTTTGGGAGATGGTGTTTTATTATACCCTGGGGAAGTGTAGCCACTATGTTAAATAAGGAACTCCTAGTCATCTCTAGTTGCTTTAGTAGAACAGGTCCCAAGTGACCTAGTTAGGATTTTTGTTTTTTACTTTCAGCTGGAAAATGTCATTTGCTTAAGACATAATTTCTGACTTTTGTATGCTGAACAAAAGAGCATTTCTGCCAAATATGATTTGTATTTTTCTCTTTTCTGCAGTAGTAGGTATAGAACCATGGGGTGCTGTGACACTGAGCTACATCCCAAGGCCCCCTTTTGAATATTACAAAAGTTTATTTAGCAAAACAGTTTAAGCCAGGCATGGTGGTAAATGGCTATAATCACAGCACTTGGGAGGCTGAAGCAGGAGGATTGCTGCAAGTTCGAGGCCAGCCTGGGTCACATAGGTCAAGGCCAGCGTGAACTACATGCAAAACCCTGTCTCATAGAACCAAAGGAAAAAACTAGAACAGTTTAATGTGAAAATGTACATGCGTCACTTTCAGTCATAGTGGAATTGGCCTTTGGAAAGGGTACATTGATTTCTGTACCAAACAGCCATTATTTAACTCATCCCAAGGCTTCCAAAATGATTATACTGTTTCCTTGTATTACCAGTCCAGTATTGTTCAGTTGGCCACTAGTTGTCATCTGTACACATTCATCTATTACAGGATTCATAAAGGGATCAGATCCCCACAATATTCCTTTTGAATATATCTGATACTATTTAATTTCAGTGATGATTTCTTGTCCGTAAATTTCTTTAACGTGAGAGAATAAGCTTTGCTCATGGTGTCTACTTGGTAGGCTCATCTCTGAGCTTTTTCCTAGATACTTTATCTTGAGACAAGGTCTTGTTAAGTTGCTCAGGCTGGCCTCAAACTCGTGATTCTCCTGCCTCAGCCTTCTGAGGAGCAAAATTAGAGGTGTATCCCAGCGCCTGGCCTCAAATATTGATATCTTTAATAGCAAAACATTTTCACAAAGGTAGCTAGATCCTGGGATTTACATTTATAAAGATAATTTTTCTTTGCATCTATAGTAAATACTTGGTTTGCAATCATAATTTGTTCTGGAAACATGTTTGTAATCCAAAGCACTTGTATCAAAGTGAATTTCCCCATGAGAAATAATGGAAACTCAGATGATTCATTCCACAACCAAAAAAATATGCATATACAAATGACTGCAATACTATAATATAATACAAACTAATAAAGAAAATACAAAATAAAAAGTAAAACAGATTAACCTGCACTTACCTTTGCAAACCTTGGTGGCTGGTGTGAGGGGGACAAGGAGAGGGTTATTGTGTGGGACAACTTTCACTATCGCTAATGGAATCACTGCTATCTCTTGGCTCAATGGAACCTTTTTCTTTTTGTGCAACTTTTAACAAGGTAAATCCACTGACATTTGATTTTGCCTCGTTTTGAGAATTTTGTGGAAATGTGACAGTGCATTCTCATCAAACAGATTCATCACTTACATTGCTACAGCCTTATTCAAGTGGTGCTTTTCTGTAAAATTTTGCATTCTTTCCCACATTTTACACATCTTTCTGATCTCATTTGAAGTGAGGGATTCCTCTGGCTTTTTCTTCTCTTCTGCAGATGAGATCTCCATAATTCTTGCTATTGAGAGATGATCACCCACGATCCCAGATGGGTGGGGAGGGAAAGAGGGAGAGAGGAAGAGAGAGAGAGAGAGAGAGAGAGGGAGAGAGGAAGAGAGAGAGACAGAGGAGAGGAAGGAGGAGGGAAGAACCATACACTCAGTTGTGATCATGTGGTGCCCGTGTCACGTGCTACTCGTATGGCAAGACATCGCTTGTTTATCAAGTTAATATTTATTAGAAACATTTTCTTGTCTTGTTCAACCCTTGCAGACTCTGACACAGAACAAGTTACCTGTAATCCAAGGTTTTACTGTATTGCAATATTTTGTTTGATTTGAGACAGGACCTCATATAGTCCAGGCTGGCCTCTGACTCACTGTGTAGCCCAAGGTGGCCGTGAACTTGTGATTTTCCTGCCTTACCTTCCCCAGTTATGGGATTACAAGCATTGGCACACCTGGTTTCAATAATTTTATTATTTTTAAAAAACAAAAAAATACTTTTGTGTTGAGGGATGGAACCCAGTGCCTTGAATGTGTTAGGCAAATTGTCTACCATAGCCCATACCATCTATCATTTTCTTACATTTAAAATTAAGGGAAAGAAAATTATATAGCCCTTGATTTTTTGAGGATATTATTTGTGCTAAAAATTCTTAGGTCTAAGAATAGGTACATTTAAGGTAGAAAATTTGGAAGAAAAAAGGTATTTTATTTCATTATTTGAACTATAAGGAAACCTACAAAATAGCAGAAGGCTAATAAAAAAGGGACAATGAGGATTGGGGTAAGAGAATATTTTTTACTTGGTTATTTGTAGAAGAATAGTAAAAGAGGAGAATTTATAGTTGATACTTCACTTTCTTAAAAGGCCACTGCTGAAGCCAACAATTTAGCAGCTGCAGCCTCTGCCAAGGATGTTTATTACAACAACATGGAAGAGGTAGGTGGCCATATGCTTTTTTCTGAACTGTCTATACCCTGAGCATTGTTGCCGATATCAGAACTCCAAACTTGATCCTCACTAATGTATCTTCAGATGATGATGCAGCAAAGCTGTTTCAGGTCGTCCTGGCAGTTGGGGTCTTGTAATTATTACCATTTCTAACCAAGGCTTCCTTACAGTGTCACTGCTGTTTCAGATTAATATTACTCTGGTTATTTAAGTGTACTGATCAGAGGAAATGAATCTAGCCTTTATTGGCTTTGGCTGTCTTTCTAAAGTTAGCTCCTAATATTTTAAAACCTTCTCTGTGTCTTTTCACTTGTTTTATTTGGTACTTGCTCTTGAAGAGATTTTCATCCTAGCATATGTTTGTTCTTCCTAGGTTTGTGGGGGAGAGAAGCCTTATTTGTCTCCAGACATTTTAGAGCAGAAGCATTGTGAATTCAGACAGCTGGCTCTGGACCAGTTTAAGAAGACCAAGAAGATGGGTGGGAAGGATTTCAGTTTTCGTTATCAGCAAGAGCTGGAGGAGGAAATTAAGGAACTCTATGAAAACTTTTGCAAGCACAATGGAAGCAAGAACGTCTTCAGCACCTTCCGAACCCCTGCGGTGCTGTTCACAGGCATTGTGGCTTTATATATAGCCTCTGGCGTCACTGGCTTTGTTGGTCTTGAGGTTGTGGCCCAGCTGTTTAACTGCATGGTTGGATTGCTGTTAATAGCGCTCCTCACTTGGGGGTACATCAGGTATTCCGGTCAATATCGCGAGCTGGGTGGAGCTATTGACTCTGGTGCAGCATATGTGTTAGAGCAGGTAAGTGGTGCTGGCTGAGGGCAGGCTGAGGGTTGATGATAGACAGGTGATTGTGCTTTGTTGCTAAATACAGCTCATCAGTTTGGAAGAATCTCATTGCAAAAGAAGGCATGAGAAACTTGTTCATTTTTTTTCTGGTGGGCTTTACATTTTCTTCTTCAGGATATTAGTATTTCTTCCTAATATTTTCTCTATTCCTAAAAATGGCCCTTTAATGCAAAACATTCTAGCTCAGGCAAGAATATTCAGTTTTCCTCCCGGGAAACTTTATGTGCTTTTCAGGCACAGTTCCTGTGTGATTTCCCTCCCTACTCCCGGATTAATTTGTTTCACTGAAAAATCAAGAGCTTTGGAAAAAACGTGTAGTTTATAAAATGGTCTACTTGGAATCTTACTGGATTAGAAAATGGGTGGCATCTCCTTCATTTATTTTATTTTATTTTTTTTCTCTGGTACCGGGAACCGAACTCACGACCTTGTGCTTGCCAGGCAGGCGCTTTGCCGCTGAGCTAAATCCCCAGCCCCTCCTTCATTTAAAATCTTCCAAAAAGCCAGTGCCTGTTGCATTGACGTGATCTTTAGATTTACAGATCTTTGATACTGGTTTATTTCTTTTTCTGAGTAACATGAACACACCAGTTAGGTCAGTATTCTGTGAAGCCAAGGGAGCTTCCTCCCTCGCCCCTGGTGACTGAGTTTATGTTCCAGTTAGCTGTTGCCCCAGCCTTCCCTTACCCTCTGTTCTTATCCTCTTGCTTTCTGTAAGACACCTGTGGTGGAGACAGATACTGTATTTGAGAGTTTATCTGTAGGGACTTACTCTTTTGGTCATGTATTGTATGTTATTAACTTACATGTTGAATAAATGGACTTTTGCAGGCTTCTTCTCACATTGGCAATTCTACTCAGGCTGCTGTGAGAGATGCAGTTGTTGGGCGATCTCCTGTGGATAAAAAAACTCAGTAGCCTTACCACGAGGATCCAGGAAGAGCCCGAGCAGCCCCTAGAACCTCAGTTTCTGCCAAGGCCACAGGTCCAGGTCTAGAGGAACGGCAGGCCTGAGACTATCCAGGGAGAGCTGCGACAGGACACTGTAATAAATAAACTGACCTCTCCTGTGGCTTCAAATTCTTAAATGTGCTTCCATTTTCTGTTGGAAGCATTGCTTTTCTTTGCTGTCAGATCCGAACGTAGGTTTGTTTCCTGTTACTCTCTGCTTTGTGCACTTTATGGGAGAAAAAGCTAAAGGAAAAAAATGGAAATGCAGGTTTTAAGTCTCTTATGTACCACTTAGTGCCTTTTCAGATGAAATCTATGCTTGTTATGGACCTGAAGGGAAGGGACGGAGAATAACCTTGGGAAATATGCTGTTTAGAAGTGAAACTTGTCAGTTCTCTTACACTTTCCTTTTGAGAAGAATTCCTTTCTAAAAAGTTTACAAAACTTGGAAAAACTTCAGAACTAAAGATTAACTGAAACAATGCCATTATACTTTCAAGATCTTACTTGTAATGTTGGTATTCTGTTTGTCATATAATGTGGGGAAATCAAATGTGTTAATGTACCGTACTCTGGAATGTAAGGTCTTTTCCCTGATAGGCTGGCAGTTTTATTGAACCTGATCTCTCTGTCTTTTTTGGTTACTGTAGCTTCTTTTCAGAAAAGAGGCAAATACGCCTTGAAAAGCCACAGTGGCTCATAATGGAAGGAGTGACTTATTTTAAAGAAGAAGCTGATTTTGAGTGAACCTGTGACCTCCAATAAGTCACTTGAACTTGTGCCTTGGTCAGAGCCACTGTGGTTTTCTGTGTTTATGTGTTACACACAGCTCTTAAAATTTGCCATTTGATAAGTTTTGCTTTTAGAGTTCTGTGTAGGTATAATACTTTACCAAGGGTTAGAGAAAAGACATTACCAGATATTACTGCCTTTAATTAATCCTCTATTTCATTTGGCTTACCACTAATTAGTGACCGCCCATTTAAGGTCCCTGCTCAAACTTTATTTTTATTCTCTATGCACTGATGTTCTTAATGAAACTAAAATTGTTTATTTAATGGTTCTTCCTTAAAATTTACTTCTTACCAGTCTGGTAGCTTTAAAACAACTTTGGTTTAGGAAGGACCAGTGTCTTACCCAAATGTAGACAATATCTAGAAGTATCTACAATTCTTCTTGAAAAAATTTATTATGATTATATGATTAAAAAGTTTTATCTGTTGCTTTTTCCTTTGATTTATAATGAATTACTATGAATTTTAAAACTTCTTAAAATTTGCCTGCAAATATTTATATAAATATTCAGGTATTTGTGTGTTTTTATTTTGAAATAATTTGAGTTTTGTTGTGGGAAAGAGATAGGAAGGCTTAAGCAAAGTCTGTGTATGAATTTCATATACATGAAGTTTGAATGGAGGGTAGAAAAAAGAAAGTCTCTTCTAGCATTTAATCTCTTTCTCAGAGAATTTTTTTTTACTAACACTATACCATTCAAGTGTTTTGTAAGTCTTGAATTAATTGTAAGCATTTTATATATTTTCCTATTTATCTCCCTAAAGTGCCTGATATTTCATTCACTTTTTGTTGCATTTTAGAAGAAGTCTAGCTTATTCTAAGAAACTGTTCACTTGCTTATGAGTGAAGCCAGGCTTTGAACTAATGAACTGAAGCTTGCTTCTGTAATGTTGGTGCCTTTTCAGGTGGCTTCTCTCTGTGAAGGTTCCTTCTTACTGGCAGCCCACACAGATACTGAGCTACTTAGTTTTGAAGCCATTTTGTAAGTAAATTTATGGCTTTCAGAGTAATTATCTAAAATAGTTCCGTGAGAATAGATAATGCAACTAAATTTCATCCTAAGACTAAAGTGTTACATCTTTAAAGAAAGTGAATTTATGATTTAGTAGTCTTAGGGTGGTGTAAATGTTTAAATCGAACACTTCCGTTCTTGTCCTGTAAAGGGATCACCTTGGTTTAAGGACTCCAGGGAAGTATACCCCTTTTTGTCTTTATGACTTATTCTGCCTCTGGAAAGTGTTTATAAAGTTCTCAGGCCTCTTTTCTGTTTTATCAGTAGACAGATGATTTTATACCAACTTTTCCAATGAAAAATGCCTTCTCATTGCTGGCTGTAAATAGTCCTGGGGAGATTTATTCCCAGGTTGTGAAGAATGTTTTTGCCTGTTACCTTCTCCAGCTTTTTCTTTGTGGGTCAGGGACACTGTGTAGGAATCAGACTGCAAATATTGCTGCTTAGGCACTTGTGAGAGACCTTCCATGCACACATTGTTAATTTGCACAGTCCTAGCAATATGGAGAACACATTTCTATTAACATAACTGGAGATTTAAAAATTTTTCCAGTAAAACAACTTCTTAAGAAAAGTTAGCTGGACATGGTGGTGCACACATGTAATCTCAGCCCTCAGGAGGCTGAGGCAGGAGGATCACTGCAAGTTTGAGGCCAGCCTTGGCTACAAAGTGAGTTTAAGGCCAGCCGGAACTGCATAGTGAAACTTTCTCAAAAAGACAAAAAAAAAAAGAAGTTAAATGTTGCCAAATTTTTTTAAAAAGTACTTCCAATTTGTTTCTTATAGCCCAAATAATAAAATCAGTTTTCATTTTTTCCATGAGAAATCTTTCTAGATTAGGTTTATAGATGGTGAGGACAAACTATCATATATGATGATAAAACATTTTTAGGGTCTTTTTTTTTAAACAGGGTAACACTGTGTAGCTCGGGGTGTCCTTGAACTCATGGCAATCCCCTATCTCAGCCTCCTGAGTGCTGGGATCACAGCCATACACCATCATGCCTGGCCCATGGAGGGTTATGTTTTGACACCTTTATACTTGGTAAAATGCCTATGAATATTGTTTCTGTTTTGTTTATTCCTGTTCTCTTTTTTTTCTTTCTTTGGGCAAATGAATAAAAATACTGCCTTGTGCTTACAGTCAGTTTCTTCAGCAGGTCACACACAGTGTTCTACACGGCTTATAAACTTGGTGCCTAAGGTAGGGTAAATTTAGATAAGTATGTAAATATGAACTATAGAGAAATTAGGTTGATTTTAACCCTGGCAAAGGCAATAAAGCAATTTGATTGTTCCTAGGCTTTAGTAAGAAAAATGATGGAATTTATGTAGAAGTCACATGGAACTACTTTTGTTTTCTTTTTTCTTTCTTTTTTTTTTTTTTGACAGGGCTTCACTATGTAGCCCAGGCTGGCCTCAAACTTGTGGCCGTCCTCCTGCCTCACCCTGCCAAGAGCTGGTATTACAGGAGTGTATCACTAACCCTGGCTGTTGTGTTTGTTTCTTTAGAAGTATTGAAATATAATTTTGGATGATTTGATGTTTTCTTTGAAAGTAGCCAACTTTGACTGCATTATTATAGTTTATATTTGATCCAATAAAATTTTATTCTGGCTAGGAAATACAAAGTTCAGTTGTGGAAGTACAAACTGTGGTTATCTTTTAAAAATGTCATTATAAAAGATTTGCAACTGAATAGTTGTCATCATGATAGGTCATACTGCACTTAAATTTGGGGCAGTGATTTTCATTTACCTTGGGGTACATTAGACTTATCTAGGAGGTTTGTTTAAAAATACAGATTCCTGGAGCTTGCCTCAGGGCTGTGGCCCTGAAATCCTCACTTTTATAAACATTGTAGGTGATTCAGAGACAGCAGAGGGGCAGCTACTCCATGAAGTGGGAGTTAACAGTGGGCAAGTACCATTCAGTATTGTCTGAGGCAAGTGGATGGCTTTTACCTGAGGTTCAGGATGGGCGGTCTACTGCTCGGTGAGACCACCACCAGTTTACCATGTTCCGAGTAATAAGGGTGCCTTTGATCTGGAGGGTTGTCTAAGCTCCTGAAGGCTATTCTACGCAGTTACCATAGGTCCTTCTGGAGAAAAAGAATGTAGCAGGTATCCTTTTTACTAGCAGATGTAATTAGGATTTTAAGGAAAAGCAGCTTTGATAGTTTTTCTTTTAAGAAGCCAAATTCAGTACTGTGACTTCAATCCCTAAATCTTCCCCACAGAGAAAACCTTAAGCCACAAATACAGTGAACACAAAGAAAGAACAGGACTATAACTTGGATAATTAGTGATGTGTGTACCCGATAGCAGGAACTTTTCAAGGAAATTTTTATTTGGGAAGGAATTTCATGTGCCAGAGCTAAATAGTGCTTTTACAACCAAGAGGAGGGCTGGGGATATAGCTCAGTGGCACAACGCCTGCCTGGCAAGCGCGAGGTCCTGAGTCTGATTCCCGGTACCAAAACAACAAAAAAACCAAGGGGAGGTTGCACGGATTCCCAAAGCTTTCTAACAGATGAATAAAAGCTGACATTATAGAAACCTTAAAGGAGTTAAATCTTAAACAAATAGACATTTTCCTGGGTTTTCTTTCAGTTTTCTTAATAATAAAAAAAATAGTTAAAAGTACTTTCTGCTATACCGTTGTCTTTGAATAGCTTTAAATTTTAATGTAGTTTTTAAAAAATGCAGCAGGATGAGATTATGCTATTAGTATATTAAAAGCATGTTTCTGTTTCACTTGTAAGATCATTTAATGGAATAAAGATCACAACATGATATCTGTGTTTTTGTTCTTTATCATGGGCCGATCTATGAAAGGGAAAGGGCCTTGGCAAAGGGATCGAATCTTTAATGGAGTGGATGTCTCTGAGTTAAAGGAGATGGCAGTTTGCAGCACTTACCAAAGGCGGCTGTGCTACTGGCCGAGATGCTTAAAAGTGCACGGAAACTTGTTAGTAACGTGCTGTTGCTACCTTTGAATTTGTAGCACTTTCATTTGGTTGGTCCATCTGGAGCCATGGGTTAAATGGTTTCTCTTTGGAGGTGGTGAGGGCTGGACGTAAAGCTCTGCGGAAAGATTTCCCTCTCACTGGTGACCTTGGAGGCAGTGGGGAGGTGGCGTTAAACTCATGCCTTGAGTTGTACCCTGCATTGCCCTACAGTAGAAAGATAGTTTGAAACACCAGATCCAGCAGCCTTCATCCCTGGTGGTGGTTTTATGCCGGTTGCTGTTCTGGGTGCTGCTGTGGTTTCCCCACTGGTAAATCTGGGAGGGCTGCACACGGAGGTTGGGTAGGGTAGGGTGGGAACAAAGGTTTAGTACTCAGGTGCCACTGTCAGTGCTGATGTCCTCTTCAGTATAAGCTGGGCAGGAGAGACCAGAGTGAGGACTGTGGTCCTGTGTGGGTGAGGCGAAGTCAAGCAAATTAAGAATTGCCTTTGATTACCCTATATTGTTGCTTCTCAGCCTTTGGCTAAGATAAAGTGATTATCCTATACCAGACTGTGAAACACAAGTCTATTTTATTTATTTTTTTTATTTTTGAGACAGGATCTCATGTAGTTCAGGCTGGCCTTGAATTCACTATGTAGCCCAGCCTGGCTTCAAACTCACGGTGATCCTCCTGCCTCAGCCTCCTTAGTGCTGGATTACAGGCGTGTGCCACCACACCTGGCCATCACAAGTTCATTTAAAAATTTTTTTATTTTTAATTTTATTTTTTATGGTATTTCTGTATTTGTTATGGTTGAATGTACAGCTTTTCATCTTATTAGACTGAGAGGTCTTTGAGAGCAGAGACCTGTATGTCGCCCAGTGGCTTCGTAGGTTTTAGGAACTTAAATGTTTATCAGATTAACTCTGCAAAGAAAATCATGAGTGAAGAACCCATACCTGATATTTTGACTGGTGTGTATATGTACCAATTCCTCACAGTGAATGTACTATGTATCATACACTTACACTAATATGAAAATCACAGATAAAAAGAAACAAGTCCAACTCTAGCTTAATTCATAAATTGTAACTGGAAAAAGTTTTTTTTTTTTTTTTGGTTTTTCTCTTGGTTTTTCTCCCGGACAACTAACCTCACGACCTTGCGTTTTTGAGACAGTCTCACTGTGTAGTCCAGGTTGGCCTTGAATTTGTAATGATCCTCCTGCCTCAGCCTCCTGAGATGTGCACCACCATGCTCAGCCTTGGAAAAAGTTTTTGTAACCATGACTAGGGACAAAACATATCGAGCACTGGAGGGACTCAGATTGAGCACTTATCAAGGCACCATTGCTGAGGTATTTGCTGTTGCAAATGTTTACTAGGCGTCTTCGTGTCTTCAGAGAGGGCAGGCAAAAATATTCTAGACTTACATCATCACAGTTAAATGTCCCCTAGGGAAGAAATGCTTTTTTGTTTTGTTTTTCCCTTTTGACCTACTGCCTATTAAAAAATATGTGTATCTCTCAGTGAAGGCTACAGAATCCTCCTGCAGTCATAGCCTGGGAACTGGGGCACTGTCACCATCCATATCCGGTCACAGGGGTCTCTAGCCAGCATGATTGGCAGATTTACCAAATCCACACGGTCACCAAATGAAAGACTCCTGACCAGACCAAAACAAATACTTGTAACCAGTTCTCCAGGCAGGCCACTTAGCAAGCATGGAACTGAGAGAGCCTGGAACAGTTTCCAGGTTAAAGATTACAGAATGCTTTCTTAAGGAGAAGTAGAGATGGTTAGGATGCATATTTATATAATGAAAGCTGTTCTGGCCTTTCCCTGGGGATTTGTTACCTTTCCTCTTCAGCAGGACTTGAAGGGTTTCAGAGATAGAGGAAGTTACACTTCACCTTTTTCTTTCATAGAAGTCTGATTTTTCTGGTCCGAGCAAATTTCAAGCCGGTATGTTACCAAGGCTCTCCACAGTGCCTGACACTTGTGGGAACTCTGTATTTAGTTGGCTGGTGGACATGTTTTTCCCATAGCTCCCATTCTGAGTAACTATTAAGCAGCAGGGCTTGAGGTCATCACAAAATCCGGGCTTTCTGCTCCTGGGTGCAGAGAACTATTACAAATAACCTCCCCTAAACACAGTCTGCCCTCTCTTACCCTGGCCCTCTGTCTCACCCCACCTGCTCAGGTTCCCTGTGGGGTCTCAAGCCTATACAGTATTCTAGCCTTGGGCTACTTTTTACCTTTTTCAGTTACTCCTTAGGGAGTTGGCATAACAATGGATTCTCCTGAGCATGGCAGAGCTGAGACATACTAAAAACTTGAAAACAAGATGGATGAGGCTACGTATCTGTGGTATGCAGAAAAACCTAGAAGCTTTGGAGTGAGATGCTAGTTGGGTCCTGTCTACCTGTCTACCTCCTTTTGTGTGGGTGGACTATAGTTTAAATGTGTCCTCCAAATTTCCTGTGTTGGAGACTGAATCCCCAGTTGTACTTGAAAAGTGAGAGTTTTGGAGATGATGGCAGAACTCACGTGAGTGGGTTCATGTACCCATGGACTCGTGGATTACCAGGGGCTGGCTCTGTTGTGAAAGTGAGCTTGCTAGTCCCTCTTGCCATGTGATGCTCTCGGCCATGTTACGACAACGCACAAGGCCCTCACCAGATGCTGGGCAGATGCCAGTACCACGCTGTTGGACTTCCCAGTTTCCAGAACCATGAGCCAAATAAACTTTTCCTGATAAATTGTATGAACTGGCTTAGCGGGGGTTTTGAAGAGTTTTGCTGGTGATGATGCCAGCATCATGTAGAAATTTCTCACTACGACTAGGGGGCATTTCGTACAGAACTGCTTTCAAACACTTATGTCTTACTTTCTTCTTGCCTGAGACACAAAATCAACATCCACAGCTCTAAGAAGGAGAGGTTTATTTTGGCTTACAGTTTTAGATATTTCAGTTGGCTGGCTCCCAGGAAGGGCAGAGGGGCATTGCAGAGGAGAAACAGCTCATGGCATGGCAGACAGGAAGTAGAGAGAGATCAAGCGTGTGGGGATTGAAAGAGAAATGTGCATTCAGCACAGCTCTCAAAGTTCCCAGGGGGAAGGACAGCAAGAGGATGGAAAAATAAAGATAAGAGAGAGAAAGCTTAGGTCAAGTGGAGCCCTCTCTCTGGGTGGGAGGAAAGGAACTGCTCAACCACCCCAGTGTGTTTATTTATACATTTGTCATGTGATGCCCCTTAACTAGCTTGCCTCTGACCCTCTTATGTCCTGTGTTCTCAGGGCTGGAACACCTGTTTGCCTGGGGTGCTCCATGCTCTCAGGGTGTTCCTTGGGTTTTCAGCTCCACACATGTGAAAGATCACTAGCTTAGCTGCTCCCAACAGGGAAACCCTTCTGGGCCTTGTCCCCTGTTGTAGTTTGGGGTTTTGCAAAGGGAACAATACAAGACATATAATTTATAGATTTTATAATAGTCACCCAAAGAATCATATACAGTGCCTGGTATATAGCTCAGTGGCACAAGTGCCTGCCTCCTTGCAAGCACAAGGTCCTGAGTTTCATTCCTGATGCAAAAAAAAATTAAACCAAAGAATCATATACAAAAAGAGTGCAGGAAATTTGTCCACACACTAAAGACCAAAGAATCCAGCTGAGGGCCTGGATCCCACGGTAATGTCCTACAAGAGTTCAGCTGAAGACCTAGAGCCTATAACAATGCCCCCAACGAGCCCAACTAGAGGCCAAGAGCCCATGACAATGTCTCACACAGGCCTGTTTCACAGACCTGTGCTGGGAAGGCCCTAAGTCAGTGATGGAAGCTAGAAAGTCTGTGCCAGCGGGATGAAGGATCTGTGCTAGCAGGCTGAGGGATCTGAACTGGAGCCAGGAAGGGACACTCAAAGTAAGAACCCGAGTTCCCCTGAAAAGTGCCACAGCTGTCTTCAGCAACAGTGAGGTTCCGAGCTCCTCTGATGATGAGGAAAGCCGAGTTCCCATCAGGAAAGCGAACTTGACAAGCTCCAGGAGACTGAGCAGGGCACCATCTTCCCCTCCGGAGCCAGGAAACAATGCTCAAAGTGAGGGCCAAAGCTCCCCCAAAGTGAACCGTAGCCATTCTCAGTGACAGTAAAATCCCAAGTTCCTTCGATGAAGAGAACAGCCAAGTTCATCAGGAAAGCCAGCATGATGAGCTCCTCCAAGAGAAGCAACAGCTCCTTACAGCTTCCTACAGCCTCTCTTCTTCTCGAGTTCTGCCCCTTATGCTGCCGGCAACAACCCTCAGGTGGGCCTCCCCGACCCAGCACCACACTGGTTCAGTTCAGCTGAGTGTTACAAGTTGACCACCAGTTGTCAATCTGCCGCATCCCCTGTGACCCGCCTCCTCTGACCAGGCTGCATTTCCTAACATCACATTTAGCTACAAAACCACCAGTGGCCTAGTCCTCTGATGAGCATCTACACCCACGATCCAGTCCCCTCCCAAAAGCCCCAGCTATGAATGCATGAGGTTTGAAGGGTGAACATCCAGACATGAACCATAATGTGCAGAAAAAGTAAAAAATATACTTCAGTACAATATATACTTGCAGTAAAATTACAACCCCACCCTGGCATGCTTTTTGTTTTGCTTTTATCTGGGGCAAAAATGGAAACAAGGGAGGTAACATCTGCATCCATCTGGAAGCAGAGGGTGAGGAGAGGCAGAAGTCACTCTCATGTCCTCAAAATGGAACCTCTTCCTCCTGGGTTTGGGTGACCTCACAGTCACTAGCTTAATGTGCTTAGCAATGGGTTGGCTGAGTGATAACGCACATAAAATGCTGGCATTTTAAAACAATGCCCCTGACTCTCAAGCAGCAGGTGAGTACCACGTGAAGTTGAAGAGCACATTCTTTTCATGTTAGTAACATGTCCTGATTAAGGATTTATCACATGCCAGACAAATGACTGGTCATTTTAAAGGCATCATCCCATGTGTTGTTCTTTCCTTGGAGAATAACATATGCTTACATCACCCCATTTTACAGATGAGCAAACTGAGGCTCAGAGAGGAAATCATACCATGGATTCTACAACTAGCAAGGAGCAGAGCCACGACTTGGCCTACGCATCCTGACTCCAAAACTCTGCTGGTATTGAGTGGCAGGAATATAGAGTTGAACAACAACTGATTCTCGGGAACTCAGGGTCCAGGGCAGAGGAAGGGCCTGTGCTTGACTATTCGACCCATTCATTCATTTATGGAATGCTTGCTGTGTGCCAGAGTTTTTGAAGGCATTGGGGATATCCCATACCTTACGACCCAACAGTTTAAAGTACAATACTTTCTACTTAGACCATTCCTTGCCTTTTAAAATTAATTTTATTTTATTTTTGAGACAGGATCTCGCTATGTGGTGGAGGGTGGCCTTGAACTCACTGTGTAGCCCGGTCTGGCTGAGAAATCTTAGCGATCCCCCTATCTCAGCCTCCCAAGTGCTGGGATTCCAGACATTCGCCACAGCACTCGGCTAGGGTTCTTAACTACTGGGTGCTGACGGGCAAAGACAGCGGCGCCTCAGACCAGGACAGCAAGGAAGAGGCAGACGGGGGAGGTGGAGGCATCCAGCTGTGCTGAGGCGGGGGCAACGGGCATCAGACAGTGTCGGGGGAGGAGCCCTGACTAGGGCTCTGTGGCCTTTAATCCAGGCCCTAATGCGGTGGCGGCCGGCCTGACTCCCGAGTGCGCTAGGCAGGTGGAGCAGTTGTTTCTAGGAAGTGGGGACGTTTTGGGATGCCTCTCAGGGTTACCAAGGGCTGCGTCAGAGTCGGAATTCCAGTTGTACGGGTATAAACAGACCGGACGAGCTGGTCGCTCCGCCTCCCTCCTCCCCTGGGGGCGTGGCCAGGGAAGGGGCGCGGCCAGGGAAGGGGCGTGGTTGTAGCGGGGGAGGAGCCACGCGGGGCGGAGTCATGCGGGGGAGCTGCTCCAGAGGCTGCCTCTCTGGGAAACCGGCCCCAGACGCACCGCTGGTGTTTCTGGTGAGCCGTTCGTGCTCCCCTGCAGCGGATCGGTCTACTCAAGGCCAAGGGGAGGGTCAGGAGGGGCCCGGCGGGAACCTCTGGAGGAGTCAGGGGGTTGTTCTGGGCGGGGACAGAGACGAGACTGACTCTGCACCGCCTTCCGACTGGAAGCCGCGGGCCCCTGAGTCCTGGGAACGCTGTTCTGTCACTGACATAATGAACTTCTGCTCTCTCTACCTCAGGCATTTCCGCCACTGATAGAGCGAAGTCATTCTGACCGCGAGGGTCACATCGAGAGAGGAGATGCCTGCTCCCACTGTAAGTGCGGGGCGAGGGCGGGGTCCTGTTTTCCAGGTGACTCTTCTCGAAGCTTGACTTATTTGCAGGGAAGACCCTTGCGGACGTGGCCACCGGCCCTCCGTAGGCTGCTGGGCATCAGGTGTCTAAGGAGAGTCAGGTATCTTCGCACACTGTCCCTTTGGAGGCAGGTCGGGAGGCCTCGCTGCCCGAGGAAAGCTAGGCACAAAGCAGAGAGTTCTCTGCACGAGCCCGGGTGCGGTCACGATCAGTCCTGACCCACATTCCCGGCTCGGGCTTTTCATCTTTCTAATCTGTGAGGCTTGGCAGATCCTCCCTCATCTTGGTAGGACCTTCACAGAGTGGCTGAGACCCACCTGGGGTTGAATTCCCACTGAACACCCCACTGTGAGGCTTTGATCAAGTTCAAATGTACTCTGTTTCCCAGGGTGAAGGTTTTACCACTGAAAACTTAGGACATGCTCGGAACAGCCTGGCACACATTCTGAGAGCCCAGTCAACGAAAAGGGCTTGCATGGTGCCTGGCACTGGGGCATCCCTGGCATATTTGACCCCTGAAGTGTTCACTTTTTAAGGCTCTTTCATCTCTCTGACATTATTTTCAATAGTGTTCTAGAAGTGAATAGTGATAATGAATGTCCAGAAAAGAAATGCAGTGAATATTTTCTTTTATTGAACATTATATATGTAATCATGCCTGTAAAAAAGTAATGAGAAATTAAACTTGATATTACAAAAGCAGAAAAATTAATGCATTAACTGCATTAATGTATATTTTAAAAAAAAGGGAAACATTTATTCTTTTTTTGGGGGGGTCTTTTTGAGACAGGGTCTCACTGTGCAGTTCAGGATGGCCTTGAGCTCACTTTGTAGCCCAGGCTGGTCTCGAACTCACAACGATCCTCCTGCCTCAGCCTCCCGAGTGCTGGGATTACAGGCGTGTGCCACCACGCCTGGTGAAACATTTATTCTTCCATGTAGGTTGGTCACAGTAATAAATAATTATAATACTATAAATTTTGTTCTAGAAACCCCTGAAAAACCCTGTGACTTTGGCAAAAGTTGATCTTTGTGTATTCATGCTCAATATTCACTGGCGCTTGATTTGTCAATACATCTTTGTTCACAATTGGTTAAAGAATACTTTTATTAATTTTAATTTGGAAAACTTCTTTCCAGGAAACAACACTTAATGAATGAGGAAAAGCCTTAAACAGTAGGATTATTTTGGCAGGGATTCATAAAAATCTCATTGATAATAAATTCCAGAAATTGGAAACGACCTATGCTTTTTTAAAAACCAGTTCTAGTGGCTTTTATTTTTATTAATTTTTTTTTTTTTGAGTCAAGGTTTTGTTATGTTGTCCAAGCTGAACTTCTTCTGGGCCCAAGCAACCTTCCTGTCTCAGCCTCCTGGGTATCTGGGACTATAGATGTGTATCTCTACATCTGGCTTCTAGTGGCTTTTAAACATCTCCACATTTAAAGCAATTTTGAGTAAAACCCTAAACCAAAAAATGCATCATACATTTTTATTTTACTTGAAAAATTTCCCCAAGTTTTTCTTCCTCTGTGAAAATCTGGGCAAATGGGTGAATGATTGTGAAATTTGACATTTATTTCATCCATTGCTGTAGACCAAGTAGTTCTTAGTCATGCTTTAGTTTCTCTGGCACTGGGAGACCAGACTGTTTTATTTTTTGTTTAAACTCAGAAAATGTAGGACCACAGGGTTGACAACATAAAACGTGTATAAAGTGAACTTGAATCATGCTGTGCCATCAGGAGCAGACGGTTCAAATAGATGTAAGGGGCTGAGTCTGGGGCTGACTATGTAGCTATGTTATTCCATTTAACTTCCATGCAAAGGACAAAGGTTTTAAAAGAATAAGAAATAAGAACTGCTATATATAATATATATATATATAAAATGTAGCAATATAAATATATAAATAATTTTTTTCTTTAATGATGATTCCTTTCCTGTCTCTGGATGGACATAACTGATCACTCTTCCTTTGTTCCCAGCCCTACAATTACAGTCATTCTCTAAAAAGGGCTATGCCTGTGGAAGCAGCAGTAAGTTGCTCTGGGGAGTCAGGGAGACGTTGAGGAGTGGTGATGCTGACCCTGAGACCGTTTTTTTGTGGGGCTGAGGATTGGACCCAGGGACTCATGCATGGGAGCCAAGCACTCTACCACTGAGCCATACACCCCCATCTTGAGGGATGAGTCGAGTTTGTCAGGCGAACAGCCCTGGGGTGCTTGGATGCAGAAGTAAGTCTTGCCCTATGGAGCAGAGCTGGTGCCTGATATAAGCACCTTTGTGTGGGTTACTCACTCACGAAAAATTGGCCTTTTCTTTTTTAACAGGAGTGGAAAATTAATATTTGTGTTATACTTAATATGGGCCACAAATTGTGCCAGATGTCTTACATAAATTTAATTAAATTCACACTATTCTATAGGGAAAGTGGTATTATTCACTGGGTACATGAGAAGACCAGTGTTTGAGGAGGTTAAGTAACTTCCCCTGGTCGCACAGAGGTACAGGTGGGACATCAGGGGGATCCAGGCCTCAGAGTCATGGGCTTTTTACTAAACCATGTCTAGCAAGGGAACATTTGAGGAACTGTTCTTTTGTCCATGTATTGAGTTCTAAGTAAAAGGATTACCCTGCCACAGTTTCCATGTTTGCAGATTTAATTCCAAAAAAGACATGTTTCACTGTTTGTTTCATTTTCCCATATCCCTGAGTACCCACACTGCTGCCCACTGTATCATTCAATTTTGGGTTCAGGCCGAACTGTGCTGGAATCCTTGTCTTGATTCTGCGGGGCTCTGAGACCTGGGGCAAGGTCATCCCCATTTCTGAGCTCGGTTTTGGGTCTGTAGAGTGGGCCTCCAAGTGACAGGTGAAAACCCCGTAGTGCTTGGTGTTGATGAGCGTGAGTTTAGGGCAGTTCTGATCCATCAGGGATGGAGGTTTTTCCCGGAATAACAGGCCTGGGGTTTAGCAGTCGAGGGCGTGGGAGGCCCGATGAGTTTTGCTTTCTTTTCCCAGGATGCCTGTGACCTTTGGGCTCCCAAGGCTGGGCCTGGTGCCTGTTGGAGCTGCCACTGTCTCTTCCAGCTGGCAAGGAGGCTTGGGCACAGGACAGAAAGGAAAAGGGTGATAATGAGTCAGGCCGCTTCCTCTCTATCCTCCTCAACCTTTTTCCTGGGCTGGGATGTGTGGGAAGTCCAGCCTCTTCTGTGTCTCTTGCACCCACCGAGCCTGTGGAGTGCGATGTTTTAATAACTTGTATGTTTGTGTGCTTTTATGTGTTCGTCCCCATCATCTTTATCATTCCTTATATGAAACCTGCTGAACATGTATTGACAGTTCTGTTCAACCAAGAGGCTCAGAGAGGTTACGTGATTACTGAATGTTACAGAGCAACAGCACAGGAGGGTTCAGCTGAAGTCCCTGAGGGTGGCCTGGGCTCCACTTATTGGTACACAGCCTCAGAGAGATTGACACCCAGCACCTCATGCGTTCTTTTTCTCCTAAAACCTTGCCGTGGAAACTCCTGACTCCCTGCTGGGAAGTCCCTTGTCAGCAACCCAGATTGGACTTGCTTCGTCTTCTTACATTTCCTCCAGAGTCTCACAAGTGAAAGAGAAACAGAGATTTTCACCTGTGCATGTGGTTTCTGGGAACATGGAGGAAAACAGTCTCAGTCTTGAGTTTCACAACCTCCCCAGGGATCCAGGAGCCATCTGTCACCTATCCAGATTAAATAAATAAATAAATAAATAAATAAATAAATAAATAAATAAATAGCTAGCTAGCTAGCACTACCGGGCATGATGGCAGCAGAAACTGGTATTTACTAAACGATTCCTGTGTGTTAAGTGTTTTGTGGCTGCCGGCTAATTTGATCCTTAGGATATTCCTATGAATCCAGAGCTACAATCAGCCCCATTTTACAGTTGAGGACACTTGTTAGTTTTGCAACAGGCCTGCGCAGTTAGCAAGTGGCCGAGCCTGGGTTTGAACACAGAGCCCTAAATGTCATCACTATACTGCCTGTGAAAATTAAAATCATCTTGATTGAAAAATAGAGCAGTCATGCTGATTTTCCTACTTTCTATATTTTTGTACTCCTGAAATATTTCATAAAAAAACAATCAAATCCTCCAAACCCTAGTGAGACAGATGGGGTATGAGTGGATCGGAATGCTGCCTGAAATGTCCCTGAGTGAAAGAAAAACACTTTCTGCTGTGTTTCAATCTTTGCGTTGAAATGGCTCTGAAAGTGCTGTCCCTTTTTGTCCCAGTCTTGCCCAGTGCCCAGGGCTGGGGGCTTGGACAGAATTAAAGCTGTGGGGCTGAGTGTGGGCCTTTCTGCAGGGACTCCCGAGGGGGGCTGAAATCTGCCATGGGGAGGGGCGTCTCCTCCACCCTGCAGGGGTGGGGGAACTCGTAGGAGTCACGATGTAACTTTGCCACTTTCAGGTGACCTCATCTCCCCCAGCCTCAGTTTCCCCACTTCATTGTGAAATGAAGCATGTGCACCCATCTCAGCCTCTTTTCAGGCTGTTTTCTTTGTGGGTCTCACTTTGGGTTTCAGAGTAGAATCACCTGGGAACTTTAAAAAAAACCACCAAGCTTGGGCTCCACCCCAGGATCCTGCTCTGGCCACACCCCACTCACCCTAGTGCTTTGCTACTTGGAACCCTCTGCCCTGCCTTCCTCTCCTTGCTGCCCCACCCCACCTGTCTCACAGACCCGTTTAAAGGTCACTTCTTCTCTATTATCTTCTCTGATTGCAGTTCAGTGTAGGGTTTAGACATCCTTAGATCTGGGTTCAAATTCTGTCATACCGCATCTGGTTTGCCTTCATCTTTCAAGGCTTCAATAAAAATTTCAGGCTCTGAGCTTTCTACACCATCTTCAGTTCCTCTCTTCCAATTCTTTTTTTTTTATTTTTTTTATTTTTTTTTTTATTTGAGACAGGGTCTTGCTATGCAGTTCAGGCTGGCCTTGAACTCACAGCAATCCTCCTGCCTGAGCATGCAGTCCTCAGCCTGCTTCTTCGCAGCCAGCCTCATCCCTGCTTCCTTGTTTCTGGGGCCAGAAAACTCGAGTCATCTGACGCCCCTTTCCTTCACACCCCTGCTCCTTCCATTGGCAAAACCTGTAGCTAAACCTTCACAGTGAGTTTTGCACCAGGCACTTCTCATCACTGTCTGCTCTGTGTATCTAAACCATCATCACCTCCTGCCCTGATCTCTGAATAGGTCTCCTACTTTCTCCATGCATTCTAAATGTGAGCTCTTCTCAGTGCAGCAGCCAGGGGGCCCTTTAAAAACCTATGTTGGGTCCTGTGTCTCCTGCGCTCTATACTTTGTAGTGGCCTCCATCAGAGTCAAGCTCAAAGGCCTCCTTGTTCTCAGACACATCCCACCTGGGGCCTTTGCCGGGGCTGTGCCCTGTGCCAGGCTGTCTTAGACACACAGGTTCACTCCCCTGTGGTGAGCACCCCCACACCCTATTTAACATTGCACCTGCCCCTCCCCATCCGTACCCAAACCCCAAATGCCTCTCTTTCTGTTTTGTTTTGTATCCTTTATAATAGTCTAGATGATTTACTTACTCATTTTTTTAATTTAATTTTTTATTAGTACATGCTGCAGTACATAGTGATTACGTTTATTGTGGGGGGGCTTGCACATGTTCATTGCACAACTTAGTCCTTTTTTTGTCCCCTTCCCCTCTGTTCCCTTCAACTTTTGTTTCCCTTCCCATTTGCAAAAGCTCACTTCTATTAAAAACCAAACAAGCAAACAACTTTCTCCCCCCTATTGAACAAAGCACCTCACACAGCTCAGTGAGTTTCTGTAGGGTGAAGGAGCAAATGAATGAGTTTCTTGACCCACCAGAGAGGTGGACATCCCCTAAGGGGAAGGGACTTTTAGGGGCTATTATTGGCTATCCATTTACCTGGGGTGCAAGAGGGGATTTGCTAAAAATACAGGGTGATTGCGCACGTCAGCAACCTCCAGTCTTGCAGTTTGTGCTGGGAAACTACAGCTGGGGCTGAGGGCTGGGGTCTCGAGGTTTGTGGGAAACCAGCGAGCTCTGGAGTATGTAGTGAGAGCATGTCACACTCCCATCCTCTGCCTATTATTTGTGTCTTAGATTCAGTGCTTGAGCTCTTAAATTACTTAAATGAATACCACCACCAATAACAACAACAAGAGGGTTTAGAGGTATGATATAATAAAAAAGAATACATGGATATATTTGTGGTAAAGCAAATATAGCACTGGGCCTACCAATATTAATTTAAAAACTTCCTTCAATGTCTAGTGTTTGAAAATTCAAATTGGATGTTTGACCATGTTTTATAATAACATGTTAGAAAGCATGCTAGGAACTTGAAAGTGTAGAAGAAAATTTGGAAAATATAGGAAAATAGAAGGAAGCAAAATTACAAGAACCATCCTAAGCCTCAGCCAGGGGGAAAGTCCACTAGTATGTTGGTATGTTTTTCTTTTTAGATTTTTGTGGTATTTACTAAATAAATGCTATGCAAGTCTTCTACCATTGAACCAGAACCTTATCTAACCTTTTTTGTTTTGTATACCTTGTTTTTTTTTTTTTTTTTTTGGTATGAAGTGATTGGATGGATTGTCCAAAATTGAACACACTGTTTTTTTTTTTTTTTTTTCCCAGTACTGGAAATCAAACTCATGACCTCACACTTGTCAGGCAAGTGCTGTGCCACTGAGCTAAATCCCCAGCCCCTGAACACCCTGGTTTTTATCAAGTCTTAGTTTTCTTTTTTTAACTCTAAAATGGATACATGCTTAGGTAAACATTTTTTTAAAAAACTAGAAAATATTTAAAAAGAAAACTAATACCCCTAATTGGGAGATAGTTTCATGAGGTTTTGATAACAGATTTTTTTGGGTCTCTTTTTTTTGAGACAGGGTCTCACTATGCAGTTCCCTGTTTTGCAGCCAGTGGCCTTGAGCTCACTTTGTAGCCCAGCCTGGTCTCCAACTTGCAATGATCCTCCTGCCTCAGCCTCCCGAGTGCTGGGATTACAGGCATGCACCACCATACCTGGCTGATAACAGATAATGTCTACATTTTCCAACTAAAACACTGTAATTCATCAATATGAGGATTTTCTTCTCATTGAAAAATCTTTTTTATTAAAGTAATTCATATTTAGGGGCTGGGGATTTAGCTCAGCGGCACATCGTCTGCCTGGCAAGTGCAAGGTCATAAGTTCGACTCCCGGTACCAGAAGAAAACCAAAAAAAAAAAAAAAAAGTAATTCATACTTAAAAATTCAAACTATCAAATGCAAGGTCTTAAGTTCAATTCCCAGTACTAAAAAAAAAAAAAATCAAACAATCAAATAATATAACAAAATATAAAAGTCTCTGAGTCTCAACCACTCACTGTATGCAATAAAAGTTTGGTGTATTTCCTTAGACCATATAGTATATAGTACATTTTAATTATAAATGTATAAAAATGTTTTTAAGCAAGAATGGAATAATACTGTCTTTCAACTTGCCTTTTTCACTTACTTCCATGTCTGGTCATGTAAATACCTTGTTCTCTCTGATGGCCATATGTATGCAGGGCTGTAAAATAATTTATTTAACTGCTTCTAATAGAGGTTGTTTGGGTTGTTTTCCTATATGAATTTTGAAAGGCAGAAATTGCTCCTCAACTTGCTTACTAAGGAGAATGGCTGTTCTCCAGCTTTTTGTAACTCTGCTTTTGTGGGGGAAGATAAAGGCTTTTTGTTCTAAAATCCCACGGGTGCAGAGTCTCGCTTTGCCATTGTGATCCATGTGCTGCGTAGGAGAGTCTTCCTGGGCGGCTCGGGGTCCCCTGGCCCTGCCCTGGAGGAGGTACCCCTGCCCTGTTGCTGAATCTGAAAGGGCTACTCTGCTAATCTGGACCTTGCACAGAACCACCTGACAATAGCACACAACTGGGTTCCCAGGACCACTGTGGGTCCTTTATAACTGGGTTTGGCACACATGTTTTGTAAAGGGCTGGGTCATAAATATTTTGGGTTTTTCAGGCTGTATGGTTGCCTTACAACTCTTCAACCCTGCTGTTCTGGAAAGCACCTATGAAACATTTCAGGTTTGCCCTTTCTAATTTGTAAAAGTGTTGGCGGGGGGATGTCCCTGGAGCACAGACTTGTGATGCCGACCAGCATCAGACTGGCAGGATAGGGATTGGGACATATGTCCACATATGTCCTGCTGACCTGATTACTGAGGTGCTCACTGCACCTTCCTAACCAAAGCAGCCTCTGCTTCTTTGGCCTCATGCTGTGTTTAACAGTCCTGTTCTTGTTTTGCAGCCAGAGCCCAAGCCTGGAGACCTGATTGAGATTTTCCGCCCTTTCTACAGACACTGGGCCATCTATGTTGGCAACGGATATGTGGTCCACCTGGCTCCCCCAAGTAAGGGCACCAGGGCCGGGAAGAGGGAGTGGGGAACTGGGAGTAACAGTAGCCCCAACTTTCTCATTGCTTTCGACTGGTGGTTTGTTCCTGAGTGGTAGAAGCAGGCAGCTTTGTGTGGGGCAATGGTAGTCAAACTCTGCTCCTTGGAACCCCTTGTTCTTGTAAGAGGTGTTTTATGTACTGTGGTTTTGCACACAGCACATTCCCCTCTTAAGCCTAAGGCTCCGAGAAGGAGCACAGGTACTTGGGCAGACTTGGTTATAAATCCAGTTTCTACTCCAGCCTTCTCTTCTCACTTCCCCTCCTGTCCCTTCCTCTCCCCTCCCCTTCCTCACCTTCCGCCTCCTCCTCCCATTTCTTTCTTTCTTTGAGACAAAGCCTCACTATGTGGCCCAGGCTGGCCGTAAACTTGTGATTTTCCTGCCTCAGCTTCCAGAGTGCTGGGATTATAGGTGTGCACCACTGTACCCATTTTAGCCTGAGTTTCTTTATTTGTAAATGGAATAAGAGTACTTAACGTGGAGAATTGTTGTGAGAATTCCCTACCCTTGTCTGTAAACTTTTACTTACAGTGGAGTAGAACACAAAGAACACAAATATAGTAAAAATGTACACTAAGTGAATTTTTAAAAATCTATGCCTGTGACAATGTCCAAGACCAAGATCCAGAACATTTCAGTACCCCAGAAGCCCCTGCTCGCCTCCTCAGTGCCCCCCACTTGCCCAGCAGCCCCATTCCAGCTTCTCTTGCCATGGAAGAGTTTCGCCTGTTCTAGAACCTCATGGAAGAGGAGTCACATAGCCCGTGCTCTTTTGTGTCTGTCTAGGGAATTCTCACAACAATTCTTTCACTCAACATTCTGCCCACAGGAGTCGTTTTTGTTGTTGGGAGTAGCATTGTTCTGAGATTTTCGTTGCTGTGTATTTCCCTACAGTGGGTTGCACATTCTCCTTACGTATTGGTTTCAGCTTTTGGCTGCTAAGAATAGAGCCCCTGGCCTCACCTTGTACTTACAGAGATAGCACAGGAAACTAAGTAGATGGCATCCTCTCCGCCCCCTCGTATGTGGGGTTTCTCATATAAGAGGCTTTGCGTGCATATAACCTATCTTTTCTTCTGTTAAAATGCAAAAAGCACCCTGCCCTGCCCTTAAAAACTGGCCCCTACTTGTGGGCCCAGGCCTGGGTCCTGGTACTCCTCTAGCACAAACGCTTCTTGAATTCCCTCTCAGCTTCTGTATTGTCATCTTCTCCCCACCGACTAGAAACCCTGGCGGTAGCTCCTGTTGATAAAACACCACACCTACAGGCCCTGTCTCAGCCCTGTGTCATTTCCGGCCATCACAGACTCCCCGCTCCCCATTCTCCCTTCAGCATCCCGCAGGCTCTTTTGTGCCCCTCTAGAGTGGCTCCTATCAAGGGTAACAAAGTGCTTTCTGCATCCTGATGAAGCCCAGGCCAGCATTCTGGTCTGGTCCCTGCCTACTAGGCTCTTTGCAGCATTTGATAGGAGCGACCTCTTTGCTTTCCCTCTAGCACCTTTCTTCCTCTCCTGCTTGGGTCTTTCCTTCTTGGTACCCTGTGGATTCCCCTGCTCCCTTCCTACTTCCCTGAATGGAATCAGTGCCTCCATGACCCCGCTGGCTTTGAATACCTTCTGTCTGTCAGTGTCTCCTGAGCTTATAACTGCAGCCTCTGACTTGTATCACTTCCTTTTTCTCTTTTTGGTTTTTATTGGTACATGTTCGCAGTGCAGAATGATTACATTCCCATATGTGGAGCTGGTGCTTGTACATAACACATCTGAATTGTTTTTTTCATCTCCTCATACTCCCTTTTCTCTCCCCTCCTTCCATCTCTTGGTTGCCTTCCCCTCTGCAAAAGACTTATTTTCCTATTTTCTAGTATCTTTTATTTTGCTCTTTATTTTTATTTGGGGTTTCCCATATAAGAGAGACCATGTGATAGTTAAGCCTGTGTGTCTGATTTATTTCATTTAACATTATGGTCTCAAGGTGCATCTGTTTTCCTACAAATGACTCAGTTATCTTTTTTATGGCAAAGTAGTACTCCATCGAGTATAAATATCACATTTTCTTTATCCATTCATCTGTTGATAGACACATGGGCTGCTTCCAAAATTTAGCTATTATGAATTGTGCTGCTGTAAAATTGTGCCCTGTAATATATGTCTCCATTGGCTTTTCTCTCTCTCCTTTTTTTTTTTTTTTTTTTTTGTCTTTTGAGGCAGGGTCTCACTATGCAGTTCAGGCTGGCCTTGAGCTCACTTTGTAGCCCAGGCTGGCCTCAAACTTGCAATGATCCTCCTGCCTCAGCCTCCTGAGTGCTGGGGTTACAGACGGGGGCACCACGCCTGGCAGCTTTTCTCTTCTGCGTGGGATAAAATTCTAGTTGACCCAGAAACAACAATCTCTGTACTGTGGGCAGTGGGGCCCAGATGACATAGCCTCTGCTTGTCTCTCTGGACCTGATCTTTCTCCTCTTTCATCCGAGGTCTCTGAACTTCAGCCACATTGGCCTCATAGCTGTCTTTCCAGGCTGTCACGCTGTTTCTTCTGAGGTCTTTGCCTTTGCTGTTCTTCCTGCTTAGCATGAGCTTTCTTAGCTTTTAGCACAGCTACTTCTTTACCACCCAAGTCTCAGTACGGATGCCCTTTTGTGGGGTGGCCTTTCCACCCTAGCTCCCAGGTCACATCCCTTAGCGTTCTGCACAGAGTTTTTCAGTACACAAAGGTACCTTGTTTGTGTATCTGCTCACTGTTGGTGCCCTCTTACTGGAGTGTGAGCTCCTCAAGGTGGACAGATGTGTTGCAGGTCATCAGGTGAAGGATGCTTCATAAAGGGAAAAGATGTCCCTACTCACATCTTGTCATCTGAGCTTCCCAGGAGCTTGTGGGATGGGTGAGATCAGGAGAACTTACCTCCTGCTACTGAGAGCATTGTAGACTTACAGTTGGAAGAAAGCTTAGCAGACAGTCTCAATAATAACAACCCCTAACTGTTTGTACTCGCCCTGTGTCACACTCCCGTGAGAGCTCCTTTAATCCTCCCAGCTCCCTGTATTGTTCCTGTTCTATAAGGAACTGGGGACTCAGGGAGGTAAGAAACTTTCTAAGTGTGTCTTAAGCCCTGGCTGTCCAGCTATGGATTCTGTGCCTTGAACCATGATGCCTTTAACCGTTCATCAGGGGAGAGAGTGGAACTAAGGATAACATTTAAATCTGCCCAGGTAAGGTTATATGATTGGACCAGTACTGGAATTCTTGTATATATTGGGTGGGATCAGAGGAAGAGCCCGGATGCTGACTAATTTGGGAGAGGTCTGTCAGGGAGAAAAGAACATGAACTCAGACTATTCCCTCGACTCCACCTCACAGAGTGGGAACGGGGAAGGGGTGAGGGGCAAGATTTTGGGTCCAGACTGGAATCCAGATCAGGTGTAAGGTGGAGTGGGGTCAGGTGCAGTGTAGGGAGGAGCATTACAGTCAAGGGTAAGTGCCAGCTAGATAGAAGGGATAGGAGCTAGATCAGCAGAAGGTCCTGTGGGAGGGGAGGGAGTGGCTGCACTCTGGGGGAGGAGTGGTGCCTACAGCCCTGCAGGAAGCTGCCAGGGGAGAGCGAGGTCAGTTGGATCTGTTTTTGTCTTTGGCTGTAATGATATGGTGTATAACATTTATTGATTTGCAAATATTGAATCATCCCTGCATTCCTGTAATGAATCTGACTTGGTCATGGTGTATGATTTTCTTGATGATTTGCTGCATTCTATTTGCTAGTATTTTATTGAGTATCTTTGCATCTATATTCATTAGGGAGATTTGTCTGTAGTTCTCTTTCTTGGTTGGGTCTTTCTCTGGTTTTGGTATCAGTATAATGGTTGCCTCCAGAAATGAGTTAGGGAGAATTGCTTCTTTTTCAATTTCATTGAAGAGTTTGAGGAGTGTTGGTATTAAATCTTCTCTGAATTTCTTGTAAAATTCTGCTGTGATTCCATCAGGGCCTGGGCTTTTCTTTTTCGGTAAGTTTTTAATCATGTTTTCAATCTCATTAATTGATACTGGGTTGTTCAGGATTTTTATATCTTCTTGATTCAACCTTGGTAATTCATACATATCTAGGAATCTGTCCATTTCTTCTGAGTTTTCTATCCTGTGGGAGTAAAGATTTTCAAAGTAGGTATTAATGATCTTCTGAATTTCTGTAAGATCTGTAGGAATTTCATCCTTTTCATTCCTTATTGCATGAATTTGACTTCTTTCCTTTCTTTTTTTGATAAGGTTGGCTAGGGGTTTATCAATTTTATTTATTCTTTGAAAGAACCAACTCTTTGATTCATTTATTTTTTGTAGGGTTTTATTCATTTCAGTTACATTAATTTCTACCCTGATCTTTATAATCTCCTCCCTTCTTTGGGCTTTGGGCTTGACTTGTTCTTCTTTTTCTAAAAGTTTGAGGTGCAGCATTAGGCTATTTATTTGTTCTGTTTCTATTTTCCTTATGTGTGAGTTCACCGCTATAAATTTCTCTCTGAGGACTGCTTTCATTGCATCCCACAGATTCTGGTAAGTTGTATTTACATTTTCATTTGTAGATACTTTTAAATTTCTTCTTTAATTTCTTCTGTAACCCATTGGTTGTTCAGGAGGTTGTTGTTTAATTTCCAAGTGTTTATGGAATTTTTGGAGTTCCTTTTGTTATTAATTTCCAATTTGGTTGCACTGTGGTCAAATAATATGCATGGGAGAATGTCATTTCTTTTGCATTTTGGTAGGCATATTCTATGGACTAGAATGTGGTCTGTTTTAGAGAAAGTCCCATGTGCAGCAGAGAAAAATGAGTATTCTGATGCTGTGGGGTGAAACACTTTGTATACATCTACTAAGAGGAGTCTGTGTCTGGTGGAGGGGCTACAGAAGAGGGACACAAAGTAGTAATTGTGTGGAGTATAAAGAATGACTGGACATGGGGCACCCCCAGTTGTTTGCTCGGCCTCCAGCGATAATTGTCTAAGTCCTGCAGAATAGAGAAATCAAAAGTACTGGTTTTTGGCCAGCGTGAGCCATTGTCTACTTTGTCTGTTGCCACATGGTGTTGCAGAAGAATACTAGATATTTGGGCTTCAGATCAGGGTAGAGATGAAGGTTATTTAGGTTATTTTAGGTTATTTAAGAGACAGGCTAGGGGAGAGGAAGGGGGAATAGAAGAAGGAAGATTTCCCCTGGGGAGCAGAGAGAGGTTTCCCATGAAAGCAACAATGAGATCCACAATGGACATCTCCAGTTGGGACTCGGGGCCATAACAGAGCATAGGTGAGTGACCAAGGCAATTTCCCTGCAATTGATCAGCCACCAAGGGAAGTCAGTATTCCTGGGGATCTCTGTGACCAGTGCTGGGTTTAATATGCCTGG
The DNA here is from genome assembly GCF_000276665.1 of Chinchilla lanigera. Classification (NCBI taxonomy): domain Eukaryota; kingdom Metazoa; phylum Chordata; class Mammalia; order Rodentia; family Chinchillidae; genus Chinchilla; species Chinchilla lanigera. Next base: position 21,429,947 of record NW_004955422.1, read on the forward strand.
AAAGTAGGGAAGTGGGCAGAAGGGTGGAAAGGCAGGAGAGGGGCCGGGAGAATCTTAACCAGTCTGAAGCAACTTGGAGTGGCAGGAGCTGCCTGGAACACTGGATCAAGGCCCGGTGGGCCAGTGTCACCATGTGGCCTCAGTAGGATGAAAGGCTCGAGATAGGGCGTAGGGTCCTCCAAGGACAGATTACCGTATTCTGACACCAGTATGTTATCAGTGGTGCATGAGAAACCACCCAGACACACAGGCTTTATGTGAGCAAAGGGCTGGATTTATTCTATAAATGTGTGAATGATTTCAGCAGAAATTAAGTTTTTATAGGACTTGGGGAAAGGCTTATAACCCCAAGGAATCTGGGTGGAATGTTGGGGTTAAAGTTCCCAGGATGGTCAGTGCAGGTGTGTAGATAATTCTGGACTTTTTGGCACTGGGGAGATTGTATGTCTTCTCCTAAATTTTCTTTATGGCCATCTGTTCTGTTTGCTGAGGGCAGCATGGCCCTTTAGTGGTTTTCTGTTGCTTGTGGAGCGTGACATGTTAGTGGAGAGGGTCTCTCTCAGGTAACATGTAACACCTCCCTCTTCAACCATCATGCTGTACAGATTGGCTGGGCTCGGAGGGCTGGCCAGGCTGTACTGGTGTTAGCTGCCACCCAAGATTGTCCTGGTCCTTGTGTTGAACCCAGATTCCTTTTGAGGGGGGTACTAGGAGTCAAACTCAGGACCTCATGCTTGCCAGGTTCATTTCTGGAGCTTTGTTGCCCCTCCTTAGCCTCTGGTCCTTGGCCAGGGCTGCCAATGTGCCCACGGGGCCTCCTGAACATTGCATCTAGGGGAGCAGCTGTGAGGTTTTGGTCCCTTTGCTCCCAGGAGAGTGGGCACTCCTGAGCATCAGCTACCGTTCCTGCCAAAAACTTTGTGAGTTCAAGGACCTGTAGTCCTGATGGAACCATGAAAGGTTCACATGGTTTGCTCTCCCAAATGATGAGTACACTTGTAGCTCATATTTGCATAATCAAGAACGCTGAGGGCTGGGGATATAGCTCAGTGGCATAAGCGCCTGTCTGTCAAGCACAAAGTCATGAATTCGATCCCCGGTACTGAAAAAAAAAAAACAACAAAAAAAAACACAACAAAAAAAAGAAGGCTGCTTAGGTATCACAGGATGACAGTATCTCTTGGTTAAAAGAAATCTCAGTAAATCATAGAGCTTTACTAGTCCTTATTTTAGATAAGGATACTGGAGCCCAGGGCCACCCAGCCATGTGTATGACCCTTCCATATCTTGATTATGCCCTGTGCATGGTGCCAAGGGCGGACGCCCATCTGGGGACCGGTTCTGAGACCCTGAGGCCTACCTGGGACCAGTTCCTCTGTTTCCTCTTTGTGTATCCATAGGTGAAGTCGCGGGAGCTGGTATGGGCAGCATCATGTCCACCCTGACTGACAAGGCTGTCGTGAGGAAGGAGCTGCTGTATGATGTGGCCGGGAGTGACAAGTACCAGGTCAACAACAAACATGATAACAAGTACTCACCACTGCCTCCCAGCAAAATTGTCCAGCGGGCAGAGGAACTGGTGGGGCAGGAGGTGCTCTACAAGCTGACCAGCGAGAACTGCGAGCACTTTGTGAATGAGTTGCGCTACGGAGTTGCCCGCAGTGACCAGGTTCGTCCCCAGCCTGTGTCTCCTTCCCCCAGAGCCAGACAACTTCCCCAGCTGATAGTAACTGGACATCAGAGTGGACTGAGATAGAAGAATGAACAAAATAACCGAGATGGGTGTGATTCCTGTGCCCGAGGCTGTCACAGTCAGGGTGGGGAGACGCGCAAGTTGCCAATGCAGATCAGTGCAGATAAGGAGACAATGGCCAAGGAAGGGAGTCATAGCAGTGATAACCAGGCCTGTTGCTGAGCCCTCCCTGGCCACCCAGTGCCAGATGACCCTCCTTAGCTTGGAAGCAGTCTTTATTATTCCCACTTTACAGATGGTGAAACCGAGGCTCCCAGGGCTTATGTAATTTGTCTATGGCCATTAATTCATTCAACACATAACTGTCGAGTCTCCAAACCTGTATCTGTCTTTCCCGAGAAGGTGAGTGTAGCTGTGCATGAGTGACAGAGGCAGGATTTGAAGCCCAGGTCTGTCTGATCAGCCACATCAGGCTTATAAACAGCACTGTCCTCAAGCCTTCCAAAGCCCAGAAGACAATCCAGGAGGCAATCCAGGAGATTCCAAGATACAGTTTTGTTTGTTTACTTAGTCTGATTTTGCTCACGCTTCGTTGAATTTCTTTGATTACCTCACTTCTCCCTTGCTTTTTTGCTATTTCCTCATTTTTGTTGCAGATGGGGTGGGGAACATTGAAAGAATTCTTATGTGGCTTTTTTTGTTTTTGAGATGAGGTCTTTCTGTGTTGCTCAGGCAACCCTCAAATCAGCAATCCTTCTGCCTCAGCCTCCAGAGTAGCCGGGATTACAGGATGTGGGCCGTCTTGTCCAGCTTTACATGGCTATTGGTGCAAAAGAAAATATATATATATATATTTCTTTTTTTTTTTTCTTCAGTGAATGATGAGGTTAGGATTAGGATCTTCCAAGTTGTTCATTTTTAATTTTTAGTTTTTGAGATCCAGTCTGTTTTTCCTTGGCTACTGTGATGGACAGACCTGGGTTGGATCTGGGCCCTGCATTTTTGCCAGCTGTATGACCTTGGGAGATTTAGCCAAGGTCCTCAAACTTGGTCATGCACAAATGGTAGCTGACCTTGGAGCTAGGGAGACAGGCTGGAGGGTTTCCATGTGAAACTTTAGGACAAATAGTCCATCAAAGCAAGGGAGTAAACCAAGACTAGTTCAGCACAAAGCTGACTCAAAAAATGAGCTTGATAAATTAGGGTAGAAATATTTGTGCTTGTCCTTATCTTGTTCCTTTTGCTTGGTTTACCCAGTGCCTTGTCTGCTGACCTCTCTGGGCCACAGTGACTTGGGTGGGGAGCGTTCACCACCATCACCTGCAGGGATCAGCCTCAGTGTCCCTCACACTGCTGACAACCACCTATATTTACTCCACTGACCCCTATTTTGGTTAGTTGGTTCCTTTTCCTCTCTATTATGAGATGTTAGACAATGATCCAATGGCTAACTTCTTATTTTTCTCAATCAATTGGCTTATTATTGTTCATCAGACATTTATATATAAGGCTGTTAAGGGAGGTTAACATAAATATTCAGTAGTACATATCTAAGTAAGGAAAGGACAATATTGCCAATGTTTGGTGAAGACTGCTGGAGTTTCTGTTTTTTTGGTTTTTTTCTCCGGTACTGGGAACCGAACTCACGACCTTGCGCTTGCCAGGCGGGCGCTTTTGCCACTGAGCTAAATCCCCAGCCCTCTGCTGGAGTTTCTGAATTATCATCCAGCTGTAGCTTCCCTGAGAAGTGACAAAAGCCCTCTTCATAAAGACAGAGGGCAGGGCCATGAGAAGAATTTCATTAGTTCCTGGGCATGGCAAGCTAAAAACATGCAATGAATCAAGCGATCTGGGGTGGAGAGACCTCAGCAGGACAATTCATATATATCTAGGAATCTGTCCATTTCTTCTGTATTTTCCATCTTATTAGAATACAAGTTTTTAAAGTAGGCATAGATGATCTTGTGGATTTCTGCAGGGTCTGTTGTGATTTCACTCTTTACATTTTGAGTCTTTCCTTTTTTTGATAAGGTTGGATAAAGGTTTGTTTAATCTTTCAGGGAACCAACTCTTTAGTTCATTGATTCTTTGTATTTTTTTTTAGTCTCCAATATGTTAATTTCTGCTCTGATCTTTATAATTTCCTCTCCTGTATGAGCTTTTGGCTTAGTCTGCTCTTCTTGTTTTTAGAAGTTTGAGGTTCACCATTAAGGTGTTTATTTGCACTTGCTCTGTTTTCCTGATATGGGTATTCACTGCTATAAATTTCACTCATAGGACTGCTTACATTGTGTCCCATAAGTTCTGGTATGTTGTATTATCATTATCATTTAATTGTAGAAACTGTCTAATTTCTTCTTTAATTTCACCTATGACCCATTGGTTGGAGGGTGCTATTTAATTTCCATGTGTTTATGAAATTCTTGTGGTTTCTTTTGCCATTGGTTTCCAATTTCATTGCACTATGGTCTGATAATATGCATGGAATAATTTCAGTTCCTTTGCATTTACTTAAGTATGTTCTATGAGCTAGTATGTTGTCTATTTTGGAAAACATCCTGTGTGCAGCTGAGAAGAATGTGTATTCTAATGTTGTGGGGTGGAACACTCTGTAAACATCTACTAAGTCCATTTGTGGAAAAGTTTGGTTCAGTTCTAATATTTCTTTGTTGATATTTTGTCTAGTTGACCTTTTGTCTTTTTGTGACATTCAGGTATTGAAATCCCCCAATATAATTGTATTAATGCTTATTTGATTTTTCATGTCCATTAATATTTGTTTTATATAGTTGGGTACACTGGTATTTGTTGCATATATATTTATGATTATGATCTCTTCCTCTTGGATTATTCCTTTTACAAGAATATAGTAACTTTCTTTGCCTCTCTTAATCAGTCTCATCTTGAAATCCACTTTGTCTCCAAGTAGAATAGCTGCCCCTGCTTTTTTTCTGGGTTCCTGTCACATGGAGTATTGTTTTCCATCCTTTGACTTTCAGTCTATGAGTTCCATTTGGAATTAAATGTGTTTCTTATATGCAGCATATTGTTGGATCTTGCTTCTTGATCTGTTCTGCCAGTCTGTGTCTTTTGATTGGTGAATTGAGACCATTAACATTGATGGTTATAACTGATATGTGTTGACTTACCCTTGTCATTTTATTTTTCTGTTGTTGGGCTCACCCCCTTTCCCCCTGTTTGTTTGCTTTGCCTGGTGGATTCCTTCTGTTAGGGTTCATGGAGTTGTAGTCCTTGTTATCTCTTTCTAGAATGTCCTTCAAAACATTTTGGAGTGCTGGTTTAGTGGTCATACATTTCCTCAGATGTTCTTTGTCATGGAAGTATTTTATTTTTCCATTAGTTTTGAAAGATAGTTTGTGGGGTACATTACTCTGGGTTGAAGGTTGTTTTCCTTTAGAGCCTGAAATACTTCACTCCAAGCTCTCTTTTTCTTGAGGGTTTGTGCTGAGAAGACAGCTGTGATTCTGATGGGCTTTCCTTTATAGGTGATTTGTTTCTTTTTTGTAACAGTTTTTAAGATTCTATTCTTGTGTTGAATTTCCACAATCTTGACTATGACATGCCTGGCTGTAGATTTTTTTGATTGTGGCTAATTGGAGTCCTATATGCCTCACTTACTGTATGTCAAATTATTTTTCCCTGCCAGGGAAGTTTTCTTCCATGATGTCTGTGAACAGTTCATTTTTTTTTTTAATATCATTTGTGCTATCTCCTGCTTTTTGGTTTGACTCTAATCAATCTTCAGTTATTCTTATTTGCCTCATCTAGCAGCTGCTGGACTGATTTCTCATGGCCCCTAGCTATTTTCATAATAGCTAACTGCAAGCCTGTCTTCTGTATCTGAGATCCAGTCCTCACATTGGCTTAATCTGCTGCAGATACTTTCAGTGGAATTTTTATTCTCCTGGATATCTGCTTGAATTCCATTTCTTTCCTATGCTGAGCATTCATGGCTTTCATAATGTTCTTAAGTGCCTCTATTTTTTTTTTTTATCTGTATGTGCTCTAGAGTCACTAAGCATGGTTTTCATTGTGGACACCATCTCTGAAGTTACGTGCAAAATTATTTCTGATTTGATTTTTTTCTAGTACCTCATTTAATTATTTGTTGTTACAAATAATAGAGGCCAGGTTGGTAGCTTTCAGATTGTTCCCCTCATTGCCCCCTGGGTTTGCCTTTGCTGAACTAGATGTCTGGGGTTGCATCTTGTTTAAATGTCTTTTCATTTTCTCTTCTTTTTTTGTTTAATTTCTGGGGTAATGCTTGTAAATTGCCTATGGTGGATTGCTTTATCGCTAGTATTTAGAACCCTTAAGAAGTGACTGCTTCTCTGAAGTATCTTTCAATGTAGCTGGCTTTTGAGTTTTGAGTCTGTTGCAAGATCTTACCTCTTTAATTTGTTGAGGATGAGAAGTTTCTGCCTGTTTGGTCCAGCCCCTGGTTCCTTGACACTGTGCCACAGTATTTTCTGTGATCCTTAGTCAGTGTCAGTCTTGGAATACCAGGAAGAACAGGTGTTTAGAACAATTGTGTCACTTTTGGCTATAGTGGTACCATCAGCAATGACAGCAGCATCAAATGCAGCCTAGAAAATGACACACTGAGCTAACTCTTAATTTGCCACCTTTAACTGTATGAACTAGATTTGTGGTTATATAACAAAATCCAAAACAAACCAAAAAATTATATGCAGTATACAAGTCCTTAATATGTCAATTTTTCCCTGAGGGGTTAAAATTTAAAATGGGTTAGGGAGAAAATAGAGAAGTGGAAGAAGAAGGGGAGATTAGAAGTAATGCTGGAGGACAACAAAGGGGGATCATGCTAACTTTGGGAAACTAGTGCAGAAGACTGAAGGGAAAGAGAGAAGGAAAAGATAAAAGGAACAGAAAGAACTACAGCCACAGAGAGGCTAGAAACCACATTCATAGCCATATAAAAACAAGATCAAACAATGAAGGAGAAAACAAAAACAAAAAACCAAACCAAACCACCACCACCACCACAAAAAAACAAGAGAGAGAGAGAGAGAAAAAAGTCTACTTCCAGGTTTGTCTGTGCTGTCACTGGTAGACAATGTGTGGAGACAGAGTCCAGATCTGTGTTGATTTATCCCAGAAAGTCAGTAGTAGCTTTTTGTTGGGGTAGTGGATAATCTCAGTGAGCCTGCACCTTCTGGCTGAGACAAGACTCATTTGGCCTGTAGCTACCAGGCCACCTTCTATGGGCCAGCTGGGAGGTGCTAGATGGAGCCAGAAGCCACTCTGAGTTCTGAGCTCGGTCAGCCCCTCTCCAAGATGGCCAATCACTCTCTCGCATGGGTGACTGAACCCTTAGCACTCACTGCCAGCTAGTACAGTCCTTCATGTCTGCTGTGTCTCTCCGTGGAGGCCTCTGGGGTCACCAGCAGTCACCATGTATCCACAGGTTTGAACCACTCCTCTCGTGCAGTGAATCCCATCTAAGGGAGAAGGTGCCGCTGGCTACCTCCTCCATCTTCATTGAAGTTTCTCACTTCACTCTCTCTGTGGGCTTCAATTCATGCTTCGGATCCTTCCTGGGTCTAGAAGACCCACTTCCCTCCTTCTTTTCTTCCTCACATTGCTCTATTTCAGTGTCTAGATGGCAACTCTCAGAGAAGCTGTTTCTCTGATGCTTACTACTGCACCATCTTGGTGCTCCTCCTCAGAAAGATAATGGCCTTTAAGACACTGTCTCCTGATCTGGAGATGTAACTCGGTGGTAGAGCACTTGCCTAGCACTGTGAGGTGCTGTGTTGATGCTCAGTACCACAAACAAACAAAACCAAAACCAAGCCATTTATCTTCAGAGTCATATGTGATGCTGCCTGGCTGTTACTTTACCAGCATCCTAAAGATTCCTTTCCTTTCTCTCCTGAATTAATGTTTTTATCCTTTGTGGCTCACATTTGTTTCTTGGTTCACTCTGTTGCTAGGGTGTACTACTTTCCCTAAAGTTTACTGAGAAATGTTACATTTGAAAAAGACTCCCCATGCCTAAAAATGTCTTTGCTTTACCTTCACATTTGACAGTTTGAGTATAGAATTCTGAATTGGAAATAATATATTTTTTTTAGCATTTTGAAGGCCTTGCTTTAGTGTGTGTGTGTCAGGATGGAACTGAGGACTTAATACATGCTAGCCAAGCACTCAACTGAGCTACATTTCCAGCTCCCCTTTTAGTTAGTTAGGTTTTTTTTTTAGATTTTTTTGATACAGGGTCCCACTACATTGCCCAGACTGGTCTCTAACTTGGGATTCTCCTGCCTCCTGAGTAGCTAGGATTATAGTAATTTTCTCTTTCATAATATTTTGATTTGAGACCTGTGATGCACACTGAGTTGCGCATTTCCATCATCAGAATTAGTGTAACATTAGTGTAACACCCAGTTGAGCTGGGTCTAATAATCTGTGCAACGAGAAAATTATCAGTGGCATCTGAAGGTGACACCAATCTTGGACAGGTTGTTTTTCCCAAAAAGTTTGCATTATCAAGACTAACTAGATGGTACTTTCTTGTATTTAATTGCATTCTTTGGTACAAAGCATGAGCACAAACAATGAGGTTATTTTTCTTTTTCTTGATAAAGTATCTTTGTATGAGCAGATTGCATCAGCATGTGATTTCATGCTGGGAGGTTCTGTAAAGAACTAGGGCCATATTGTTCCTCTTATTTTGTCTGAAGAACATTTCTCCCACCCTGACACAGAGTTTAGCAAGGAAAACACTGGATAAAAGAGATTTTTTTCAGGTTCTCTAACAAAGTAACCCAACAGAGCCACGGCCACCACAAAACTGTCTAATTACCATTTTGAGGAAATTTAATGACTGACTAGCAGTCAAACCTCCATTGGGTAGCTCCACCCAAACTTCCAACTAAAGAAGAGCATAAATGAAGAAAGAAGCCATGAGATCCAGAAGGTGGGCTTTCTAGTACGGGAGGAAGTAGGAAAGGGCCAGGGCAGGGGTCTGTTAACTTTGAGTTTCACTGTGATGTCACAGTGTGGACTGTTGGAGAGTCACCAGTACTGGTGCCTTTTGTTTCTACTTGGGCCATCAGATTTCCAGAAAAATCTTCCAGACTCTCGTATGGAAGGTGAAGTTCTGAGGGCCATAAGGGGAAGGAGATCTGAGAGTCTCATGCAATGGCAAGCAGAAACACTGAAACAACACCCAGGATTTGGAGGCAGATTTATTTGACGATGCTGGGTACTGATCAGGATTATTCCCAAAATATCAGGCTCTGATCTCTGGTGGTCTAGGGCTAATATGGGATAAGCAAGCAGGAAGTACAGAGGCAGAATGGCTTGTCAATTGAGGACTGGTTCTCACAATATGCATCATAGTGATCAGCTATGCATCACAGTGACTAGCTGTTTCTATGAAGCTAACAGGAACTGTAACTGGAACTGTTACCTGGGCAACTAACAAATTGAAGTATACTGGCTTGGCTGGGGTGTGGGGCATCTTCTGCTATACTCACACTTAGTCTATTCTTAGTCTCTTAATTCTTTTTTTTGTGGTATGATACAACCTCATGTGTGCTTCTAGATTTCTAGGCCCCCAAATGTTGTTTTAGCATCTCTAACTGTTCAGAGAATGAACTTTCAGCTTTCTGGTGGGGTGAGGGAGGAGGTCCATGGACCTGGCTAATATACTCTCTGCTGTCCCACTTCCAGGTCTCTGAGGCTGTCAATATGTGAACCTTCTATGCAATCCTTTTAGAGGTTTCTGTTGTTTAATTAGAGTTGGTCCTCAGCTTTTCTCATCGATGCCTTAGGATTCTGTGTCCTTGTGAAATTATGCCTAAAACAATTTTTTTTTTTGGTAGTACTGGGGATTGAGCCCTAGGCCTTGTACAAGCCAGGCAAGTGCTTACCCCTGAGCTACACTTCCAGCCCAAACAAATGTCTTACTTTATTTTAGTTGGGTTTTAGGAAGGAGTGAAATCTGACATATGTTCTACTTTAAAATTTGCTCCTACTTTTGAGATTTTTTTCTTTTGCTACAAGCAGTAAAAGTCAGATACTGTACCCTAATAACTTTAAGTATAATGTCACTACTATTAATAGTTGAGTCATTTACTTGAGGATACAAAGACTTTCATATGTGGCAGGACCGGGCCCTGAGGATACACTGATGTGGTGAGACCTTTGTTCTCATGGACATCATGTTATTTTTGCATTCTTAGTAATTCCTCCCTGTCTTTGTACTTGCTTCCAGAGCTCCCATTGGCCAGCTGGGATTTTGACCATCCTGGCATAATCTTTCTGTCATTTCCACAGTCACCCTCTGAGGATTTCAATGCTTTAAATAGGCACAAGGTGAATTGTGTTTCCTATTTTTGGGTCCATTTAAATTCCAGGCCAGCTGGCTCCATCCACTGATTCTTTCCCCATTGAGCCCTCTCCTCTCCTCTTTCCTGCCAATAATTGTTGACTTTTAGGTTTGACCAGGGGAGGCCAAGAGGCATGTGAGACTCCCTGTGCTGAATGTGCTGTTGAATTGCAGCTTATTCTCAGATTCCTGACACCGAGGGTAACTCATCCCTTCTCTTTTGCAGGTCAGAGATGTCGTCATGGCAGCAGGCATCGCAGGAGTGGGCTTGGCAGCCATGGGTCTCATTGGAGTCATGTTCTCAAGAAACAAGAAACAAAAGCAATAAGCTGAAAGGACTGTTCTGTCAGGAATGACTATACATTAAGAAGCAGTCTTGTTTTGCTAGAGTTTGGGATTTGGTTTATGGATTTCATCCTGTTTGATAATAAGGTTTATTTTCATGAAATAAAATAAAGCACAAGAAAAGAGGATTTTCTCAGAGAAATGCATCACAGATTACCTTGTGTGAAGTCTGTGGCGGGAACAGCTGGGCTTGGTCCATGATTTTTCTTTCTCTTTGCATGTTGTATTCTTTGTATCACAGTAAACAGAGTCCAGTTCCAATGATCTCAACTGCAGGGTGCTTCAGGTTGTCAGGATATATGTGGAGGAGCAAGACGGTCCTGCTAGACACAAACAGAAACCATCAGCCAGCCAAGGCTCTTGGCCTGGAACTTGACATATAAGATTCCAGAGCTGGAGTCTATAGATGTTCAATGGAATGAAGAAAAAAAAAATCCTCTGCCATAAGGAATTCAGTATGTGGTCTCACCAGTCTTCCCAAAAGCCTGTTATTTCCCTTTGCTCTCTACCTCTTTCCTCTGCCTTGTCCCTTCTACCTCCCTCACCAGCATGCTAGCTTCCTTACTGATTCTGCTTGCCCACCCCCAGCTCTCTGATCCCACATTCCCAGCTGCCCTTTTCTTCCTGCCTTGGCTCAGGGTCACCTCCCCATTGGAATCAAGCAAAAGAACCCCAAGCTGACTGGCAACAATACTGCTAGATGAATTATGAATAAAAGAATAAAACATAATAGAATTTAGATAACAAAAATACTAGGTGTCAGTATTTCAACCATGTGGCATAATAAACACTCAGAAAGAAATTTGTAACATAAATCCTTACATTCAGGGAAAAAAGGTGCAGATTAATGGATTGACCATCTCTCCTGGTTACTTTTCTCTCATTGCTGAGACAAAATACCTGGTGCCCAAAATTAAGGAAGGAAAGGTTTATTATTATTAATTATTATTATTAGCTTACAGTTTGTGGAGGTTTCAGTCCCTACTTGGCTGGCTCCAAGGCAGAGTTGCACACAGCACAGGGCAACCATTCATGGTGGCAGAAAACAGCAAAAGCCACAAGAGAAAAAGGGAGGAGAGGGTGGGGAGAGCAAGCTTCTTTTCCTTCCTTACATTGTATGAAAACTACCCATCCTGGGGCAGGTGTAGCACTCATACCCATAATTCTAACATTGGACCATGAATCAATCATAAACTCTAGAAGCCCGCCCCATGACTGCATGAGGCTTTGGGGAAACATTCAGACACAAACCATAACACCATCCAATTTGAGATACTGCATAAAAAAGGAAAAAAATGAAAGGAAGAAAAAAATGAAGAAACAGAAAGACAAGTCAAGTTAAATAAAGCAAAACACACATGAAAGAGAGGATACATAAGTTAACATTTTAGGAATAAAATGGGGGCCATGGTGTCTACAGATGCTAAGGAGATCAGGAAATTCTGATAACTACCTTCAGGACAAGAGACTGGAAAATTTTTATGGAGTTGATACATTTCAAAATAGCAAAATTGAATTAAGAATAAAAGAATCAAAGCTGTCCTATAACAATGGAAGGAATTAGATAAGTAGTTAAAAATTTTCATCCAAAGAAATGTCATGTCTGGGTGGTTTTATAGGTGAGCTTTACCAAACATTCAAGCCACAGAGGACTGAGACTGCTGTGGGGAAATAGTGAAAAAGAACTCATAGATAGAGGAGATATATTATTCATGGGTAGGAAGCCTCACCCATGAATAGTATCTATAATATTCACGGATAGAGGTTTCATAACTATGTCAGTATTTTTTCTCCCAGATTCATCTACAGATTGAATGATTCCAAGCCAAATCCTAACAGAGTCTTTCCTGGAATTGGCATAGGTTTTGAAATGTATGTGGAGAAATAAAGAGGTTTAGTCACCTCACTAAAAAAGAAGGAACACTTCTTCTAAATACATGTTAAGGCTTCTTAGAAATTGTTATTGTGATCAAGATAGTATATTTTTTGGTGCAGCGAGAGTTAAAATGACCAGTGGAATTGAGTAGAATCTCCAAAACAGACCTAGAAATAATGAAACCTTAATTTACAGTAGAGGGAGCACTTATATGATTGGGGAAAAAATTAACTGTGTAGATACTGGCAAACACTTTTGTAAGGAGTAAACAGTGACTATTTTAAGCTCTTTGTACCTCACAGTGTCTGATAAGAGTTATTCTACTCTGCTGAGGTCATAGGAAAGTAGCCACGACAATAGCTGAACAAGGGCTTGTGACTGTGTTCTAATAAAGCCTTATATACACTGAATTTTACATAATTTTTATGGGTCATGAATTATTTTCCTTTTATGTCTTCAGTCACTTAAAATACAAAAATCATTTCTAGCTAGTAGGCTTTATCAAAGCAGGTGGAGAGCTGGATTTGATTTATAGGCCATAGTTAGTTAATTTCCAATCAAAAAATAATATTTAAGCAACTGTGTAACCATTTGAACTTTACATTGTCCAGGAAGTTAGTGTGGGGAGGATTTTGTTGTTGTTGTTGTTTTTGTTTTTGAGACAAGGTCTCACTATGTAGTCCAGGCTGGTGTCAGACTTAGTGATCCCCCTAGCTCAGACTCCTGAGTGCTGGGTTTACAGGTGTGTACCACTATCCCTGGATGGGGAGGATTATATGAAAGGGAAAGCTGCAAAATTTTTGGAAGTAAATACAAAAGGGCATTGTTATGATCTTGCTGTAGTTTATAAGAACATAGGAAAGATAAAAAGCAAAGCAAAGAGGTAAATTTGATTTCATTAAATATGAACATCTACTGTCAAAACACCATAAAACAAAATGAAAAGACAACCCTAGGAAACATAACTGCAACCCAACTGTTAAGAACTCATATAAATTG
>NW_004955422.1:21447969-21450006 GCF_000276665.1 Chinchilla lanigera
CAATTCTGCAGCAGACACCAGCTGATGTCCCTGCCTCAGTTCAATTCTGTGTACTTGGAGATAGCATCAGATTGCACAGGTTGAGAGCACAGTCTCCAAGTCTGCCCCCTACCTCCTCACAAGTCCTGGGTTGTTTTCTTAGTGAGTCTGAACAGGCTGTAAATCAAGCTTCCAATAATCTTCTTTCACGTTGGATTAATGTGCCTGAGCAGCTCACAGAATGCAGGAAAACACATTTTCTGGTTCATTCTAGAGGAAATTATGAAAGGCCTGGATGGGGAGAAGCACAGGGCTAGGTGTGTGGGAGGGTACAGAGCTCCCATGTCTTCTCTGACATCATCCTCCAGGGACCTCCACGTGCTCAACTATCTGGAAGCTCTCTGAATTATGTATGTTGTTTTGGGTTTTTAGGGATACCTCGTTGCACAGGCATGATTGCTGATCGACAGGGTGGGAAAACAGCATGGGTCATCTGTTCAGGTTCTTTTGGGGTTCTCTGAAACATCCCTTGCTTCAGGGAATGGGTAACCTCCCTGGAATAAGGGAGGTCTAATGACCTACTTTCAGATGAGTTAGATCACAGTTAGGAGCCAGAAACCATTGATGAAAACCAAAAATTCTGTATCATGATATAACATCCTACAACACTGGTTGTTCCCGTTAGTGAGTGACACAGCTTCAGTTTAGTGGAGCATAACTGAAAGTTGAAAAATGAAATAAAAGATTTGTGAACACAATTCAGCAGCAACAGTGAAGGGTAAGAGTAGGAAACATTTTTTGAGGGATACGAAACTCCTGCCTGAGAAGGACAGAAGGATAGGAGGGGACCCCTGGAAAGTGGGTTGCCGGAGTATGGGTATGTTTTTATAATATGGCTTTTGTTTATTTATGTACTGCATTATCTATCTATGTATACCTATCCAGGATGCCTTGTAAAATATATTTCTTGCTATTTCAGTCAAAACAGTTTGAAAATATTTGCTTAGAGAAAAGCACCTAGGACAGTTGTGGGTACTCAGGGCACTCTCACCAGTAATGGTGACACCCCAATGTTTGTGGACAAGGGACAGGATAAGGAAACTGTGCTGAAGTCTACAGATGGACAATGACCGTAACTCATCAACACAGGTTAGGAACATAACCTTGAGTAAAAAAAAAGTCAAGGTATAGGATACATGGTGTTTGATTCTATTTTTACAAACTTCAAAAATATAAAGTCAATATATATGTTAGGAATTACACTTGTTGGTTGTTAAGGAATGCATGTATTAACAATTAAAAAAATAGTGTAATAGGCAAAACTCAGGAGAGTGACAACAAGTATGCTAGGAGGGAGATGAATATGATATTAGGTTTTTTTTGGCAGCAGCTTTATTGAGATATAATACACATGTCATATAGTTATTCAAAAAGTTGTGAAGCGCTTACCAAAATCTATTTTTAAAAAGTCTCACCACCTCAAAAGAAATGGCTTCTAAAACCTCCCTCCCTTCCAGCACTAAGCAATCACTATAATCACTAATCTACTTTTGGTCCCTATGTGTGCTCATTCTGAAAGTTTATGTAAAATAATCATATACTATATAGTTTTTGTGATTAGCTTCTTTTACTTAGCATGTTTTAAAGATTTCTTTTATGCTGTAGCACATATATCACTACTTGTTTTTTATGGCCAAATAAATTTACCTTTGTATGGCTATACCATATATTGTTTATCCATTCCTCAGTTGGTAGATATTTGGATTGTATCATCTTTTGGCTATTATGAATAAAACTGGTATATCAGTCAGCACTCTCCAGAAAAATATAGCCATATAAGACTCACTCACTCTACCTATCTATCTATCTATTGATCTGTCATCTATCTATCTACCCATTTATCAATTATCTGTTATTCATCTATTTATCAACTATTATCTTTTCTTCTATTCAGGCCCTCAGCAGGTAGGGTCATGCTCACCTCCTCTGGGCAAGGTGATGTGCTTTCTTCAGTCCACCAACTCAAATGCAAATTTTGATACAAGGATGACAGCAGAA
>NW_004955422.1:21450881-21452261 GCF_000276665.1 Chinchilla lanigera
GTTCTGGCTACTTCAGGGTGAAGGGGGTCATAGTTGTGAATGGCAGTCAGAGACACTCTACAGGGGTCATCTGAAAACTTTCCTAGATCTTGTTTGATCTGTCATAGGTCACTGAGAAAAAAAGACACATGAATGGGGTAATCTCATATGGCTTATAATTATATTTTGAACACAAATAAGAATTATTTCTTAATAGGAACAGAGTCTGAACATAAGGCAATTTTGGCCATTATTTTCTTTCTTATAGTATGATTTTAGTTGTGAAACAACATCATAATCAAGACTTCTCTCTGCATTCCACTTTGGCTCTAGGGGTAGGCAGGCCATGTGCAGGTGTAGAAAAACATTCAACTGTTCTTTTTCAATATGTGAGGGGTGAACATCTTCCAGTGGCTAGGGTACATTCCAAAGGAGTAAGAGACTTGACGCTGAGTATCCCATTCTGAAACACGAGGAAAATATTGGCACCTCTTTTGATTTCTGCTTGTTTTTTACATCCTCAAAGTCACTCAGAGGTGACTCTGCTCCAGAGCAGGTGGCCACCTTTGGAGAGAAACCAGAAGATAGCTGGACCACACCAGCCCCCTCTTACTGGCTCACAACCCTATCTTCCCCCAAAACTCACACTTTTAACTCTAGCATGTGTTTTTGAAAGTATGAATTACAAGAGGTTGTAGCTGTAATAGTCATGTGTTAAAGAAGGAAACATTGCTAGTGGAAACCAATAATCAAGAGATCTAAACCATTACTTTCCAATTTTTTGAAAGAGAGTAAGGTAAATAGATCAAAGGGGAGCACTTTCCATCCTGCAAAAGAGATCACCTCTAGAGATTGAC
Source organism: Chinchilla lanigera (assembly GCF_000276665.1). Classification (NCBI taxonomy): domain Eukaryota; kingdom Metazoa; phylum Chordata; class Mammalia; order Rodentia; family Chinchillidae; genus Chinchilla; species Chinchilla lanigera. Next base: position 21,451,718 of record NW_004955422.1, read on the forward strand.
AGAGGTGATCTGAGCAAATGGCTCAGAGGAATTTCATCCTGGACCCTAGGAAGAAGAAGCCTCTAAGACACTTGTGTTATCTACCTCATCAGCTAGGCAATCTTTCCTAGCACCAAGACAAGGCTATGTTTTGTTCAAAGTTCATTTTAAAAACTCTAAGTCTCTGAGTAACCACAATTTACATGTTAGTAAAGGCACATCCATCAATTTTATATGAAAGAAGGGACAGGGTAGCTAAAATCTCTTGTTTACTCTTAGTGTGGTGGATTGACAACTGGTGGTCAACTTGTAACACCCAGCTGAATTGAACCAGTGTGGTGTTAGGTGTGGGAAGCCCATCTGAGGACTGCTGCTGGCAGCATAAGAGGCATAACTGGAGAAGAAGGAGAGAAGCTGTTAGGGAATTGTTGGTTCTTTTGGAGGAGCTTGTCATGCTGGCTTTCCTGAGCAACTTGGCTGTTCTCATTGTTGGAGGAGCTCAGGACCTTGTTGTTATTGAGAATGGCTATGGTTCACTTTGGGGGAACTCTGGTCTTTACTTTGA
>NW_004955422.1:21452848-21463746 GCF_000276665.1 Chinchilla lanigera
TGGGTGTAGCACTCACACCCATAATCCCAGCATTATGATCAATCATAAACTCTAGAAACTTGCACCCATGACTGCATGAGGCTTTGGTGGGGGGCATCCAGACACAAACAATAACAAATGTCACAGGCTCTTGGACTCCAGTTGGACTCGTGGAGGGATTGTTATAAGGGCTCTAGGTCTTCAGCTGGACTCATGCAGGACATTATCATGGGATCATTAGTGTGGACAGATTCCCTGTGTGGACAGATTTCCTGTACTCTTTGCATATGACTCTTTGGGTGACTATAAAATAATCTTATAAATTATGTGTCCTGTATTGTTCCCTTGTAAACCCCAACTATAACACTTAGCATATGTAAAACACAAGCGTAAATTGCTTTCCTGATAGCTGTTTTCCCGTTAAAGGGAAACAGTTGTTGCAAGCTGCTTCAACCCAAACTTTTGGAGGAAGAGGCAGTCTCCAATCAAGAAGTTTTCAAGTTAAACTGGCAAGTTGGAGAAAAACTGGGGCTGCTAACTTAATAGCAGAGAGAGAAAAGTCCAAACCTGTAGCTCAACCCTTAATGAAGGCTTTAAGAAAGGGCTCTAACAGCATCACCTCTGGTCACTGTGAGACAGAGGATACCAGATCACTGAAAGAGTGCAGGTGGGATGATAGCTGAGTGGAGATTTTTCTGCTGGATACCCCGCTGGGCTGTTGGGACTCAGCTTCCACTGAGGAACCTTTGGGGATGTGCCAGAGAGTTGCCCTGGGCATCAGCTCTGAGTTCACACAACTGAGTCCATCACAACTCAGTTCATCACCACTGGTCCATACAACTAGAGCTCTGTCTCCAGAACAGAATCTAGCTAACTAGCTGGCAGAGTAAGCACTGTCTGTTAAAGTTCTATAAGGAACATATAAAGGCCTGAGCTGTCTTTATTTAAGATACTTCCCTGTTTTCAGCCTTGACAAATACTCATTTTCTATGTGCTCATTTAAAAATTCTTTGTTGGAGGAGATTGGGGCAGTTTAGAGATATTTCTTTCTCTAATCTTACATCCACCCAAAGGAAAATATGAAGTGGCAGGAAAGATCAGAGATGAGATCAGGAAAGAGCCATAATTGCCTCCTCACCAGAAGATCAGACTAGAAAGGAAACTGAGGCAGAACAGGCTTAACATTTTCTCTAGAGTGCAGAGAATTGGGGCAGAATGTCTCAGTGAAGCCTGTCACTCAAGTCTTAAGAATAGTCATCAACCTATTGGAAGGGTTCCTGTGATTTAGTAATAGGTGTGTGTATTTTCTAAATATAAACTTTTGCAGTATTTTCTAAATTTACCCTGTAGCTACTATTAAGGTCCACTAGATGGCACTCTAATAATATTACTTTTGCTTAGTAAACCACAGCCGTCAATAAACTAGTCTAAATGTACATATAAACCCAGTGTGGTGGTTGTACGCCTGTAATCCCAGCACTGAGGAGGCTGAGGCAGGAGGATTGTTGTGAGTTTGAGGCCAGCCTGGGCTACATAATGAGTTTTTTTTTTTTTTTTTTTTTTTTTCAGGAATCAAACTCAGGACCTTGCGCTTGCCAGGCAGGTGCTTGTTCCACTGAGCTATATCCCCGGCCCTACATAATGAATTTAAGGCCACTGTGAACTACACAGCAAGACTTTGTCTCAAAAAAAAATCTGTAAAATATGAATATAAGACCTTAACTACAAAATTAAAAGTCTCATCAAAGAAATATGATCTTTCTATGTTCTCAGCTTAAATTTATCATCATTTTAACAAAAGACAAGAGACAAAAAAATGACAAAGAAAATGCTTAAAATTCAAGACATAAGCAATTACAAAAACAAGGGTGACAATTTTATTTTTTTTTTATTTTTTATTTTTGGTTTTTTTGTCCGGTACCGGGAACTGAACTCATGACCTTGCGCTTGTCAGGCAGGCGCTTTGCCGCTGAGCTAAATCCCCAGCCCCAAGGGTGACAATTTTAATTACCTAAGTGAGTTGTAATCCAGAGTTTATGAAACAAATAAACTCTTATCTCTGTCCACTTATCTCACTGGGGCCTCCAAAACTATACAGGGCTGATATCAGAACCTCCAAATATAAGATAAGGAAAATATTGTAACTCTCAACCTATTAGATGACTGATATGCCAAATTTATGTTCTCTAAAACTGAAGAATGAATTCTAGGAACATCAAAGGTGAACAGTAGGAAATACTTATTGAGGGATAGGAAGCTCTTGCCTCAGAGGGACAAGAGGGGGCCCCTGGAAAGTTGGCTGCCTGAGGACCCCATGTCTCAGAGGAAGTTTTATAGAGCACAAGCACATGGGTGCAATGTGGGTTACAGCTATGATCAACCAATAAGATTATAAGTATAGCTGCTTGGGTAATACTGAGCCAGTGGGGAAGCAAGTCACATAGTGATTTTCCGCCATGGAAAGATCAAAGAACTTCTCAGGTAGGTGATGGGTCTTGGTTGCCTGCTGGGGTGACTGATGTCTATCCAGACTTCATTAGGTGAGGTGTGATCACTGATCTCATCCCTTGGGGATTATGTAGGCCTGGTCCTTGTGTTCTTATCTTGAGGCCTGACCTGCAAATGATGCGTCTCTGGCCACAGTTGTAGTGTGCTTTCACCTTTTGTCTTGACTCTCTGGAGGGCACAGTCCTACCTGACTGCCTATAATATTTCTACCTAACTTAGCTGTCTATAACAATCTCACCAGAGACTACCTTCATACACATCCAGAAATAATGCTTAATCTTTTCACACCGAGGCCCATTCAAGTGGAAACATAAAATTAACCATCACAGCTGCTATGAACATTTGTGTACAGAGTTTTGTGTGACAGAGGGCTTGTTTCAGATTTTGGTTATTTTCTCTTCCTTAGCTAGTTTGTTGGTATATGCATGTTTCATTATTACTTATTATATTTATTACTTATGCTGTCAATATTATGTACTGATATATAAAGTTTAGTGAAACTAATTTAAAAGTATACATAGTCTAATATACTCCTGGGAGACTCTAAGAAATTGTTAACTTTGCTTTTGGGAAAGGAATTAGATGGTTAGGGGGAGGGGTGGGGAGCATCTAGGCTGAACTCCTGGGGTCTGGCCAAGCCCTCGGTTGCCTGCTCAAGAGGTGCAGTGAGGGGTAAAGAAAGACAAAGAGAAATTTGCAGGTTCAGGCGGACTGGGAGGTCAGGGCTTCAGATTGGGCAAAAACCAAGACCTGTCTGGTTAACTTGTTTTTATTTAGCAAGGTAAAAGAAGTCATAGGAGTTTGGGACAATTTCTTGGAATAGTGAAAGTGGTCAAAGCAATCTAGTAACAAAGCATCCCCAAAGAATAGGAGCAGGTTAATAGAGAACCTGTTTTTCTCTCTCTCTAGCAAGACTTTTGCTTCTGCTATATTCTTTCAAAGAGCCACGGCATCCCCAGATATTATCTTGCTCTGTGAACGTTCTGGTTCTTTGGTTCTTCCTGCTGTGACTGGGACAAGCAGAGCTTCTGCATAGCTCCCAGCCCACAGGGCAAATCATGCACTGGCCTCAGACCCCTGAACCCCCTTTGTTTCAGATTCTGGTGCCCCAAATGGAATGTTTCCAATTATATAATAATAATAATAATAATAATAATAATAATAAATATATATATTATATATATATATTCCAGCCTATTGCTTTAATGCTCACCAGCAGGCTTCTCTGATCAGGAATGCTTTGGCCCCTTTTCCTGCTCAGCAGCCTCAAGGGCGGAGGGGACCGGGCAGGGTTCTTGTTCACTCATCTTGGTTTGCTGACTCCTCTCATGTGGTTCCTGGCCATGACACAGAGCAGCTTGGATTAGAGGAAAAGCTCCAAGCTCCAGGATGAAAACCACTGTGATTCGTCCTCCTCTGCTCCCCGGAATCCAGTAAGTCACCACGCAGGCCCCACGAGACCTCCAAGGCGGACAGTGTCTGAGCAAGGCTCCTGCTAAGGAAACATGGCTGTGACGCAGTCGCAAGTGGTGGATGGAGGTTGTCTGGCTGGAGGTCAGCCACTCAAAAGCATCAAAGGTATCAACATCCCTGTCTGGGGGCTGCTCCCAGGGAATGATCTGGCCAATGGGAAGAGGAGGGAAATAGCTCTTTGCCTCCAGAATGAGGACAACCACCTTGAGAACTGTCCCACTGTGATCTAGAGGAGAGTGGTATGGAGAGGGTGAGAGAGGTGGAATCTCCATGAGGGCAGTGTGGAGTTGCTCACTTCCAGTGACTCCTGAATAAGTAATTTTCCAGTTTGCAATTGTAGTGGTTGATTATGTCAAGCTTAACTAAATTTGGTTCAACAATTGGCTTAGCAATTCTTCACCCTAGGGTGTAGAGGAGCCACCCTAGGGTGGCTCATCACCTAGGTAATATAAAAGGGAAATGAGGACGGACAGAGGAACTTCCATTCCTTTTGGAGGAGCTCCAGTCTTCACCTTCAGCTTGGACTTAGTCTCCAGGCTTCTAGCGCAGACTCTTTGGCTTCCACCTTGGATCCTTCAGCCTTCCATCAGACTCATCGGCCTCCTGGTACAGACTTGCACGGAACTCTGCAGTGAACTCCAGATCCTGGACTGATTCCTTCAGTCTTCAGTGTGCAGACACCCTCTGCACGCTTCCTCATACAACTCTCTGGCTGACCGTCATAAGCCAATCTTGTAATTTATTATACATTTGTACATCTTGTGTTATATCTGTTTCTCCAATAAACCCTGACTGATACAGCAATCCAGTCCACCTGGTCCTCACATCAAAACTCTGCTTTTTGGGGTGCAGGAGTACAGACCTGTAATCTCTGCTACTTGGGAGGCCAAGGCAGGATGATCACAAGTTTGAGGCCACCTGGGCAACTTAGTGAGAACCTGTCTAAAACCAAAGCATAAAAAGGTCTCAAGATCCAGCTTGGGGCTCTCTGGGTTCAACCCCCAGTATTGGGAAAAAAATAAACAAACCAAAACAAAACACACTTCCAGCCCACAGGGGCCACAGTGGTGATGCTGTGATCCCTCCCCATCCACCTACTCCTTCCTTTTCCAGCACTCGACAGCTGTAAGTGGAAAGGAAGGAGGGAGGGAGAGAAAGAGACTGACTTGGGGTTTGGGTGTCTCCAAACAGCCTCCTCACTACAAGAATTTTGGTTTCCTGTTGGTTTAGAATGAGTGAGTGCTTCTTTTTTTGAGATAGGATCTCTTTCTAGTCCAGGCTGGCCCTGAATTCACTTGTAGCCTCCTGCTTCGGTCTGCTGACTGCTGGGATTATAGGCATGTACCACCACGTCTGGCTGAATGAATGCTTCTGACCCTTGGGGTGGTTTCTTTGCATACCTCTGGCCAAGCAGGCTCATTCTTTTTGAGTGTTGGGGGAATACAAGGCTGCTGGCTCTGAAGCTGGTGGAACCCTCAGCCTGTCCTAGAAACCATCAGTCCTTGGTCTGAGCTGTGAGTTGTTCTCGGAGTTCCTTCTATCTTCTGGAGTGGCTTTGCCCTTTGCCTTCCATCCCTGTGTCCTCCCTTCCCCTACACCCATCTGACCCTGCCTCTTACCTTTTCTCCTTTCTGCCTGAAACTTAGGGATTTTTGCCTGTGCCTGTGACAACGCTTGTCACCAAATCCTCCCCAAATCTACTGACTGAGCTCTGATGGCCCTCCCCTCTAGAAGACTTCTGCACTTGGCGGTCTCCCGGACATGTTCCCGTCTTTGGCTGAAGATAACATTTTCACATATTTGAGTGCTGAGTAGAGTCACAGGGAAAATGAAACTGTTTTTCCCCCTTCTTTGGCAGTGGGATGACATCCAAGGACTTGTACACAGTAGACAAGTGCTCTACCACAGAGCCCTTTCAATTTTTTTTTTTTAATTGGAGACAAAGTCTCACTAAGTTTCCCAGCCTGCCCCACTCACCACTCACGGAACCCAGTGTGGCCCAGGAGGTGCCTGGGCAGTGCGGCCAGAGCTGCTCCCCTGAGCCCACCCAGTTTGTGATTTCTCTGTCTCATTGTCTAGAGCAGCTAGGCTTTGAAGTGTGCCACCACACCCAGGAGGAAAACGAAAGTCCTGAAGGTGATAAAAGGGCAGCGAGCAGTCAGTGCCACATGATACAGCCAGACAGAAGGATGCCTGCCACGGTAAGTCCCCCGAAAGGGTCTGAAAGCTTTTAATTTAAAAGCAGCAACAGCTCTGTTAGGAGAGGTTATGTGTGTTTTCCTTGTTGGTCTGAGGCTCTGGTGCAGAGGGCACAAAGGAACATGCTGAGGTCTGAGGGCCTGGCTGTCTCTGACACGGCGAGGAATGACCCCAGGAGCTGGGCCAAGAGCGCGGACACTTCCCTGCCTCAGTTGCTGCGTGGGCTTTGGTTCCACTGAGACCCAGGAGCAACTTGTCCTGGGTAGGGTGTGTGCTTTGCCAAGCCCTCCTCTGGCCACACGCGCAGTGGCTCCTCTGGGCTACGTGAGGGGCAGCAATAGTCAGCTCGGGGGGGCAGCCCTTGCCCCGCTGCCCGGGCACCTCCTGGGCCACCCTGTGCTCTGTGAATAGTGACAGGGGCAGCTCGGGAGGTCCGGGAAAATGGCTCACAGGAGTGTGGGGTTCGTGGGGGGCCGGCAGAAAGTGTGCCCCACAGGCAGCACGCCCCTCTACTTCTTCCTCCTTTCCTCTCTTCCTCTTTCTGTGCTTTTTCCTTCAGGCTCAATAATACACATTCCTTGCGTGTTGGCTATATCCCAGCACCTTGCTGAAGGCTTTTGTTTAATCGAGCCAGGCTGTTACTCAATAACCTTATGAAGCAGGAGTAACTCTCCTCTCTCCCCGCTGTGCAGCTGCCCCGTGTAGTATGTTTTGGTTAATATCAGAGAAGGGATTGCCCAAGAGGCACAAGGGAGATTGGAAGCATTATCTTTTGCTTTTAAAAGAAGAAAAACTGTTTCTTTAATTGCACAAGGTATGGGAATACATTCATCTTGTTTAACAAACCAAAAGCAAAAGCAAAACTGTTAACATGGAGGACAAAAGCCATTTTGCCGTGCTCTCATAGATAACTTCCCTCTAGACCGCTTGGTGTGTGTTCTGCCAGATGTTTTTTGTGCATTTGGCCTGTGGCTTTGCGTTTTATTGTAGTTTTTGATTGGGTTCCCTGAGTTCGGTTCATCTAGAATATTCTCGGATCTTTTCATTTCTATACCAGCCTATTTGATGTGCTTTAGCCTATGTGCAGCTCTCTCTCTCTCTCTCTCCCTCTCTCTCTCTCTCTCTCTCTCACTCGCTCTCTCTCACTCGCTTGCTCTTGCTCGCTCTCACTCTCTTTTCTTCATTTTTCCTTTGTGCTGTGGTGCTAGGGATTGAAGCCAGGACCTCATACATGCTAATCAAGAGTTCTACCACTGAGTTCTACCCCAACCCAGCAATTAACATTCTTTTTGCTGCTCAAATCTTTGAGCAGGCTGCCCTGATTCTTGCAGTCAAAGGCTTTCCCTTCACCCATTTCTACCCACAGCTTTGCAGTCTGCTTGTACCTGCTCCACTGTCAGCAGTTGCTCAACATCCTGGCCAGCATGGACTGGCCCCGTGTGACCTGGCTTTGCTGAGTTGAAGGTGGGGAATGGTACTGGCTGGCCCTAGAGTGTTCCAGAAATAGAACTCCTGTGGCAAAAGCAACATGCAGCTGCTCGTGCAAAGACCAGAAGAGAATCACCTCATCACGAACCCCAACCATTTCCTATCATTTTTGCCCTGCTTTTGGTCTAGAACCTACCCTGAAGCTTCCCAGGATTTCCTCGGATTATTAAGGGCTTGAACGTTGGGCATGTCACATCAGGGGAGGGGTGTAAGCCACACCAGGGCTCTGTTGTAACACTCAGCTACTGGGATCATAAACTGTCAGTTTCAGTAGTGAATTAAAGAGGCAGAGTTTAAAATAACAGAAGATGGTTTATTCGGACAAAGATGGAGAAAAAAAGAGAAACAGCTACTCTGGGGGAGTAGGGAGCGTCAGACGTGAATACCCATGGGTTTTTGTCCTCAGTTCCTTTTTATTTAGGACTAGTGATTTCTCACAACTCCCGTTCGGGCCCCTGGAAGATGTCACCATCTAACTGGTTCTCTGGCAATCTTCGATCCTAACCTGAGTACCTCCATCTACATTCTTTCTGCCCACGCTTTGCAGTGGATAACAGGGCTTATAGAAAGGTAGCTTAGAGTTAATGACCAAGCGAAGGGCACTTGTGCATATCTGGTGCGGCTATAGTGATGCTAAAGTGAGAGTGGACATATAAGTATATACATATAAGTGCGTGTGTTTTATATATTAAATGAGAGTCCTTAGGTGGCTGCCTCCTTATCTCCTTTGCATTTTGTCAGAGGTGGATGAGGGGCTGCGTTCCCTGGTCTTTCAGGTTTCTGGCTTTTGTCTTGCTTTTTTTCTTTTTGATAAATTTTCCATAAAGGTAACTGTGCTATCTGGCACCTCTCTGGGCTCCCTCCCTCCCTCTCTCTCTCTTCCTCCCTCTCTTGTCTTTCTAATTGCTCTAACTGTAGAGTCTACCTGTAGAGGCAGAAGCAGCCCCCAGTAAGATTTTGCATTAGTTTTTAATCCAGCTTATCTTTTCCCTGTCTAGAAGACGCCTTTCTCTACAGAAACATTCAGGTTTCCATCTTGTTCGTCTATTCTCTAGGTAACTTACTGAACCTTCCTGAGACTCAGTGTTCTCATCTGTTAAGGGGCTAATGATAGTTCTGACTCCAAGGGGACATGAAGTTGGGCCACGTGTTCAGCAGTGTTGGCACACTGGGCTTCGCAAGTTGAAGCTTTGTGACAACCAAGAATCATTCAGGCCCAGAGACATGCAAAGTGGCCCTTAATGCGGTATTTAGACCTCCTTGGGAATCTTAGAGTCACTTGCTGACAGAGACGTGCCTCGCGTGTGAACCGTGCTCTCAACCTGGCTTGCCCGCATCATCCCACCGAGCTCCTGTGCCACACCCCCAACCACAGTCCCTCAGAGACGCTCTCTCCGTCTGCTCCTTGTTCCCTGAGCACCTTTCCAGTTCAACAACCCTAGTAAATTGAGAGATTTCCTGCCTGTGTGAGAACTTCTCCTCCGTTTCCTGGAAAGTGATGAACAGTCAGAGCCTGTAGGTAGCCTGGGGATCCTTGCAAGTCAGGTTCCAGAATATTCCCTGCAAAAGCTAATCTCCACCCATTTCTGGTTTTTCTGTTGCAGTCCAGTCCAAGACTTGGAGACCTGATCGAGATTGATCGCACTGGCTACGCTCACTGGGCTATCTATGTGGGAAACGACTATGTGGTTCATCTGGCTCCCCCAAGTAAAGATGGGTTCTCTTTTTAAACACAGGGCTTGAGACTGAGAATGTGAACAGAGGCAGAGTTATGCGCTGGCCCTGGCTCTGCCTGGCCATGAAGGCACTCAGTAAATATTAACTGAATGAATCATGTTCTTCCCTGATGGGGTGTGAACTGCTATTCCTATCAGTAATTTGAGGAAGAAACTACTGAGCTGTATTCCACTAAACGATGGGGTTCAGCCCAGACCAATCCACTATAGTTGACTAGCATTCCACCATAGGTCCAGTACCCTATGGTGTATGTTTATTGTTCTGGAGACACAAACAATAGTAAGAAGCAGTTCCTGCCTTCAAACATTTGAACCGGATATAAAGTGTAGTGAAGAAATGTGGACCTCCACATTTGAAAGAATCAGTCTGGAATCCTAGGTCCTTTGCTCACCGACTGTGGGACTTGACCGTGTGGCTTTTCCTTACTAAATCGAACAGTACCCCGTGAAGCACAGGGGTCAGTATACTGATCTTTCAGGTTGGAGAAGGCCATGAAGGAAGTGCAGGAGGAAAGTGCCCCAGGGCCGAAGCAAACTCCTTTGGTTTGAAGCATCATGGTAGTAAAACCAAAGCTGAAACACTGGGAACTTCTCAAGTGCGCAATAGCAAGAGTTAGTGAAATCAAATAGACAGACACTCCTTGCATATAACGGGATACTACATGGCCATTAAAAGAAGTAGGATGGCAAATGTGCAGTTAGAGAAAGGAAGCGTGCTTCTCCCTGTTGTGATGGCCTTAAGTAGGCTGCTGTGTGAACGCCCATGTTTATAGCTGACTGGCTAGGGAAAAATAAATTCTCTATTAACTTGAGGAAGCACAACTTTGTTTCTCGGTGGAGGTAGCCTTTCCAGGAAATCAGCACACTTGCAAGTTTGGCTGTGGGTTTTGTATTGAAACTGTGGCTTTTACTTCCTTTCTGTTTAGTGATTCTCTGCTGGTGTTCTCCCAATTAGATCAACAACCTGGTCATTACCCAATGGACAAACATTACCCCGGTCACCAGGAGATTTTCGTGTCCAGCTGATTGCAAAACAGGATCAGAACTGTCAGACACTTCCAACTATTGGAGCTAATGTAGTTTTATTGATTAATTCTTATAGGCACTGTCTGATGATTGAGTAGAAGTCTCTTGAGAATATGCAACATCTAAGGAACATTCTTCCATGTGATGAATAGAAATACTCTTTCAAAGATATCCCAAGGCTGAGGTGTCCAGGAGCTGACATTTAGGCAGCTACCTAAATAAATTACTGACTGTATCTCTTTGATTACATGAAATATCTGGATTCCATCCTTTAGGTCTTTAAGATTCTGGACTACCAGTCCTCATTTATTGCCCTAGAAGGAGTATTTTTCTCTGAGAAGACCACAGGCTCCTTCCTGCAGAGAAGTTAGGGTATCAAGAACTCTTCTGCTATGTACTACTGTTGAAAGCTAAACTGCTTATGTCTGATCACGTATTTTTTTCCTCTTTTTTCTTTCTCCCTTCCCTCTTATTTTTTTTTGGTACAGG
>NW_004955422.1:21464119-21472874 GCF_000276665.1 Chinchilla lanigera
ATCAATCAAGGACTCATGAACAGTTTCTTTCAGCAAAGAAATAGAAGACAATAGATCAACTGTTAACTATCCTGTATATACATACATACAAAATTTCTCCTTCTTTCCCTTCTCTTTTCTCACATCCCAGTTGCCCTTTACTCTTGAGCGTTTTCCTATCATTTCACAATGTCTATCATATCTCCGAGTTTAAATTAACTCTTTCATCAGATTATATTTCTCGAAGAGAATTTAAAGTAACACTGAAATTTTTTTCAAGAGTTGGAGAAATAGCCAAGCTTGGTGGTGCATTCCTGTAACCCCAGTAGTTGGGAGGCTGAAGCAGGAGGATTGCTGCAATTTTGAGCTCAGCCTGGGTTACTTAGTGAGATCAAGGCCGGCCTGAACTGCATAGAGAAAGCCTGCCTCAAAAAGACCCAAAGAAAAAAAGAGCTGGAGAAATACTGATGGACAAAATACTCAAAAAAAACCCCAAGCAAACAAAAAATGAAGTCCAGAGCTTTCTTTGCATAGTTGGCTTTTGAAGCCCTGGAGAAATCAATTTATGGAGGGTTAGTTTATGTGTAATAATCTAAGTTAAGAATTTTGGTATTCAGAAAGTCATATTTTATTATTTGGAGCAAGAGATACTCCACCCTGCAGTATCTGGGCCACTGGGTGGGAAACCTGTATATATCTTATTGCCATGCAGAATAAATAATCCAGTATGGAGGGGATTCCCATTACCCACAAATCAGGAGCGATATGATTATTTTTGTCATGCTGGCATCTTCACGTTGCCAGCTGAAACTGCTATCCCTCCAGAACTCATGAGCTTACAGGTGAGGCTTTTGGAAGGTGATGAGATTACGGGGGCTTATAGTTGACTTGCTATTAGGAGAGGGGTCTGGTCAGAAAAGGTGGATCATTGTGGGTGTGACCTGGAAGGGTACATCTCCCTTCCTGGCTCTTCCCTTGATCTCTCTGCTTTCCCCTGCCGTACCTCTGTGCCATGCCATCCTGCCTTGCAGCCAGCCAGCTGTGGACTGAACCTCTACAAACAGTGAGCCAAAATAAACCTCTCCTCCTTTAGGTTGTGAGTATTGGGTATTGTGTCCCAGCAAGGAGAAAGTGACTAAGACAAATGTTCACAGAGGTAATATTGAATGAAGGCCATCTGCAAGTGTCTGAATGGTCCTGATGGTGGGGGAAGGTGTTCTGGGGCCACTTTAATGATCCTACAAGAGCTATGGATTTGATGAGTCAAGCATTATTTATAGACATGTTTGGCTGTTTTTGCAGTTTCTTCACAAGTATTTTGCCAAGGTATGAATCATTTTATCAATGCTGAGTGAGAGAGTGGAATGCTTGGGAGAGTACCTTTTTTCTTTACCCTTCTTTCCTTCCTTCCTCCTTCTTTTTTTTTTTTTTTTTGAGATAGGACCTTATTATGTAGTTCAGGCAGGACTTGAACTCACTATGCAGCCCAGGCTGGCCTCAAACTCATGGCAGTCTTCCTGCCTCAGCCTCCCGAACGCTGGGATTACAGGTGTGCACCACCATGCCTGGCTACTCATTTTCTTTCTTTCTCTTTCTTTCATTTCTTTCTTTTGTTTTCTTTCTTCTTTCTTTCTTTCTTTCTTTCTTTCTTTCTTTCTTTCTTTTTCAATTTTGTTATAAGTGTTGAATTTCTCTTACATCTTTTGGATTGACTTCAAGCAAGGTACATAGTTTATTAGTTAGGCCAATTTTCTGGGTGACAGCATTCACACAGAAATCAGCCATGATATTTCCTTGATATTTCTGGTCTATTCTGTGAATAAGAGCATCACTTCTTTTATTAAAGAGTGTCAATTTTTATGACAGCTTCTTGTGAGGGTAACAATAGTGTGGAGAAGTCATCAGCAACTTGAGGTACATTTTTATGGGCCTGCAATAATGTTGAGAATCCCCTCTTTTTCCATAGCATACCAACATCATTGACTACTCCAAAAAACATAACTGCTACCCGTATAGTAGAGTTAGGGCAAATAATTCTGCATGTTGTATCAAATTATATATTGAGGAAGAACTCTTTCTTATAATTCACATTGGGTTGTAACAGCATACCCAATTTGATATTTTCCATTAGAATTTTCGGTATAAGAGCCATCAACATGGAGTAGTGGCCAGAAATATAGCTCAGCGGTGCAGTGCCTCTCTGGTAAGCTCTAGGTCCTGAGTTCGATTCCTGGTACCAAAACAAATAAACAACATGGAGTAGTAATTTGGGATTGGCCAGTGGAGCTTCCTATAAACTTAATGCTGGGGTCAAATTTTGAGAAGCCAATTTGACAGTTACAATTATCTCCTTTGTTGAGTAAAGATAGGAGGGTAGCCGAGTTTGAAGAATTATAGCGAAGAATGTGAAGGCTTGAAGGAGGCAGGCTCAGAATCTCACACGATTAGTTTGCAGGCTGAGAAATGCTGTGTGTGCTTGGTATTTAGTATTTTCACGGCGTTAGAAATCTGTATATGTAAATCATTTCCCTAAACACGTTCTGAAGATGATTTAATGACTTTGGTAGCTGTAGCTACTGCCTTTACACAATTTGGATAGGCTCTGGCCTGGGAGCTTGCAGGGGCTTTAAATCCTGTTGTAAAACTTGTGAAGTATGAAGGAGTCTCAGTAATACTATCCATGTATACTTTTGACTTTTTCAAGTCAAAGCAAATAAGCATTACCTTTCTCTGTCCACTAGGATGCTCAGAAGAGTATAGCAAAAGTCCCTAACCATGAATCATTTGGATTCTATTGGTATGTTTCCTGACATTGACTCTTAGATCTTGTACAAAGCACCATTCTCATCTGTGCAGTTTCTTTATAGGTGAGGTAGGAATGTTTCTTTCTTTCTTTTTTTTTTTTGGTACCAGAAATCAAACTCAGGACCTTGCACTTGCAAAGCAAAGCGTGTGCCACTGAGCTATATCCCCAGCCCCTGAGGTAGGAATGTTTCAAGGACTGTTATAGGGGACAATGAGCCTCTGTTTCACTAAGTTTTCTATTAAAAGGGCAAGTCCTCATATGGCTTTAGCTTTTTTTTTTTTGTTTGTTTGTTTTTTTGTTTTTGTTTTTCTCCGGTACCGGGAACCGAACTCACAACCTTGCACTTGCCATGGCTTTAGCTTTTTAAAATATACTGAGGGAATAGGAAGCAGTTCAGAAGATGAATGTGATTTTTTTTTGTGGCACTGGGGATCAAACCCAGGGCCTGGTGCATACTAATCAAATTCTGCACCACTTGAAATACTCATATATTCCCTAACCTAATCAACATGAAGTTTAATGAATTTGGTACTTTTAATTTTCTACATCTGTAGAAGGCCCATAGAGTGTCAGGCAGGGATGCCAGAGAGATCTATAATATCTATACTATTAACGAACTTAATAATCTCCACAAGACCATAAATTTAGCTCATCTTAGGGCCAGGGATATAGCTCAGTGGTACAAGCGCCTGCCTGGCAAGCTCCCTTTTTTCGTGTATTGTCTGTTAACAAAATGGGCTGATGAGCCCCTTCATCTTCCTAGCCCTTGAAGTGAGACTATTGTTTGAAAATTTCTTCTAGGCAGATTCAGAAATCCCAAGTGGATTTATCCTCTTTCTGTTTACAGCACTGGATAATGGCTTGGTCTAGTCTCACGAGAAATACTTTGAGAATAACTTCTGGTAACTCGTCTCATTCTTCTGGCTCTTTCTATTCCTTATTTGGAGGCATATGTGATAGGAACTCCAAAGTCTCTAGTTAGATCATTGCAATTACTGTTTTTAAGCATCCCCTGTGCCTAGGTCATAGGTTTCAAGACAAAATTTTAATTTGAGAGAGATGGGGAAAGAGATTAGACCAGATAGAACTCATCTTTGCCTTTAGATTCCTTATCATATCTGTAGCAAGACCAGTGACCCTGCCAACGGTCTTTTTGAGGTAGGGTTTCTCTATGCAGTTCAGGCCAGCCTTGATTTCACTATGTAACCCAGGCTGAGCTCAAAACCACAGCAATCCTCCTGCCTCAGCCTCCCAAGTACTGGGATTACAGGCATACACCACCAAGCCCGGGTATTTCTCCAACTCTTGAAAAAAGTGTCAGTGATGCTTCAAATTCTCTTCAACAAATATAATCTGAAACTGGGTGCAGTGTAAGCCCAGCACTCTGGGAAATCAAGACAGAAGAATCACAAATTGAGAAACACAGAGAATCATGGGTTTTCCCCATACTGTCTAAAAGGTGACCTACCAGGAAGCTTCAGCAAAACATAGGTATGCACAACAAATTTGGAGAGCTTAAGATGCAAAAGGAGTGGAACGTGGATTTAGGAGAGATTTACCCTGGAACTCTGGGGTCAGTACGAAATCGGTGAGTGCAGTGGGCCCGGTGGGGGTGGCATCTGGGTACTCGCTGAGCTCTGGCCTCAGCAGAAGGCTACATTCAGATCCCATTTCTGACACCAGAAACTGTCAAAAAGTGAAATCATATCAAGCTAGGGAAATTTAAAAGGATTGTTGCACATGGAAAAGAAGAGTTGGCAAACTGGGGGGCTTTGAAGATGGCAGGAAACTTGCTCATAGAAGTTATAGTTCAGTTTCTAAAGCACAAATGAAGAAGCACCCTGTTCCCACTGCGGCTGGCAGCTAGAGGCTTCCATTCCTCAAGGTGGGAGCACTGCATGAGCTACCGGTTTGTAGCTGATTGGTTAGGATGCTGTAAGGTCATTTTGAAGTGAAAAGAGTTTAAATTTTGTCGGTGGTTACAGCTAGCATTTTGGAGAAACTGAGACAGGTGTGTGTGTGTGTGTGTGCGCGTGTGAGTGTGTGTGTGCGTGTGTTACTGGGAGTTGAGCGCAGGGAGTTCTGAGCTAGACCCCAGGCATTTTTATTTTTAAAAATTTGACACAGGACCTCACTAAGATATTCAGGCTACCCCAAATATGTGATCCTCCTGTTTGAGCCTCCTGAATAGCTGTAATTACAGAAGGCCCCGTGGAGACAGTTTTGTTTTGATTTTGTGGTTGTGGCTGTTTGGTCTAGGAGTAAATACACACATAGCATACACATACACATACATACATAATATAATATACATAAACACACATAGCATACACATACACATACATAATATACATACACACATAGCATACACATACACATACATACATAATATACATAAACACACACTAAAATTTGCACATATATACATATACACATCTAATTTTAATTTTGAAAATTAAACAGGGATAATTTACAAATAGTAAAATTGACCTATTTTAGTTTCTATTTCTATAAGTTTTGACAAATGCATTAAACGTCACTACAATACAGAAGTAGTGTTCTGTCCAGCTGAACCCATAGCTGGAGTTGCTCCCAGAGAGGCGGTAGGGGAGTCTCTTCAGGGGACTTCTTCAAATTGTCCACACGTGGGGCTAATTGGGATTCCAAACAGCAAAGCACCTAATGCAGACTAGTTAGTCCAAAGTATTTATGAAGGTAATTTACGGGGGGCTGGAATGTACTTTTCTTGGACGGCAGGGCAGAGGACCCTTTCCCCGGGGATGCCTGTAGTGCCGTCTAAGGAGTTTATGTAAGGTTTAAGGCACAGGCACTTTGTGGGCATCTCTGGAGTTGTCCATAGCGACCAGATGTCCTCAGCCTGTGTTCCCTTCTTCTGGAAATAGACCATTACCACTCCCCAGCTGTCTGAAAATCAAGGCTGATGGCCATGTGTTTGCAACTTCCGTTAGCTGGCTCCTTCTTAGACACCATTACTTGGCCATGTCTGTCACTCCAAAAAGGTAGGGTCCACTTTACAGGCAATTCTGACAACTAGAGTTGGAAGATTTGGCTGTCATCCAGCCCAGTTTCTTTAATTTGTAAATGATAAGAACAAGGCCCCAGGAGAAGGCACTCGCAGAAGCCATATTGTGAACGAATCAGGGCTAGGACCCAGGGTCCTAGATTCCTATGTTAGGCCTCTATCTTGATTAGCTGGTTCCTTTCTTATGATTTCAAAGTGCCACCCTAGTCTGCTGGGGCCCCTTACTGCTGGCCAGGGAGGTTGAGGGACTTTTTTATGGGCCTGAGCTAGAAGGGGACCCGAGACTAGGACTCAACTGTCTCCTGCTTCCTCTTTGCCCTGAACAATTCTGTCACAACTGCTGACTTCTTCAGGGAAGGAACTCATGAACTCATGTGGTTCTTCAGGAGTCACATCCCTCATGTTAGATATGTGGAAAGCAGAGCCTAGGGGCCCCAGGCAACCTTTCCAAAGTCCTCCGGGCTTGAGTTGCACCAGGCAGGATGGGCAGTTTCATCCTTATTGATGGGTCCAAGGGCAACGAGGCTGCCTGGGTCAGGGCCAGCTCTGAACTCACTGTTTCCACAGGTGAATTTGCGGGGGCTGGTTCTTCCAGCATCATGTCTGTTCTGACTGACAGAGCCATAGTGAAGAAGGAGCTGCTGTCCCAAGTGGCCAAGAACAATGCCTACCGAGTCAATAACAAATACGACAAGAAGTATACACCACTGCCTATCAACAAAGTCGTCAAGTCGGCTCTGGAGCTGGTAGGGAAGGAGCTACCGTATTCAGTGACCCACATGAACTGTGAGCACTTCGTGACTAAGCTGCGCTATGGAGTTCCGCTCTCTGAACAGGTGCGTGCTCAGCCTGAGTCCCCTTCCCGAGAACCAGGCCATCTCCTTAGCTGTCGGTGGCTCGGCACCTGCTGCGGTTGGACCAGAATGGTGATAGGGACACAGACAAGACAAAATAGCAGAGACAGAATCCCTGCCCCTGAAGATGTCACATTTGAAGAGGGCACAAGGGTGGAGAGACACCCAGGTAAGATGGCAATGCAGATGAGAGCTGTTAGGAAGTGATGGCTAGGGAAGCGTGACCTAGACGTGACAGTCACTCCTGTTGCTGAGCCCTGCCTGCTCTCTGTCCCTGAGGTGACTTTCCACAGCCTTAGAAACAGGTTTTATTATCTCCATGTTATAGATGGAGAACCAAGGCTTGGAGTATTAGGGTCAGCTCTCCCAACTCATTCCATCAGGTATGGAGCCTCTAGTCCAGTAATGGCAAACCTTTTGGAGGCTGAGAGCCAAACTGCACCCTCAGACCCACTTATTTAACCTGAGCTGTGTCTGATTAAACTCTTCTGACTAATCTGGAAGTGGAAACCCGGTGAATGGACTGCGAGGGGCCCGGTGTGAACCTGGAGATGGGAAACTCTGGTCATGTTGGGCCAAATTTTTTTCTGCAAAGGATCAGATAGTGAACATCTCAAATTTTCTGAGCCATGTGGTTTCTCTCACTACCTGGACACAGATGGAATGTAAACGAATGGGCAAGGCTGTGTCCCAGTAAAATTGTATTTCTTTTTGCAAAAGTAGGTGGCAGGCTAGACTTGACTGAGGGGACAGAGTTTGCCAAATCCTGTCCTAAGAAAACTTGAAAATACAGTGTCATCCCTTTCCAGGAGACATCAAACTTTTAAAAAATCATAAATGTAAAAATGTTGCAAAGGATGGAATTTTTGGCATTTTGCATTCATGTTTTCTGTACATATTTTCTTAACCTTGGAGGTGCACATGTAGCTCATTCAGAGAGTGAAAAATGTCTTCCCGGTAATGTACATAGCCAAGCCACATAATATTGTAAACATAGTCAGCCATACTAGACAATTTCTTCTAGACAAAAATTAACAATTTTTGCCGGGTGTGGTGGCACACGCCTGTAATCCCAGCACTTGGGAGGCTTGAGGCAGGAGGATCGTTGTGAGTTCAAGGCCAGAATTGTAACCAGGGCTAGAAAGTGAGCTCAAAGTCAGCCTGAACTGCATAGCGAGACTCTGTCTCAAAAAGACAAAAAAAAAATTTTTAACAATTTTTTTCAGTTCAAATAAATGTGTTCCTGCTCATTTTATGACTGCCATCTCAATTTAGCATTCTGATTCTCAAGTTATAGCTAGATTAGGCAGACAGCCTCCCTCAGGAAACAGACCATCACCATCCTCCAGCTGTCTGGAGATCGAGGCTGATGGCCGTGACCATTTGTTTTGGGAGCCCTCTGACTGGGATCGATACATTCTTGAATCCTCCCATTTCCATCCAGGAATGTTTACCCCTTAGCCTGTGAGGCATAGATTCAGGTGGGGAAGGATGTGGCTCTTTTTTTTGTAAGGTAGGAGAAGGGCTATGAAGGAAAGGGGAGGTAAGTGGGGAGAATCCATACCTTTTGGTAGATAGAGCCCATATTATTAATTGAGAATTTGCCAGGCTTTCTGGGTCCTGGGGTCCTACAACAACTGCTCTCTTGTGCCCAGCAGCAGTGACTCTGTGGATGGGATTTGAGCTGTGGAAGACAGACCCGTTTCTAGACTGAGAGGTGGCATGCTAGGTGGTGGGGTGGGCTGCCTTGTATATATCTAAAAACACTTCAGAGGTTTTAGGGAGGAGTGCCAAGGGTCCACCTGGGAGACCCTGTTTTCAGGGGTGTTTGGCTGTCTGCTGTGCTTCTGAAGGGTTAGAAATCAAGCAAGCAGGGAGTACTCATAGGAAACAGCTCTCTTCTGTTTAGTTTTTTCTTGCCTGATGTCTCTTTGGAGTCCCTCCTCCAGGCATCTCATTAACTTGCCCTTCTTATATCTCAGTTCTTTTCTGTCTGTCTCCATAGAAGAGCCCTCCTCTGTGGCTGTGTAGGCCTCTGTGTTTTTCTTTTTTTCTTTTTTTTTATTTTAAAAA
>NW_004955422.1:21473749-21496233 GCF_000276665.1 Chinchilla lanigera
GAATGACTCTGTGTTTTTCTATAAGAAAGTGGGCTTGTGAGAACTAGAGAACACCCGGTCACCTTCCAGCTCTAGAACATCCAGGCTGCGTCCTCTGTCCTTTCCCTTCACTCCGTGTGGATTTATTGCATTTTAAACACTCATAGGGTGTATCTAGTTTTCTAACTTTGAATCTCTTATATTTCATACTTGCAGCCTGTTTGCCCATTCATTCTTTCCCCACCAGACCCCTGTCCTCTCTCTCAGTGGCGGCCTCTTGGGACCATGCCTCCCTGCCACTGTTTCTTCCCTCTGTGATGTTGATGAAGAGGGCAGGGCCTCATGGGTTTTTCCCAAACAGCAGGCTCCCTGCGCACATGCACATACAGCCAGGGTCAGATTCCTGATGGCAACTGTGATCTTTCTCTTCTGCTGCAGGTTGAAGAAGCGGCCACAAACATAGCTGTGGGAGCAGGTGTCCTGGCTAGTCTAGGATTAATTGGGATCGTCCTGTCTCGAACCAGGCGGGAAAAGCAATGAAATCAACGCATTGTCTTAATGACACCAGCTAATATGCAGTAATCTTGCTTAGCCAAGGGTTTGCTTCATTGATTTCACTCTTTGGTGATCACAGATGCTTATTTTAATGGATCTAAATAAAAGCATAGAAATATTATATTTGTGGGAATAATTAATTGAATATGAATTCTTCTTTTTGGTTTTCCAAATTTGATTCCCTATGGGTTTAAAAATTTCATTTAGCTAATAATAGATGTGTAAAATTTTAGGTATTCTTTTGGTCAGATCTGGGAAAATCTCAATCAAATGTTTGCATGTGCATACTGTAAAAGCTCAGGTTATCAACATTTCCTCTTTGTGCAGTGTCTGATCTTATATCTCTATGGATTGATCTACGAATCAACCTATTTGTGACTGACATTCTTGTTACAGTGGCCTCCTATGCGTTGGGCCATCTTTGACTGTGTCAGTGTTTAATGTCAAATCAGGCTTTTCCACATATTTATATGATTCATTATATTGTATTAATTGGATTAGCAAATAATTCATAGACCTTTGTTACTTTTGCTTGAAAATTCCTTTTCTTAATGTGTTCTGCTATTGTATAATTTCAAACTTTGGCTGCAATTTGCATCTCAATGTCAGAATAATTTACATTGAAATTATAGCGCATTTGACCTTACTTTTGGTATTTCATTAATTTTATTGTTTACCTTTTTAATCCTTTAATAAAAATTTTAGCTGATTTATTTTTTTATTGGTAAGTGAAAGTTATTTATTTACAACGTACAGCATGCTGTTTTGATATATGTTTATACTAGGGGATGGAGAAATTGAGCTATTTAACATATACATCACTTCATGTAAGTTTTTGAAGGTAAAAACTCTTAAAATCTACTCTTAACAATTTTCAGTTATATAACACATTGTCACTACCTGCAGTTGCCATGCTGCAGAATGGATCCCTTGCACTTACTCCTGTGCAACTGAAACTTCTTTCTTTTTTCCCCTTTTTGTTAGTATATATTTATGATATATGATAAATACATTCATTGTGGGGAACTGGTATACATACATATTGCATCTTGATCCTTTTTCTTCTCCTTCCCTTCCCCTCCTTCCCTCTCCCCCCACTGAGCGTGAATTCTGTCAAAGACAGAGCTGTATACTGCTATGGACTCAATGTCTATGTTCCCCGCTCCCCACAAATTCTTATGCTGAAGCTCTCACCCCAGTGGGATGGTATTTGGACACGGGGCCACTGGGCGGTCATTCGGTTTACACAAGGTGTTCTCAGTAGGGCTCCTGTGGTATGATTGGGTTTTTATGAGACAAAGAGACTGGAGTGCTCACTTTTTCTACCTCTACAATGTGCAGATATAGTGAGAAGGTGGCCATCTGCGTGCCAGAAAGGACATTTCTCTAGATGCTAATTCTGCTGGCACCTTGATTTTGGATTCTCAATTGCTATGGTTTGAATATAGTTGGCCTCTTCTCAAATTCATACTGAAACTTAATCCCTGTTAAGAACAGGATTTATCCATTCATGTGATTAATTGATTAGTAGTTAATTGGATTAATGGGTTTATATTAGAAGTCTTCCAAGATTCTCTCATTTTTTTTTTTTTTGTTTGTTTTTTTTCCGGTACCAGGAATTGAACTCATGACCTTGTGCTTGTGCTTGCCAGGCAGGCGCTGTGCTGCTGAGCTAAATCCCCAGCCCCCAAACTTCTTTTCTTTATGACTTATCCTCTGTAGTATCATATTATTATTATAACAGAAAATGACCCCTTCCCGCCAGCATACTTTAGTTTCTTAGTTGACCAGGTGATAGTTCCTGTTGTAGTTCCGGTTGCTTCTGTCTCCTAGAAACGGCTGGTCATTGTAATGCACAGCTGGTCACTATGATGTAAGAACCAATCCCCAACTGACAAGCCATTCTGCCTCTGTACTTCCTGCTTGCTTATCTCATATAAGCCCTAGACCACCAGATCATCTTGGGGATGATCCCAATCAGTGCCCATTGAGGTAAATAAATCTGCCTCCAAATCCTGGGTGTCGTTTTGGTGTAGGCTGTGTTGTGTGGAAGCCTGAGCTGAGTAACACAGATTCCTTGCCCTTAACCGCATTTCTGCTTCCTCTTGGAGGCCTGTGTTCTTTTTATGGTGCAAGGATACATGATGGGCAGAGGAGAAATGGACCACACTGATGTGCAAGAAGGAGAACTGGACCTGCCCGGGCTGGGATCCTTCTGGAACTATGTGTAAGATCCTAAGCCATGAATGTGACTCAACCATCAGGGCCCCTTTCTTTTTGTCATTCCAGCTCCTCTATCATCCAACTATGATTCCTGTCATTATTCCCATCTGCTTTCTGGGTCTTTGCGCTTCCTGTCTCTTTCACCTCCTTAGTGGTTCCACTTCTCACCATCCCCCAAGTCTCTGATTCCACATTCCCACCAGCCCTTTTCTTCCTCTGTCAACTCAGTATCACCTTTCCCAATGACCTGTGGCTCTGGGGTCCCAGTGGAAGTTCCCAAGAGAGAATCCAATTGCCACCTACAGCCTAGCTCAGCCTAGCCATTGGCTGCCTTTGTGTCATGCGACCCCTCTTAGGCCACCATGTGTGCCCAGCTCCATGACTGACAGTCTTGGTATGTGGACAGGCAGGGCTGGGGTAGCAGGTAGTGCCAGCTCCAACCTTTATTCCCACAAGAGCTGTGGACAGCATGGATCTTGTCTCAGGGCAGATTCATTGACTGGAATTACAGGTGGGAGCTCACAGTAGTCAGAAGATCTGATCCCCCAGTACAATACTACTCTTTGTAAAATAGGTTTGGATCCAAACATTTTATTTTTTCATGTGTTATGGTTTGTGTCTCAGTGTCCCCTCAAAGTCTCATGCGGTCATGGGGTGGGCTTTTAGCGTTTAATTGATTATGGGTGTGAGAGCTACACCCGCCCTGGGGTGGATAGTTTGCACATGTAAGGGAGAGGAAGAGGCTGCTTGTAGCCATTCCTCCCTTTTTAGTGCTGGCTGCATTTGCTGTGTTCTGCCGCCATGAGCTGTAGCCCTCTGCCATGTGCCACTCTGCCTTGTAACCTGCCAAGTATGGACTAAAACCTCCACAAACTGTAAGTGAAATAAATCTTTCCTTCCTTAATTTTGGGCATCAGGTGTTTTGTTCCAGCAATGACAGAAAAGTAACTAAGACATCATGTCTCAAATTTTCATTTTGTTAGAAGATGAAGGGTGGTGAGAGAGAAGTGAGAGTGCTCTGTCCCCTTGACTGTGGCAAGAACCCCCCTGTCTGTGCCAGGAGCCAGTGGCATGAAGAAGGCCAGTACCTGTGAGTTCTGGGATCCTGAGTCTGTCACCTGCTGTGGTGAATCAAGCTGGGCTACTGCAGGTCACACAGCTCTTGGGTTTCTCTTTGGCAGATAATGATACCCACTGACAGGTGTGAGTTCACTTTAGCTAGCCCCCTGCCTCACCCTAGGGAGGAGTGAATGCGTATCTCAGAGCAGTTTCCACCACACACATAGATAGTCACCAAGGGGCACGGACTCATTTACCCATCCTGCTCTGGAAGCTGAATGAAGACAATATTCTGTCCTTCTGGGTGCTACACCCATACCTCAGTCCTGCGAGGCAGGATTCCATTGCTCAAAAGCCAACTTCTGCCAACCAGAGACCCAACCCAGAGGCCAGCATGGCAGGTGTGTTCAGGTACATGCCTAAAGACACAGGCTCTAGGCTTCTCATAGTCTCTTCTGCAGGGGTGAGTAGGGGCTCAAAAATTACTTTACCCGATACATCTCTTATGCCTAGCACTAATTTCACCAGCAAGAGATCATTTGTAGCCTTCAGTTATGCTGATTATCAAGTCCTTAGATTTTCCAAAGAAAACCCACCTCCAGATAATTAGAAAAAATCTGGTGATCAGAGACATAGACAATTTGTAGTAGCCAACCTCTCAGCACAATGGCTGCCCACTGCGGCTGGAGTAGGTTTCCCTCGACTGGAAGGCAGCCCATGTCGGCCGTGTTCTCAGGGAAATTAGCCCTCCAGCCCTTTCATCTTTTAGGCAGTGGGGTGGAATGTGCCCAGGGGCTGAGCATGCTCTCTTTTGGGAAAATCTCAAGGAAAGAGGCTAGCTGGGGCTGCTCAGAGAGCAAAGCAGGTGCGGAGGCTATAAAGGAAACTGTGCTGGGGCCAACCTCTGCCCTGAGGGCTGCGCCAGGAGGGCTCCCACACCCTGGCCTCCTTCCTGCATCCTGACAGCCCCTCCTTAAGGGTGGACACAGATCGCTCTGTCTACCTTTCCTTCCCCAAAGGTCCAGATGGGACTGTCCCTTCTGCTGGGTAGAATTTGAAAACTGACTTTGTCTCCAAGCCCTCCTATTTCCCATGGTCAGTATCCCTCCCGCCTGACTGCCTGCTACCTCCTTTGCTCCTGACCACAAATTTCAAAGGCCACACACATGCCACAGCCACTGCTCCTTCTCAGCAACGCCTAAAGAGTTGTGGGCCCCAGCACCCTGATGCCCTTTAGGGTGGGTTACCAGGAGCTACAGGTTACCAGGAGCTCTGAGGGCTATTGTTGGGGGATATGGCAGAAGCAACCTAAACAAACAGTTCCAGTGGGCTCTGGGCT
Source organism: Chinchilla lanigera (assembly GCF_000276665.1). Lineage (NCBI taxonomy): Eukaryota > Metazoa > Chordata > Mammalia > Rodentia > Chinchillidae > Chinchilla > Chinchilla lanigera. Next base: position 21,478,905 of record NW_004955422.1, read on the forward strand.
GAGTCACAGAAAGGGGCAGAAGCCTGGTACAGTCACTGGAACAAGTTGCTGGCTGTATAGCAGCAGGTGGAATCCATCGCTGTATATGCTTCAGTGACAGTAAATACAGCACATCTAATAAAGGACACAAAATCACTTCATAAAAGCGACACACACACCTGCAGCAGCATGCATTCTCTCTGCTAGTCCTGTGACAAAAGCCATGCAGGCCACACTGAGGCCTTTGTCCTTCCAAGCTACTAAACCACCCCTGTGATTGAACAAACAGTTAAACTGGATAAGGTGCTGGAAGGGACACCAAGCCGAAGGTGGCTGGAACACCAGTGGCATCAGTGGAGGTGTGAAGTAGGAATGAGTGGCAGTGACGGTGCAGATGGCATCTGGCTAGAAGGTGGAGAAGGAGTAAGCAGCTAGGGGGCTGAACTGAGAGCAGTACGGATGATGGGGACTCATGGGACATGGTCACTGACCCTCTGCACAGTTGGGCAGCCTTTGTGCCCCTGTAGTTGGCACATGGGAAAAGGAGCACTGGCAGGTGCTTGACAGACTTCTATGGGGACAACAGATGCAGAGCGAGATGTATGGAGTCGTATAGAGTGAGTCAGAACGCGAACACTCCTCCCTGTGGTTGCCCACACACAGCCTGCTTAGGTCTCCCAGGTAAACAAGAGGCTGATGCCCTTATAAATGTACAAGCTTTGTCTCTAGACACCTGGAGAAGCTACTCATTGAGTGCATGTGAAGTCTGGGCAGAGAGGGACCAACTTTGGCTGGAGGATAGTGAAAGGCTGCAGGCATTCCCATAGGTATTCTATTTTACATGCTATACAGGCGTGAGAGGCCTGCTCCTGGCTACGGCCTGGAAGGATGGATGCACTAGCAGGCAGGTGCACAAGGCAACATATCAGGCCTATGGCTTTGAGTGAGGGCTGGGAATATGCACACACCTGTGTGGATACTGCCATGAGTCTCTCGCAAGCATTTTCCTGCAAACAGACCACTGGGGAAGCCAGCAGTAAGAAGATAATCAGTTAGTGTTTTGTTTGGTGCCCATAGAGAACTGCCAGTAACAGAGCACTCATTTCACCAACACTAACGTGCAAAATTGGGATGAGGACAATCAAGTACACTGGTACTGTCATCTGCCTTACAACCCCACAGGGGTTGGCCTAACTGAAGGGAAAAATGAGTTATTAAACAAAAGTTAAAAGGTTTAAATGAAAGCACTCTGTGTGAGTAAAGAAAGTACTTCTACAGAAGCCATAAGGTTGTTGAATGAAATACCCAGTGCTGGGAGTGGGGCTACTTCCTTATGAGTTGTAAGCCAGGGAGGCCCTGAGGCTCCTACATCTTAAGGCTATTGCTGCTACAGTCGATTGCACCCCAGAACTGGATGGAAAGTCTATTGCTGAAGATGTCACACACTTTCACAGCAGAACATGAAGAAATCAAACTGAGACTAAGTGGGAAACATTGTCTTTATTGGCTAGAGGGCACTATGCAGGCCTCTGGGGGAGAACTGTCACCAGTGGTCCTGCTTGGCTATGTGTCTCATGTGTTGTACCCTCAGTATGCCAGGCAAGATGTGCCTACTGGTGTGGTGGTGGCACAACTGGTCTGGGTGCAACTAATCTTTTAAGAATAGGATTTTAAGCCTGTTCCAAGGGAGGGGATCTATATTTGGTACTACAAGCCAGTATAAATCCCTGTGACTGGGAAAATCAAAGGCCTCTGCAGGGGAAGGCACTGCTGTTGTTTCATTAAATGAATACGATGTGCCAGGGAAAGTGCTGTCTAAACATTTGTGTTTGTGCCTATTGACTACTGTTGCTACTGGCCACAGCTGGGGGAATTTCTTCTTACAGTGAGCAGTGACCATGGTGGCAGTGTGCAAAAAGTCCAACTGTTGGGTATGTGGTAAATTCCCCTTTCTAGTAAACAGAAAGGGCCCTGGAATATGCCGTGCTTGTTCCTCCAAAATTGGAGGCCTGTCTTTGAATAACATAGGTGAAAGGGAATGAATGGCCTGGTGGTCTTAGTCTAGGAAGGCATGTAAGTGAATTCTGTTTTTTTTTTTTTTTTTTTTTTTGGTACTGGGAATCAAACTCATGACCTCAGGCCTGCCAAGGAAGTGCTTATGCTGCTGAGGTATACCCCCAGCGCATGTAAGTGAATTCTGACCCATGCACTCTATGGTGTGGGACAGAGTGACTTGGAAGGTAGGTAACATGGACTGCTATACACGTATGCCCTTTTGTGTCTGGAAAGAGATAATGAAATGAACACTTCCATCCACTGGCATAGGGGATGGCCATCCCATGAATCCTGTGTAGGTCCCATTTTATTCCTAAAATGTTAATTTATGTATCCTCTCTTTCATGCGTGTTTTGCTTCATTTAACTTGACTTGTCTTTTTGTTTTTTCTTCCTTTCAATTTTTTCCTTTTTTTATGCAGTATCTCAAATTGGATGGTGTTATGGTTTGTGTCTGAATGTTTCCCCAAAGCCTCATGCAGTCATGGGGTGGGATTCTTGAGTTTATGATTGATTCATGGTCCAATGTTGGAATTATGGGTGTGAGTCCCCCTCTCTGGGCACAGGGTGGCTATTGAGGGCTCACTTGTGGCTATACTTGCCAGAGTAGTCTTTTCTGCCTGGCTGCACTTGTCTCAGAAACCTGCCAGCATTGAGGACCCACTTTCCCTGTAGACTGGCATGATGAGATTCCCTCAACCTATTTGTGCCTCAAGCAGGGGCACCAACATTTTTAGTTCAAGTACAGATTCTTGCCAACTTTACTGCCAAGGCTCTAAACTCTACACATGAGAGCACCTTCCTTCTCAACCAGGAAACAGCACAGATACAGAGGATAGCACTGCAAAGCAGAATGGCCTTGGGCGTGTAACCTGCTGCCCACGGAGACATCGAGGCACTCAGTGGCACAACTTGCTGCTGCCATCCAGGATTGCTCTGGCTATTCTTTGTTTCTTCTGGTTTTATATAAATTTTAGAATTGCTTTTTCTAGTCCTGTGAGAAAAACTGATGCTTTTTAACTTGAATTGCATTACATCCATAGATTATTTTTGGTAACATGGCCATCTTGATGATATTAGTTTTACATTTCCAAGAACTAATCCAAGAAAGGAAATGTCTTCTAATGTCCATTTCAATCTCTTTTTTTCAGAGCAATACAGTTTCCTTTATAGAGGTATTTTACTTCCTTGGTTAGGTTAATTCCTAGGTATTTTTGGAAGCTACTGTGAGTGAGACTGTTTTCCTGATTTCTGTCTCAGTGGGTTCAATATTGGTGTAGAGGAATGCTATTTATCTTTGTGTGTTTATTTTGTATTCTGTCACTTTGGTTTTTGCTAATTTGTTTTTTAGTTCTAAGAATCTTCTGGTGGAGGTTTATGAATTCTCTATGCAAAGGATTATGTCATCCGAAATAAAGATAATTTGGTTTCTTTCTTTCCTATTCAAATCCCTTTTATTCCTTTCTGTTGCCTAATTGCTGTGGCTAAAGTTTTGAGCACTATACTGAACAACAGTGTTGAAAATGGACACCCTTATCTTGTCCTTGACTTTAGAGGGAACACCAAACACACTTTTACTTTGTCCCATTTAGTATGATGTTGGCAATAGATTTGTCATAAATGGCTCTTACTATTTTAAGGTAAGGTCCTTCTATACCAATATTCAAGTACCATGCTGTTTTTATCACAGTAGCTTTGTAATACAACTGCAAACTGGGGATTATGATGTGCTCTGCCTTGCCCTTGTTGCCCAGAATTGCTTTTGCTACTCTAGATCTCTTCTGATTCTATGTGAATTTTAGGATTGTTTTCTCTATTTCATCGAGCTATACTATTGGTATTTTTATCAGGATTGTATTAAATCATTATAACAGTTTTGGAAGTATGGGTATTTTTCCAGTATTGGTTCTGCCTATCTAAGAACAGGGGATAGCTTTCTATTATCTGATAGCCTCCTCAATCTCCTTTTTCAAAGTACTGTAGCTTTCAGTGTATAGGTCTTTCACTTACTGTGTTAGGTTGATTCCTAAGTATTTCATTTTTCTTGATGCTCTTGTGAAAAATGTTGTTTTCCTAATTTTTGAAGGGTGTTCTTTCCCTAATTTGTTGTTTGTGTACAGGAATGCTATTGATTTTTGAGAGTTAACTTTGTGTCCTACTACATGGCCTAATTTAGTTATTAATTCTAGGAGTCTTTTGGTGGAGTTTTTGGGGTCTTCTTTTTAAAGTGTCATGTCATCTGAAAATAATGATAATTTAAATTCTTCTTTTCCTATCCATATTCCTTTTATTTCTTTCTCTTGTCTAATTTCTCTGGTTAATGTTTCCAGAATTATTTTGAACAGGAGTGGCAATAGTGGGCATCTTTGTCTTATTTCTGATTTTGAGTGAAAACTTTCAGTTTTTGACCATTTAGTATGATGTTGGATGTTGGTTTGTTATAGATGACCTTAGACTGAGATAAAGACCTTCTATCCCAATTTTCTGTAGGTTTTTTTTTTTTTTTAATCATGAAAGGGTGTTGGACTTTGTCAAATGCTTTTTTATGCATCTATTGAGATGATCATGTGGTTTTTGTCCTTGGTTCTGTAAACGTGGTGTATTACATTTATTGATTTGCATATGTTGAACCATGCTTGCATCCCTGAGTTGAATCCTACTAAGTCCATTTGTTGGTTCAGTTCTGATATTTCTTTGTTGGTTTTTTGTCTAATTAATCTCTTTGTGAGAGTGGGTATGTTGAGGCCTGTGGTGGATTGACAACTAGTGGTCAACTTGTAACATCCAGGTGAACTCAGTCAGTAAGTATCTTTCTGAGGATTTTTGCATCTAAATGGGATTGCATCAAACTAAGAAGTTTCTGCACAAGAAAGGAAACAACCAACAGAATGAAGAAACCACCTAGAGAATGGGAAAAAATTGCCAGCTGTTTCTCAGGCAATGGACAAATATCTACAATATATAAAGAAAATAAAAAATAAAAAATAAAAAAATTAGATCATCCAAAATAAAAGACTCAAACAAACAAGGGCAACTGGAATGAGTAGACATTTCTTAGAAGTACAAATAGCCAATAACTACATTTAAAAAGTTCAACATCTTTGGCCATTGGGAAAATTCAAATTAAAACAATAATGAGATCTACTTTACTACAGAAAAATTGGCTATTGTCAAGAAATAATAATAACAAATGCTGGTGAGGCTGTGGGGAAAAGGGACCTTTCTGCATTGTTGGTGGGAAAGTAAACTAGTACAACCATTATGGAAATCAGTATGGAGACACCTCAAAAAATGAAAACTAGGAAGTTCCACTTAACCCAGCTGTTCCTCCTCTAGATATCTCTCCCCCAAAATGAAAGACATCTTATTATAGTGATACATGCATACCCCGGTTTATAGCAGCACAACCCATGATAACAATGTTGGAAGCAGCCTATGTGTTTGTCAACGATGAATAGATAAAGAAAATATAGCACTTATACACAATGGAGTACCGCTCTACAAGAAAGGAGGATAAACTTGAGTCACTTATAGGAAAATGGATGTAACTTGAAACCATAATTTTAAGTGAAATAAATCAGGCACACAAACTTAAGTATCACAATTTCTCTTTCATGAGAAACTCAAAGTATAAATAAAGAGCAAAATAAAACATGATAAGAGAATTAAAAAAAAAAGATAATAGGAGATAAGGAGATAAGTCTTTCACAAAAGGGAAGGGGACCAAGAGATGGAGGGAGGGTGGAGGTTGGGGAAGAAAGGGGGATAAAAAAAGAATTGAGATGCATTATGTACACATACCAACTCCCCATGAGGAATGTGATCATTATATACTGCAAACATATAGCAATAAAAAACTCTTAGGGTGCTCTTTGTCAGGAAGCAGAGAGAGGGAGAGAGAAGAGAGGAATTGGGGTGGGGGAATATACCTTTCCAGGTCATTACTTTAGTATTTCACCTTTTCTGACCAGGGCCCACCTCCTAACATATTCAGCTAAGATCCTCTATGACATGACTACCTTCTAAAACCTCCATCTTTAAGCACATAAGAGTTTTGTGAGTCATTCTTGATTGAAACCATAACAGAAACTATTCCCTTCTCTATAAAATTTGCAAGGTAGTTTTGTAGGATATGTTAATCTGCGTTGAACATGATTTTCCTTTAGGGCTTGAAAAATTCCCCTCCAAGGTCTCTTGACCTTTGAAGTTTGTGTTGAGAAATCTATTATTATTGTAATATGCCTTTATAAGTTATTTGATGCTTTTCTCTAACAGCATTTAGAATTCTGTCTTTGTGATATATCATGGAGAAGTTATATTTGATTGTGGTATTTGGGTTTTATATACCTCATTTATCTGTAGGTTGAATTCTTTCTCTAGACTTGAAAAATTTTCTCAAATGATTTCAGTGAATAAATTTTTAAAAACCCTTTGTTCTGCCTTCTGATCTATACTGTTATACTTTTTAGGTTAATTTTTTGAATCATTTAGTAGCAGTTGGATCAGTTTTCATGACCTCTGGTATTTAAGGAATCTCTGAATGTATGATCTCTGGCATCAACTTTATCGTCCAGATCTGACACTCTCTCTTCACACTGGCCATTTCTGCTGCTCATACTTGCAATAGGATTTTTGGTATCCTAGATTCCTGTATGATATCATTTGCTGGGCTCTAATTCTTTATCAAAATTTAATTTTACTTCCAATTATTTACTAGAGTTGTCATTGATATTTTGTACTATTGTGGTTAGTTCACCCAACATTTTGTTTGTGTCTTCTTTAAGCTTGCTGACCATTTTTTTCAATTAAATGCCTTATCTGTTTAGTTACATCACTTTGTTTGGGTACCGGGAATTGAACTCAGGACCTTGTGCTTGTCAAACAAGGTACTGTGCTACTGAGCTATACCCCTGGCCCCTAGTTACATCATTTCTGAACATCCTGAACATTTTATGGATATGTTTGTTTCTTTTTAAAACTCCCTTCAAACATTTTAATCATTTGGTTTTTGACTTCCTACGTATCAGTGCCCATTGGATCAGCTTTTGAGGAGTTAAGCATTTTTGGAGGCATCTTATTGTCTTGTTTTCTCCTATTTCTATCTTTTTGTGGTGAGGGTTGAGGATCAATTAGAGTAGAAAAACTGTTGGTAGTATGGTGATCCCTTTAGTTAATGAATGTTCCCTGTAAGCTGAACTTGGCTTCGGTTATGTGTTGGTATTTAAACATGTCTTCAATCTACTCACCATAATAGCATCGGTCCTGGACTACACTGCAAAGACAGAACCACTTCTGGTTATATCAGCATCTATAGAACCAACCATATCTCAGTCATGTAATTTAAAACTTATTTTAACAATTTCACCTTTTTCTCAATGACCCAGAAAGACGGTTATATATTATTGCTGACAAGTAAGCTGGAATTTAGAGGATAAGGGATAGAAAAAAGAGAAAGAAAAGTGAGAGAGTAAATCAGAAAGGAGAGGAGAAAAAAAGAGATAACAGCAAATAAAAAGAAGAGGTCAAACTTTATTGACATTGTTTTTATAACTGGAATGGAGGGCTGGTGGAAAGGGGGTTGAATGAATATTTGTAAGGATGCAAGTAAAGCAGAAATCCTGACTTAACTGCAGCCACTTTGTTCAATAAAACTTCAAGCATTCTGTTCTCTGCCACTGAACTCAGCTAAATCACATGATTTGTCATCAAACTGAAACTTCTGTCAATGTGCAAAAAACAACTTTGCTACATACAGCTATGCTCGCCACAAGATACTCATTGTACTATAACCTTCACCTAAATCTTAGCTCATTCTTGTAACTTCTGTTTGCCACCCTATAAAAAAGACAAGTTCTCTGTAATCAGTGCCTCAGACTTTGGAGATTACTCCTTTGGGGTCCACTAGCATTAATAAAATTTCCTTTCTCCTAAGTTCCTTGCTCCTGTTGACTCAATATTTCCTGCAACAGTTTCTTCTGCATTGGGCTGGGAAACTAGAGGTGAGTGTTACAGCCCTGCATGACCCTTGCCGTGGGTCATTGAGACACCAGCTCTAAAGGAGAATGAAATGAAACCATCTGGACCTATGAATCACAGTAAGGTCATCTTGGGTTTTTCTGTTTTTCTGGTAATCAGCTTGTCCCAAGGACAGAAGAGGAGCCTGATCACTTCCTAGTCGGTTTCTGTTTTCTGGGTGGAAGATGGAATGTTTTAACCTCTGAATGAATGTGTAAGTGAATGTACAAAATCCCTGGTGAATCCAGTTGCTTCAGGTGTTTGTTTGTACAGCTCCATAGCTTTGGCTATGGAATTCGAGTGGGTTTGTCCTTCGAGTCCGTGGTCTGTCATACAGCTCAAAGGTGACTCACATTTCTGTAATGGAAGTCACTGGTCTGGCTTGGGATTACAGGTGCACCTGCTGTTAAGCCAGACCTTCATCTCTGAGAGGGGAGCAGCCAGGCAAGCGTCTTACTGGTCCTCTATCAAAGAGGGGACCCCACCTTTGTCTGTCTCTTGTATCACCAGACAAGGGAACACCACATACATGTAAGGAGTCAGAATGGGATCTAATTAGTGAAAGCTTACAGTTCTGGATGTATACTAAAGAACTTTTTAAAAAGGGCTGAAGTTAAAATGAAGCCAAACTGGCTCTGTGCCTGAATAGACTGGCCCAGCCCTCCTCCTCCTGCTCTTGACTCGTCAACTTCCAGCCTTGCACCGGTTCATCAGCCCTCACATGAAATGCCATCTTCTGATGAAGTTTCATGTCCCTGCTAACAGAGAGGGACCCACTAGTTCACCTACAGGCCCTGACAAGGAAAAGTCCATCCTCCCTGAAGACCCCTCCAGTTCAGAGTTGCCGCCACCTTACCGGCCACCCCTGCTATCTGCAACCCAGCCAGGTGAATTGGTTCTAGCTGCCAGTCCTTCTGTTGTTCCTACTCATCAGCTCCCAGCCACCTCCCTTCAGCAGTCAAGCTGATAGCACGCCAGCCTGCCTCTCCACCCAACTCCACGCAGTCCAAGCAGTCATTGCCTTCATTTGGCCCATAGCACCTCCCCCGCAGCCTTCTGCTTTATAGCTGCCCTTACACACTTATTCTGGTCAGACAGCAACTCCTTGTGACTCTGCTCAACACGGAAAAACATTGCTGCATTTTGACTGAGGCCAAACAAACAAACAAACAAAAACTGGTTAAAGGGAGAGGTCCCTCCATGGACTGTCAGCCCTGATGGGTGGGTTGCCATGGCCTTTCTTAAAAGTTGCCCCACCAAGGATTATAACACCCCAGCAAAAGACAAAGCAATTCAGAAATACCATTAATCCCTTCTCAAAGACATCAAAGAGGGGGGCAGAAAGCCCATCAATATGTCAAAAGTTATTACTGTTACCCAGAACCCTGATGAAAGTTCTTCAGACTTTTATGACAGACTCTATGAAGCCTACAAGGTCTACCCTCCTTTTCATTCCAAGGCCCCAGAAAATCTAAAGATGATAGATGCATCTTCATTGCATAAGTAGCATCTGCTATCTGCAAGAAAAACCAGTGCGGTAGATGAATACCCTCTGTCCAAAGACCAATGTGCAAGATATAAGGGCTAGGGACAGTGGAAAAATAAATGCCCCCTCAGACTAAAAGATAAAGATTCTCAAAAGCTTCAACCTAGATCAGATGATAACCCTTTTATCAGTGTGATGGGCTCAGACTAAGCCAGACCAGGCTCTCTTCTTCAACAGGGCTCCTGGGAACCCACAATCCATGTCTGTATTGAGGGCAAACCTATGACTTTTCTGGTAGACAGTAGAACAGGGCCCTCCTTATTTGCCCAACCTATTGCTGCTCTGTCAGAAAGAAGGTTATCATCCCCAGGGCAGTTGAGACTCCTGCCTCTCTTCCCTTCTGCCAGGCACAAACTTGCAGCCTGGGAGGACATCAAACCACACACGAGTCCTCTCCTTGCAGGAGTGCCCAATCCCACTCCTGAGGAGAGACATCTTATCTAAGTTAGGGGCCACCATCACCTTCTTTCCAGAACGGTCTGCTTTTCTGTCCCTTCTAGATCCACAGTCACATTTCCTGCATGCTGTCATGGTCCCCTGGGAAAAAGAATGGTAATTGATGGATACATGTGCAGATGAAACCAACCCAGAAATTCTCAAGACTCTCTTTCCCCATGTTTGGGCTGAAGACTCTCCTCCTGGACTAGCCATCAACTACCTGCCTCTGATTGTGGAACTCTATCCTGGGGCAACCTCTATCTGCATCAAAAAGTACCACATGCCATGACAGGTAGGAACTGAACTGCACATCCAGAGACTTCAGAGCTATGGAGTACTCATAGACTGTCAGTCATTCTAGAATACACCTCTTCTGCCTATAAAGAAACCCAAGGAGGGGGGAGTTTCATCCTCTTCAGGATCTTTGAACCATCAGTGGTTGCCATCATCCTGCAGTCCTAAACCCTTATACTCCCCTCAGTCTTCTGCCACCCACAGCCTGCTAGTATACCTGCCAGGACTTATAGGATGCCTTCTTCTGCATTTGGTTGGCTCCTGTCAGCCAGCCCCTCTTTGCCTTTGAATGGGAAGACCACAGTTCTGGGCTCAAAAGTGACAGCTTCTCCAGAGATTCAAAAACTTGCCTACCATCTTTGGAGAAGCCCTTACAGCTGAGCTTGCTAGTTTCCCTAGCACAGAATATCACTGCACCCTCCTGTAATAGGTTGATGAGCTTCTTCTAGTTAATGGTTAGTGACACCTTAGCTGGGAAGACATGAAAACTTTGCCACAACATCTGACAGAAACGGGCTACAAAGTATCTTGGAAAAGGTTTGCACCGATTTGCACAGATTTGCAAACAAAAAGTCAGAAACCTGGAAGTTAACTTAAATCAGAGACATTGTGCCCTTGGACAGAAATTCTATTGCTCCTTGCTGCTGTCTGGAAACCACCAAAGTGGCAATCATCCACTGCCAGGGACATCAAAGGGTCAAAAATCTCATCTCCTTAAGAAACAATAAAAAGGAGCTGCTGAAGGAGGATCCTGGGACAAAAACACCGTACAAACAAAGCTGGAACTTGTGATGGACATTCCTCCCAACACTACCATGGTAATCAAAAACCAATCCCCTGCATACACAAAAGAAAAAGATGACTGGACAAAACAAAAGCATGCCATTAAGAGACCCATCCAACACTCCCAGATGCACAAACTGTTGTCCCACAAAAAATGGCTTATGCCTGGGTTCAAAAACATCACAATGTACCCCATGGAGGGAAAAAAAAGCCATGAAAGAGCCCCCAGGCTACTACTATTACATCCCATGCCTGGCCAGCATCTGCTCCACTGTCTGCCAATGATGCCAGACCTTTAATCAAACTAATCCAGTTCAGAAGCCTAAGCCCCCTCTGGGGAGTCAACTTACTAGAACATCAACTTTTAAAGATATTCAAATAGACTTCACAGAAGTCAAGTCTAGCAAAGGATACAGATATCTTCTGATCTTAGCCTGTACTTTCTCTGAAAGTAGATGCTTTTCTATACCTGAACAGAAAAATCCTCTGAGGTCAGTTAAGCATTGCTCTGAGAAATTATTCCCAGATATAGACTCCCTCTGTCCATAGGAAATGGTAATGGCCCAGCCTTTGTAGCAGGAATAATTCAAAATCTAGCTAAACTGCTCCAAATAAAATGGAACCTGTATACTCCATATGGGCCTCAGAGCTCTGGAAAGGCGGAACAGATAAACCAGACCTTGAAGACCCCCAAACAGCTAGCCAAGTTCTGCCATGAAACCAAAGCCTGCAGACTGACCTTCTTCCCACGGCCCTTCTTCATGTTCAGCGCTCACCTGTGCCCGCTGGATTCACCCCTGCAGCTGTTAAAGTTGCAGAGCTCCAGCCTTGGACACATCACACCCGCATCAAGAGAGCCCACCTGACCATCACTGAGACAACTCTTTGAAGACCACCTTCCCTCACCAGAGAACTCCAAGCCCTGCTCCTGTCACACCCGGAAGCTGACAGGTCTACCCACGGCCATTTGCTGGCTTCCCCCTTCTCTTCCTAGTACTCCTTAAAACTCTAACCTTGCCCTTTGCTGTAGGACTCTGCACTGTTGCACCTGCCAATTGGGAAAAACTACAAAAGCATATATTTTATTGCTATACTTATTGTCAGTCTTGGGATTGGTTACCCTCAGCTGTTTCCAGGGACAACAGGGACACACCTAACCCTGAGTGTTATCGCTACTGACAAGCCTATAGCTCTTAAATTTGACACTTGCCTCATTACCTTGTCCTGCACCTGAGAGCCTAAACCAGACTCTAGCCCGGCTCTTTTTGGTATCCACTTACCCCTGTCAGCTTCCTCGCTCAGTCAGGCCACCCAACCCAAACCAGCAATTCAACACATGCATCAGAGGAATTAAAAACACTGACCCCAGAGCAGGCAACACTTCAGGATGTAAGTCCTCTGGAAACCTCACTGACTTAGCCCTACCTCAGCCCATGGATCTCATTACTCCACTCAGAGATGGCTGGTGGTTATGTAGGAAATCTCTGCACCTGACCCTTCCAATGGCTGGACTGGGACCTGTGCCATAGTCCAATCGGTTAGTTCCTTGACAATTGCTCAGAGGTCAATCCCTCCTCCTGATCCTTCCCATGCATCCAGGAAATTTTACTCAATAAATCTTCCCCCAGGTTCCTTGGATCCTACTATCTACATGGATGTGATCAGGGTGTGACAGTCCAGAGTCCCACAAGGTGTTCCTGATAAATTTAAAGTTCAAAACCAAGTAGCTACAGGATTTGAAAATTCACTGTTCTGGTGGGTCTCTGTCAACAAAAATATGGATTAGATAGACGTATTTACTATAATCAAAAAGGTTTATAAGTCACGTCCGGAATAGCTAAGGAAATAGCTGAATGACCTGGGCCTGCCAGCCTGATGGCCTAGGAAAATAGACTCTGGATAGGATTCTAGCAGAAAAAAGTGGTGTCTGTTATGATAAGAACACAATACTGTACTTTTATCCCAAACGACACTGCCCCTCCTGGCACAGTCACCAAAGCCCTTCAAGGCAAAAAACCAGCCCAAAATGTTGAAGTTAATGACCCTTTTACAAGTTGACTGGGACAGTGGTTTGACAGTGGTTTAATGGCCTCCGTGCTTGCTTCCCTGATCATTAGTATCAAAATTCGTATTCTTATGGGCTGCTGTAGAATCCCGTGTGCACATAGTTTAACTCAGCGGCTGAGACAGCTCCCTAGGAGAGACCCTCAGTGGATTACTTCCATCTTGGGGAGGGTGGATAGATGGACCTCTGAACTTCCCTCCTCTCTGCAAGCAGCACTCTCCTTAGTTTCAGTTTTTCCCCTGTGGGCATGGCTAGCTGGGCTTTTGCCTTTGTCTTGTGATGGGACATTTTCAACTGAGTTGGTGTGGGGGAGGTACAGTGTCTTGGGACATTACTTAGTCATTTCACTAACTTCTAATAAGTCTTTCTCAGTCTCTACTCCCTTCACTCCATGATAATCTCTGGGGCTGGCGTCTGTGTTCACTTTGTCTAAAGGTCCCGAGAGTGCACTGCGTCATGCTCTCTGACTAAGCAGCTCCTCTCTACTTGTTAACCAGCATCTTTCTCTCTGTCCACATCCCACAAAGATTCACTTTCTCCCCAAGTGAAAAGTTTGATGTAAACACTTAATAATTTTCCATTGATTAACACTAGGAAGGAACAATTCGCCAACACTAGATTGTAACCATCCTGATGGAAGGAGCTGACATCCATGGGAGAGTCTATTCAATTTCTGACTGAGATTATTTGAACTGAGTCTGATGGAAGGACCATTCCCAAACCATTCTCCTCCTGAAGGGAGGGGCCTTGAGCACCCTGTTTTGCAGCTGTCTCAGCTAGTTGGTTATTTTGGGATCCAGCCACTTAGATACTTCAACTCCTTTTTGGCGTCCTCTATAGTGAATTACTTCCACCTCGGAAGGTGGATAGATGATAACAGTTCATCTATCTTTTTATGATATTTTATGAAAGATGCCTTGACTGTTAAATAACTTCTTTTTCCATATAGCTCCATGCCCATGTAGCACTAGGAAAGCATACTTTGAATCACTGTAGACATTAATCTTTGCTCTTTTACTGAGTTGTAAACTCTTGTCAGGGCTATGAGCTCTGCTAGTTGGGCACTAGTTTCAGGGGCAAGTGAGAAGGTCTCAAGTGTCTCATGCAGAGTCACTACAGCATATTCTGCCCTCCTTGTCCTATTTTCCATGAAGGAACTGCCATCACAAAAGAGTCAAGTCAGAGTCTGCAAGGGGTGTGTCTACCAAGCCTTCCCCGGCTGTGTACATGTAGAGAATTGATCAGTTGTAGCTGTATCTTCAGGCCTCAGTTTCTTCTTTTTCTGGTAGAAGGGTGGCAGAACCTAAGGAGAAGCATGTCTTTACTTGGATGCTTGGTCCTTCTAGAAGTACAGGCTGACAATTGAGAAGCTGGATGTCTGATATCCATAGACTGTCTTTGGAGGAAAGAAGTTCTGCTACATTTTTTTTGTTTTGTTTTGTTTTGTTTTTCTGGTACTGGGAATCGAACTCACTACCTCTCGCTTGCCAGGCAGGCGCTGTGCTGCTGAGCTAAATCCCCAGCCCCAGTTCTGCTACATTTTGAGAGGTAAATACAGGGAGATCTTTGCCTAAGGTCAGTTTGGATGTTTCTGGCACTAGGTAAGCCACATGGGCCACAGCCCTAAGGCAAACAGACCTTCCTTTTTCTACTATGTTCAGTTCATGACTCAGATACCCTATGGGTAGTCCGGCCATCCCTGACCTTGTGTAAGCACTCCCAAGGCCATGCCCCACCTTCATCAATGTATAGATTGCAATGATGTCCTGCAGGAAGGCTCAGTGCTGGGACATTTAGAGGTACTTGCTTAAGCTTCTGGAATGCAGTTTAGAAATTGGGTTCCCAGGTTGAAATATGGGTATCTGCCTTCTGCGTTTCCTTCATAAGCTAGTAAAGAGGTTTGAGATCGCACCATATCCTGCTATCCAAAGGCAGTAGAAGCATGTAATTCTGAGGAATCCTCTTAACTGTTTTAGGGGCGTGGCTTGTCTTAGTTATTTTTGTCGTTGCAGAGACAAAATACCTGACAATCAAGGTTAAAGGAGAAAAGGTTTATTTAGCTCACGTTTGTAGAAGTTTCAGTCCATAATTGGCTAACTCCAAGGTAGAGGGGCATTATGGAGAATAGCTCATGGAGCTCACAAGGTAGCGAAAGCAACAAGGGAGAGACCTTAACAGCATCTTTCTGCCCATTGCATCTTATCCAGGCTACTTGATGTAGGTAGTACTCACACCCTTTCTCCTAGTGTCCTTAAGCTTAGCATTGCACCATGAGTCAATCCCAGCATCACACACTCTAGATCTAGCCACCTCTGAGAAAACCCCACCTTTGGCTGCATGAGACTTTAGGGGGGGATCTAGACATAAGCCATAATGTGGGTTATGGGAAAGAGAGTATAGATTTAATTCTTTCTTCTCCCAGTCTTTGGGTTTCTTTAGATATGATAAAACTCCAGGCTGCAAAGTTGTGCCTTCAACCAAGACACTTTATAACCTCTGTCTGCCAAAAAATTTAGCAGGGTGCAAATGCCCTGGCTGGAAATCTCTTTTGAGGGAGAATATAACATTATATCAACTGCATATTGCAGGACTGTGACTTGGGAAAATTCAAAACAGACCAAGCCATGGGCGAGCACCAGACTAAAAAGATGAAACCTCAGTGCAGCACAGACCAAGTCAGTTGAGGGACCTGGTCACGAGTTTTCTTTCTTTCTTTTTTTTTTTTTTTTTGGTACTGGGAATTGAACTCAGGACCTTGCGCTTGCCAGGCAGGCGCTTATGCCTCTGAGCTATATCCCCAGCCTGAGGATTTTCAAAAGTAAAAAGAAACTAGGAATCTGGATGCAAAGAACGCAAAAAAAAAAGCATCTTTTAAATCTAACACTAAGAACCAACTGGCATCCTCAGGGCTCTGGGAAAGAGAGTGTATGTGTTGGGCCCCCCTAGGTGGATGGGCACTGCTGCCTCATTTCTAATCTAATTCCTGTACCAATCTCCACCCTCCATTGCGTTTTTGGACTCCCCAGTTGGAGTGTTACAAGGACAATTACAAGGTGTAAGAAAACCTTTTGCCCTTAACTTGTCAATTATGGGCAATTGTCTTCTTTAAGCTTCAGATCTCAGAGGATACTGTCTCCAGTGAGGACAAATAGTGGGGTGTTTAAGATATATTTGCACTGGGGTAACTCCTATTCCCTTTTCCAATTTTGTCTTTAACAGCTTATACTTCAGGATTTATTTTGGTCTCCACTAGAGGGAGGCAATGTACCTGACTAGAGTGTATATATACTATAGCATTGAAACAAGATTAAATTCTCTCTCCCCAGAAGGGGAACTGGACTTTCAGGTATGATAAAAAAGGAATGGAAGAAGAGAAATCCCTCCCAATTACATCTTAAAGGTTGCAAGAAGTAATGGATCACCTCCTCACCAGTAACTTCTTTCACTGAAGTCTGATGACTGAAGGGAAGGCCAGGGTTGAAAAGAGGAACTGAAAGCCTAGCTCCATGTTCAGCAAGAGGCTGATGTCTTTTCCCCACTATGGTCATGACTCCTCAGGGGTCCTCTGTGGAAATGACAGTCTAGCCAGACGGAGAGAGCAAAGAGTCCCCCAGGGCCCTTCTGTCTTATTGGATTGTCTGGTAGAACTGGCCTGACCCCTGAGACAATTCATCCCTGGGGCTAGTCTTATTATAGGCAGCTAAGTTAGATAGAAATTAATATACAGTCAGACAGGGACTGGGCTCTTAAAGAAGTCAGTGGAAATAAAGACATCAGAGTTTTAGCTAGCGGCACATCTGAAGAAACCAGACCCTGAAATAAAGATACAGTGGCCAGGCCTACCTGCCTCCCTAAGGGACAAGCAGTAACTCAGAATTATACTATAATTAGCACCACCTGGCCCAGGAAATACAGATAGGTATCAGTTGCCCAAAGTATGTGACCAGAGCATCTGGACCCATCCCTTCCCCAAAATGCCTTTGTTCTTTCCATGTACCCTTGCTACATGACCCACCTCCCTATTGGATCAATATTAGCGAAGCAGCTATACTTGTAATCCTATAGGCTGATTACGGTTTGACCCATATTGTACCCACATTGTGACTTTGCTGTGTATATTACCCCTGACAAAGGGCCTATAGGGACTTGTTGGTC
>NW_004955422.1:21499051-21500925 GCF_000276665.1 Chinchilla lanigera
CTTTTCCTCTTGGATTGTTCTCTTTATAAGATTGTAGTGCCCTTCTTTGTCTCCCTTAATCTGTCTTGACTTGAAATCCACTTTATCTGCAAATAGAATAGCTACCCCTGCTTTTTTCTGGGCTCCTGTCACATGGAGTATTGTTTTACATCCTTTGACTTTCAGTCTATGAATTTCTTTTTGAATTAAATGTCTCTTGTATGCAGGATATTGTTGTGTCTTTCTTCTTGATCCATTCTGCCAGTCTGTGTCATTTGATTGGTGAATTGAGACCATTACCACTGATGGTTATAACTGATATGTATTGACTTATCCTTGTTGTGTTATTTTAGTGTTGTTGGCTCTCCCCCTTTTAAAAATGAAATTTTGATGTCTGTCTAATTTCAGGTGAGCTATAAAAAATAAAATCAACTAATTTGAATAATAAAAATATACATTTTATGTATAGGCTACTTGGGTACAAAATAAGCAGTAGTTCCAATTCCAAATGTTCAGTGTGATAAAAGAGCCTTACCTTCTTCTAAAAGTAACATATGCAATGCATATAGAGAAAAATGGAAGCTATTATGGAGTTCAATACAATCGGTCATTAATATGGCAGACTTGCACAAGATAGTTTTATGAATACACTGGAATGTTTTTTTCTGTTGAAAGAGAATTCTGGGCTTCAATGCATTTGAAGATATTTCCTCCATTTTTATTTGTGTAGTACAAATCTGCATGGTGTAGTACATGGTGTAGTACATGCTGAAAAAAAGCAATAGACATTATTAAGAAAATAAACACTATTTTTCTAAATTTTGTTAGGAATAAGAAGGCACCAGTGATTTGAGGTTGTGTCCTGTCATCACTGATAGTTGATTTTTTTTTTTTCTGGTACCAGGAATTGAACTCACAACCTTGTGCTTGCCAGGCAGGCACTGTGCAGCTGAGCTAAATCCCCAGCCCCACTGATAGTTGATTTTGAGTTATTTCAGTATATGATCTTATTAAACTTTTTTTCCCAGGTGATATCACTTAACCATTATTGTGCCTTAGGAACCACAAAGAAAACACATTCATAGTAGTATTTCATCACAGAGAGACCATTCACAGTGTATGTTGATAATACAGATTCTTTTTCCACCTCTACCTGGAATCTGTATTGCACAACAACATTTTTTAATATCCTCATAGCTCAGTTCTATGGATAGTTCATTTGCCAAATTTTCAGAATGGTACAGCAGAGGACCAAGATTTATCCAAATTCCACTTGAGTTGAGTATTTTCCATATTGTATCAATATAACCAATTATATTGTGAGCTGTGTCTACGAAGAAACAGGTGGCAATACAGTCCCAGGTATTGTATTCTGAATGAATCTCCCGAGAATGTCCTGCTGTCATAGAAAAGTTAAAACCAGGAGGAAGACTGTGGGGATCAGTATCAGTGAAAAAGGTTGAATTTGATCAGCTGATTTCCAGTTATTGCTAAAGTGGTGGATCCAGGAATAAAGTTTGTATTTATTAATTTCATAACATCTGTTGAGTACAAAGTTGGAAGAAAAGAGAATTAATTTCCTGGACAAGAACAACCTAGTGTAGCTATTTACCAGGCCAGTCTCCTCAGTCCAGAACCAGGTACCAGAATATTTACTTTAGAAGAAGCCCATCTTTCTTTAGGAAAATTTTTTAAAATTTCTGTAATGCCTGGCTGGTAGCAGGCATCCCTTTCTGCTGTCCCAGATTCACTTCAGTCTCTCACAAATGGTTTCAGTATAGATGCTGGCATAATCTTTCCATTCTCATCTTCTCCATATTTTGTATTTTCATATACATAGTATGTAATTGTTCACAATGGTCAGTAATATTTCTTGATTATGATCAGTGCCTCTC
>NW_004955422.1:21501025-21503565 GCF_000276665.1 Chinchilla lanigera
CACGAGACACAAGGTTGCCTGGTGGCTAATGACTGAATTGTCCAGGCAGGATGCTTTTCTCAAGACTGAGGTAGCTTGACTGCTTTAGGCACTGCGGCCTTGTCTTGCCTTCATACATAAAACCAATTTCCAGCTTCAACCACTCTCAAAAGGGCCTCTGTGGCAGCCCCTTCCAGGACCTCTCCTTGCTCTCAGGAGCTGTCTCTCAATAAACCTTTTCTACTTTTATCCACCTTTATCCTTTGGAATTCACTCTGATTTCAGGGGACATGAGCTTGGCCCAACTGACATCTTGTAGGTGGCGAGCTATATTTCTCCTATGTCATTTTGGAGGTTATACCAAGATGATTGGAAGGAGGTACAAGTTTGCTTTTGTTCCATGATATTTTGAGTAAATTCTGGATTGTGACTCATTTCAGTAATCAAAAATTGTCATCCATTTTTTGCTGGTTGCTTAA
This sequence comes from Chinchilla lanigera, assembly GCF_000276665.1. Taxonomy (NCBI): domain Eukaryota; kingdom Metazoa; phylum Chordata; class Mammalia; order Rodentia; family Chinchillidae; genus Chinchilla; species Chinchilla lanigera. The sequence goes on from NW_004955422.1 coordinate 21,501,484, forward strand.
GCCATGTTAAACGTTGAAACCAGGTTGTGATGTCTTCATAGTTTGTTTCTTCAATGGGAGGTTTTTTATTTTTGCAGGCAGGGCTCCTCTGTTATATTCCCACTTCATATATGCTGCATTTAGACTTAATTCTACAATGATTGCTGAATTTATTTGTGTTGGCTTGTTTGGTGATTACGAGATGGCTTTGTCTTATTTTAGACAGCTGTTTGGAATGGCTTTTTGAATCTCTAATTACTTTGCTGCTCCCACTCACAGGTATGTCTGAGGCTAGGGTGGTATGGGAACGAAAACTAAATCATTGCCATTTTGTGTTCTAGTGCCATTTTAAAGCTTAACTTCCTGTTTCCCTAAGTTTGTTTCTTGTAAATGCTGTCAAAGTTACCTAACCCAATACCACTCTGTGCTCTGTCATAAGATTGCTTGTCCCCTCTGTAAAATGTCAAAACACCTTTGTTCCTTGTCACAAGATAAGCACATGTTTTGCAGTATTTCTGTAGCTGCACTAAATCATATCAGCACCACCCCCACTTCTAGACCTGGAACTAGACCTGGAGCTAGAACTGTATAACTATTTTCCCCTCCTGCCCTTTGGGGTCGGTGCTCAGTCATGTACTAGGTGCCCATTGCCAGCCCCAAATAAACTTGCTTGTCTCTGCATCGGGCCTTTGCTGATGACTTAATTAAATAAGCGTCTTTGCTGCAACAAGGGGACAGGTTTTGGCAGTTCACCTCTATTATGGACAGTTGTTATCTGGTCAGTAAATGGTAATATGTGTTTTTACAATTCTGAAAATCTTTTTTCCTTTTCAATGGAAGTTCCTGAACCCCCAGAAAATGAGTGTTCATCTATAGGCATTCCTTTATAAATGACATACCATCCATCCCCGGGTTAGAAGAGAATCAGAATTCATGCTCATTCAGAAAAGCACATAGGAGAATTTTTGGTTGGCCCAGTGCCTGCACAGGGGTTTTCTCCTGTGACCAGCAGGACTGGCAGGAGAAAACATGCAGCCATTCATGTCTCTTGGTCATTGGCTTAATTTTTTACTGGCAATGCTTCCCTTCTTAAACATGGCTGTTATAGTAGGAAGGCAGTGTCGCTTGTGCTTTTGGTAACATGCTCTGGAGCTGGAAGTGTGGGTTTTCAGAGGAAGTAGGTGAGTGTGTTGGTAAAGATGGCTAGTCCAGCCCTACCTGTCTTCTGGTCACTCTCTAGATGCCAGCCACCTGCTCTGGAGTAGGGAAACCTCAGGGGACACCTTGAGAGCATATAAAAACCAAGTAGGATAGGATCAGTACAGACATTACAGAGTTACAAACAGAGCTATTTTGTAAAATGTTGTCGGTCTGTTAGTATTTTCCTCCTTTTATTTCTAAAATAAAAAAAAATAAAAATAAAAACCAAGTAGGGATTAAAACAAACAATTTATTTTTCCCCTTGTTTTTTTGAAGATGGAAAACTAAATGTCAAGTTTCCAGACAATGTTGATAAGTACACTGAGTTCTTCAGGGGAAGTATTCAGACTTATGACCTGAACTGGAAAGATGTGATTTTGCCCTTAGGTCAAACATTGACATAATGAGGAACAAGTGGCATTATAGGCTGCTATTACATTTGGAGATGACTATCATATTGTTCATTTTAAAAGACCATGAGAGAGACAGCAAGAGGATCAGGCAGTTCCTACTGAAACCCAGGCATTCCCTATACAAAATCCCTTTAACTTCATCTGTGACCCATTGGTTGTTCTGGAGTATGCTATTTAATTTCCACGTGTTTATGAGGTTCTTGTGGTTTCTTTTGCCATTAATTTCCAATTTCATTGCATTATGGTCTGATAATATGTATGGGATAATTTCAATTCCTTTGCATTTACTTGCACAAGTGCTGTGAGGTAGTATGTGGTCTATTTTGGAGCACATCCTGTGTGCAGCTGAGAAGAATGTGTATTCTGATGTGGGGTGGAACACTCTGCAGACATCTACTAAGGCCATTTGTTCAAAAGTTTGGTTCAGTTCTAATATTTTACTCTTGGTTTTTTGGTTAGTTGATCTGTCTTTTTGTAACAGTGGGGTATT
>NW_004955422.1:21505856-21559238 GCF_000276665.1 Chinchilla lanigera
TTCTCTTTCTTTTTACATGTTCATTTCACTTTTTTATTTTTTCTGTTAGGTTCACTTGCTCATGAACACCAGGGCTGCAGTAGCAGAAGGCATTGGTGATCTTCCAGAGGTGCTCTTGCTCCAGCTGCTGCTCCTTCTCCTCCACGCTGCAAGCCGCTTCTGCCCTGGAAGGCACGGAGGCCCCGCTCAGGCACAGGTGCAAGTGCAAGTGCAGGTGCACAACTGTGCCTTCAGCCCCATTGCTGATGCACCTGCCGCCCTCTTCGCTTTGCTCGCTTCCATTTGGTCAACACTGAGAGCGCAGTGATGGCGGCTAGGTGCTGCTACTCTAGACTTGTGATAAACAAATATTTTCTCCTTTGTTATTAATTTTCTTTTAACTTTGTAATGTGTTGTTTTTATTTTAATATAGCCACATCTGTCTTTTCTTTGTATATTTTCTGCTTTATGTCTTTTTTTGGTTTTGTTTGCTTTATGTTTTGTTTTATGGCCATTTAAGGTCATCAATGTACTCCCTTTATCTTTCTATAATACCTTTATAATATTTTATGTTTAATTTTGTAACCCATCTAGAACATGGTTTGGAGTCTTTTATTTTTCTCTACCCAAATGATTTGCTGACATCCTAACACCAGTCATTCTTTTCCCATGGATTTGAAGCAGATGACTTATTTTTAAAAAGCATTTATTAAAGTGGTTCTGTTATTTTTCTCCTTCTGAAGTGTCTGTGTGTCTGCCTTCCAGCTGGTGAAGTCCATCTTCCCAAAACACAATTGGAAACCCAACTCCTCAGTGAATGGTCCATGTCCCCTAGGAGGGTGCCAGACCTGTAGGGGATACACTTCCAGAATCCTTAAAAATAGGAAGAATGAATGCATTCCTCCTGAAAAAGATACACCCTTTTATACCAAGTGGACAGTCAACAGGAGATGAGAAACTAGAAGGAAAGGGGTTTTCAGATCACTCACATGGTTCAAGATTCTGCCCATGAAAGCACAGGTCACCAAGGCATCATTCCAGCACAGTCCTTACATTGTTCCTGTGTAGCCTCTGAGAATGAACTGAGAGCCCGCCTTTTCCTAGACCTCTCCTCTTGTGTTTGATATACAAAGCCCTTAGTCTCAGCTTTAAGAAGAAAGCACACAAATGGGAAAAGGATGTTTCCCTGGGCACCTACCATGCTCATCAAAGCAACGATTGGAGGTGTTGCTGATACAGCAAGCAAGTTCAATGAGAAAGGCACTCACAAGAAAACTGAAAAGACAGGAATGAACAAAGCTTCATGATGGACCATTCAGGAGCCAGAGAAGATGTCTGCGCTGATCTGGATCTCACCTTTAGTGTAAGTACATTTTTAGGTTTCCATAGTAACTATGACCTCATTTTTGGGGATATTATAAGAATGTTACACAATTATCACAAAGTTTACCATTCCCAAAAGCTGTCAGACAGCCAGATTCCAGATGACCATTGCAGTTTAACTTTTAGCCTACTTCCCAATTTACCCTGTTTGTTGTGTTCCCATTTTATGACTCTGCTGTCCTTTAAATGGATTGATAACTAACCAAGGGAAGAGGGTGAAGAGTAGGGTCAGCTACAGCTTAAGTTAATTTAAATGACTTGTCTTAATATGGAGTTAAAAAAGAAAATGGAGTTTCTCTTGCCCTGTCATTGCCCCCAGATTTGTTTCCACCAAGGCCACATCCAGCTGCAAACTCACTGAATCCAGGTATTCGTAAGATATTTTAAAGCCAAGTTGTTAGTTTGAATCTTTGGGATATGCATTTTGGATGAAGTTCTGGATAAAGAATTAAGAGCCCAGTGGTTAGAATCCAGATATTTTCCAGGAGAAGAAACTCTTGTTCCTTTTTTGGGAGAAGAAAACATATATATAAAATTTTTTTTTGAGACAGGATCTCACTATGTAGTTCAGGCTGGTCTTGAACTCACTTTGCAGCCCAGGCTGGCCTCAAACTCACAGCATTCTTCCTGACTCAGTTTCCTGAGTGCTGGGATTACAGGTGTGCGCCACCACACCCGGCCCCAATTGTGTATTAAAACTTTACTGCTTCTGCTATAGCTGCCCAGCCATGGCGGGCTGAGAAACAGTGCTGATCACAGAACTACCCTCAAGTAGAACTGTGCCTTTGGGCTGTGTGAAACACCTGCTCAAAGCTGAGGGAAAAAGGAGAACTTTGCTTCCTCCCTCACTTCTACTGCCCCCCCCTCCAAAAATGGCCTTTTCCATAACCTAATGAATTATTGTATTAGATTTCCTAGTGTTGTGCTGTTCTTGAGTTTCTGGATTAAGTCTGACTTTATCCTGATGCTTCTTTATTTTAAATGTTTCTGGATTTGATCTGTCAATCATTTATTTAGGAATTTTTTGGTGTCCAGGTCCATATACACACATAATAATTCTTGTTCCAGTGGGCTGAGATTTCAGATGTCTATGCTACTCCCTCTTCAATCTCAACACTCTCTGGACAGTGAAGAATCATTTAACTAGTGTCTGCTGGCCCCATAGTACTGAAAATATTTCCCCTTAAAATGAAATCCAAGGTTAAGAGTTGAGAAAAATAGGCATTGTTTCTCAAATATTAATTCCATTCAGTATCCACCTTTGTCCACAGGTGATCATGTTTCCACGCCAAGTTACTGATTATCCAAGGTAGAGACTCTTTGAAAATATTCAGTCAAAAACCCCAGAGCTTAATAGCCATGAGTGGATGTCTAACTCAAAATTTATTCAAAACAAGCCATAAAAATACTTCTAAGAAACTGAATCAAATACATGAGGAAAGAATTTCATTACCACAGCATAAGCCACAGAGATTAATTTTTAAGACTTTTGTTTGCGGGCTGGGAGTTGAATCCCCGGGGCCTCATGCAGGCTAAGCGAGTGCTCCACTTCAGCCCCAAGACAAATTCCTGACTGGCCTGTGTACCTTCTCACCCTCAAGTGGATAGTTGCTGGTTACTCGAGTCGATGCATTTAGAGCTGCAACCTTATTTGCCACTGTTCATGACAGAAGACAAAGCAAATTTGTTCCTTTCACGTGTAGATTTTAATTTTTTAGCTGCAAGTTTTTATTTTTACATTGACCACTTAATTTCTTCTGGCTTCTGAGTCTATCATTGACAGTTGGTTGCTGCTCTTCTAAATGTGACCTGGTGCCTTTGCCTTGGCTCTTCCTCGCCACTGCCCTACTTATCGGCATTTAGGGGTCCTCAGTAAAAGGTGCAAGGCAAAGGCAAGAAAGCTTGTGGGGTTAAACTCACTACCTGCCTGTCTGGTTTTTTTGTACACAGGTGAGATATTCCTGCACATCATCCGGGGACCCCAAAATGAGAGGGACCCTTTGGTGAATACTCTCGGGTTTCACGTCCAGGACAGGCTGGGTGCCTGTGGTTGCCATGCCTCCCGCCTGCTCAATGATGTAGGCCACAGGATTGCACTCATACAGGAGCCGGAGCTGTGGAGAAACAGAGCCGGGGGTGAGCTGTGTGAGTGGACAGACATCCCGAGCCCTGCCCCTCAAGTGGAGGAGGAGTTTGAACTTCTGAACATCTGTGTTGTGAGTGCGAAGGGCTTGCTGAGGTCTTACCCTACAGGAGCCTGGATGCCCCAGCCATACTCATCATGCACACATCTGGGGGCACCTTTGGCCAGGTGGCTGAGACGTGTATCCTGTCTGGTGATCCTTGTGCTAGGGAGATCTGCCTCTCGATTTGAAGATACATGATCCAGTTACCCATTTCTTGTTGGTTTAGCAGTAAGGCAAACTGATTCTGCAGACCAAGTTAGAAGCCATGATAGGTAAGGCCTTCCAGCGAGCACCAAGAAACCAAGCATGGTCAATCGTAAGGTCACCTTGAGAGTGCTAGGTGGTATCTCTGGGGCTAACCACGGTGGCTGGGGTGGCACAGAATGACCCTCCACATCTTAAGTGCTAGCTTGGCTAAATAGTTTGTGGGGATTTGAGTCTTTTCTCTTGGCCCCTTAGTAAGCGAACTCCTGTCGCCTGCATTGTCATAGCATCCTGTGCTGCTTCTTTCACAACAGTCACTGCACGAGATTTGTTTAACATCTGGCTTCCTCCCTAGACTTCCCTCCCTTGACCGGAGCCCCACCTGCACTGGGAAGGCTAGTTTTGTCCCTGACCAATGCACAGAGGGACACTGGAGGGCACACTGCCTTAAGGAGTCTGACCGTGGAGAGCCTCATCTTGACAGTTTGTAGAACTTGGCTTTTCCCTTCCCTTTTCTTTGCTTTGAGGGTTGAGGATGGGAAATTTGCGGTCTCAGACTATAACCAAACAGCCTATTGAACCAGATACTTAAAATAACGCAGAGGTGGGATGTGGTGCATTTTTTTGGAGCCAAGTTGCTTTTGCTCTGACCTCAGATGTCCCTGCTGGAGTCAGCTGGTCTTAATAGCAAAATGCCCCGGATTACACGGTACATTGGCCTGTTGGCCATGTGATCCACTCTTTTTTCATGAATTAAAATCTACATGGCTTTAAAGAGACAAGTAGACAAGGAGTTATGTCCATGCACATGTGCAAGTGCACATGCATGTATGTGCGCACACACACACACGTGCACACACACACATACACACACAGATGTGTCACAGAGATTATGGGAACTGAAACGTTGAGCACGGGAACCAATGTACTTCCACTGTGTGTAATGGTTGTGCGGCAGTGAATGCAGATCTGTTTACAGGACTGCATGTGCTGGTAGGACACATTTACTTACCTATGTATGAATATTTTGTGACTCATTTATAACCATTTTAATAAGTATAAATAATTAGTCTTGATGTCCTTCCTGTTAGAACCAAGCAAGCGGCAAGAATTTAAGAATTTTCATGTCTTTTACTTGAACTCACATAATACTCACATAATACTCCTCTGCACTTTTATTTCCTTCAGCATCCCTTGTGCAGACTTCTCTGTGACCGTTAGTTCCACAGATTAATATACATGGTGTAATAACAAACACTGCCTTGAAGAGAAACACCTGATACACTGACCTGTGTATCAAAATCTTGTCTCAAGTGTCATTTCCAGAAATTATTCTGGAGCAGACATTTTTAGTCTGGAGAACTCTTTAGGGGATTCTTGAGTGGACTTTGGGGTATCTCTGAAACCTCCAAAAGTGAATGTAAAGTTACTTTTCTGTGCTTGTTTTTTCTAGGAAGGTACATGGCAGGTTCTGTTAGATTCTCTAGGGCGTCAGGGGTTGCAACCCAATGGGTGCTGCCATGAAAACTTAGACAGCCCACAGAGAGTGGGAGATGAACACAAGAGACTTCTGGCAAAGGATGAGCATGAGGCCAGAGGACTGAAGGCCAGTGACATCCGCAGACATAGTCATGGCAGCCTTCCACTTCTCCAAACCTTCTACCACAGCCCCAAAGTCACTAACAGGAAACAGAGCTTGTTTGTCTTTCCCTGCCCTCTCACAGACATGCAGGCCCAGGAGCAGTGCAGCAGCCACACCGCAGGCTTGAGGAGATGCAACTCCTGCTGGCTCACAAAGAGATAACCACTGGTGGACACAGGGCAATTACCTTGCCCTTGGGGCTCTTCTGGTTGGCTGGGTACAAGAAGATCCCTCCGTAGACCAGGGTGCGGTGCACATCGGCCACCATTGAGCCCACGTACCTGGCCCCATAGGGAGCACTGCCATCCTGGAAGGAAGAAAGGGAAGAGATGAGATCCAGTGGCTTTAGCAAGTAGCCTCCACCAGCTCCTGGGCACAAGTCCAGCTGGTACAGCTTCCACTTCCTGGTTCTCTGATCGCCATCCACTGACTTAGGAACTTAAACCATGGAACTGAGCACTTCATTCATTGCAAGGCCCTCAAAACTCAGTCACTGACTGAGTTAATTACACATAGGACTACGTACAATAAGAGCATCTTGCAGCAATCTTAGTGACAAAAAAAGTAGAGTCAGTCCTTCATACGCACAGGGTTCCACATCAAGAGATTTAACCAAGCATGGATCACAATATAAAAGTGACATCTACACTGAAATGTACAGACTGGGTTTCTTATTGTCATCCCCCAAACAAGGCAGTATTACAACTATTTACACAGTATTTATGTTGTATTAGGTGTTATAAGTAACCTAAAGATGATTTAAAGTATGGGGAGGATGTGTAGGTTGTATGCAAATACTACATCATTTTATAAAAAGGACTTGAGCTTCTGAGGACTTTGGTATCTGAAAGAGGTCAGGAACCAGCACCCCGTGTCTGTGCAGAACACAGCTGCTCGGTAGCTCCTTTAAGCTCCTATTGACTCACATAAGGTTCGCGGTATTTTTAGCCTTCTAAGGACCAGATCTCCTTGATCAACAGCAATGACAGTTTTGTACTTGCTGCAAGCAGTCTTTCTACATGGGAAATATTTTAAATACCTTTAGAAATCAATTTAAAAATATCACAATTTAATTTATTTGTAAGCCTCAGTTTGATGAGTCACGCATAATGAAAAGAATACTTGTTCAGAGATAACACGAGAAAGGTGACGATTTTTCTCAAAGAAGGGTGTAATAGGTACAGCATGATGTATGAGTCAATCACTCCTCAGGAAGGCTTATTTTTTCCTCATTTAGGACGCACCTTTGATTTCTGTGTCTAATTTAACAGTTCCTCAGGGCAGCCATCCAGTGTGTTGCGTTACAACAAAGATTGGGAGTAATGGCAGCATGGTACAAATAACAAGTGATGGTGAGCAAAGGCAAGTTTTGAAAGAAGCACTTTGGCAAAAGAAACTTTACAGGTTTGAACACAAGCTAGAGTGCATGATGGATCAAGAATTGGTATTAAAAAACAAAACTAAACCTTCTTCCTAGTCAGCCTCCCCCTCTTTCTCCTATATTCTGCAGCCAAGTTCTCCTCAAATAGTTTTTACACACAGTATCCACTTCCCTTTGAAATTTTTTTTAACTTATCTAGTTTATTTTTAATTATTAGGACTGTGATTTTAATAACTTACTGTTATATGAGAAGAAAACTATACCTACTTTTTTTTTTTTTTGTCTTTTGAGTTTCACTATGCAGTTTTTTGTCTTTTGGATTTCACTATGCAGTTCAAGTTGGCCTTTAACTCACTTTCTAGCCTACACTGGCTTTGAACTCATAGCCATCTTCCTGCCTCAGCCTCCCAAGTGCTGGAATTATGGGCTTGTGCCACTATGCCCAGCTTCGTTTTTGTTTTTTAATGAAATACTTGAGTACATTTATAGGTCAAGGGCAGGAGACAAAGGGATGAGACAAAAAAAAAAAAAAAAACAGAAGAGGGACAATAAAAATTTTGAGAGTTACCCATCTTTAGCCCTTTAATTTTTAGCCACGCATGGTGGTGCATGCCTGTAATCCCAGCATTTGGGAGGCTGAGGCAGGAGGATCATTGCGAGTTCGAGACCAGCCTGGGCTACAGAGTGATCTCAAGGCCGGCCTGAACTGCACAGTGAGACCCTGTCTCAAAAAGACAAAAAAACCCAACAACAACAACAACAGTAAAAGCCACAGTCACTGACAATACCTTAGATTATAAATTCTTTGAATTTAAGAACTGGCTTTTGCCTCCATTTGGGGATCACCTCCAGTATCGGAGAATGGCTCAAAGCATTAACGCCAATCAGCCTTCTTTCACAGTATTTCTTTTTCTTCTCCTTTTCTACCTGAACTTGATCCCTCAAGGAATTTGTCTGTTCCCATGTCAGTCATCCTGCTCTCCATAGCCAGCTTTTGGATGTATCATCTCATTCATAGCAGTTACAAACCCCCACCTGCATACTGAGCCAGCATCTCTGTTCACTATTTTCAGGAAATTCCTTAGCTTCTCTGTGATGTGGTTTTATTATTAAAATGAGAATAATAATATCTCATAGGATGTTTGTGAAAACTACATGAGCTAACATGTATAAGACACTTAGTATAGGACCTAATACAAAATAAGGACTTTGTTCTGGGTTGATATTGTTAGGTGGGAGCTCTTTTAAAAGTCACCTACTAATCTACTATTCTGTTCTCAGCCTTGGGTGCCTCCGCAGAGACAGATGGTGTTACCATGCTACCCACTTTGTCCACTTGGAATCAAAAGGGCCTTTGCTAAGATTCTCAAAGAGATTTTTTGTTTCCTGCAAAGTTACTCTCACTTTGGTGGTGAGAACAGCCGCAGTCTTAGTCACTTGACTTGTCACTGAGACACAAAACCTGACACTCACAACCTAAGGGAGGAGAGGTTTATTTCAAAGGCTTACAGTTACAGTCCATAGTTGGTTGGCACCAAGGCAGAGATGTGGCAGAGCGGCATGGGACAGGGGTATGGGAGATGGGCATGGGAGAGGGAAAGCGGCTCAAAGCATGGCAGCTGGGAAGCAGAGAGTGAAGAGAGGATTGGGGAAGAGATAAACCCTCCCAGGCCACACCCCCAGATCTTTGGACCAGATCTCACCTCCTAACCACAATGGCAGCTACAAACTTATCAGTGGGCCAACCCACTCATGACTGCCTCCATGACCCAATAAAAAAGCTCCACCTATGAGCACATGACGCGTTGAGGGGACGTCTAGATATAAACCACAACAGCCTCTATAGCTACACTGCTCTCCCTCTCATTTCTGAGTGTAGCTCTCACTCTTGACTGAACTTACCTTTCATGAACTATAACTCATTGCTCCTTCCATACTGGGCCCCTGATCCCTGGGTCCCTAATACACTCAGTCACTGCCTGCTCTTCGTTAGGCAGAAAGGGTCTAAACACAATGACAGTCCTTAGGTCAGTGACTAGAATGGGCAGGGGCAGATGCTCAAGCTTTGACATTCTTTCTTGTAAATGTACTCCATCCAAAATGGTAGCCACTAACCTCATGTAGTTATGTAAATTTAAATTTAAATTCCTTAACATTAAGCAAGATTAAAATTTTGCTTCCTCAAGCAGACTGCAACATTCCAAGCATTATGTGTGGCCAGTGGCTGCCATATTGGATAACCTGTGTGTAGAACATTTCTTTCATTTCAGGAAGTTCTTTTGCATGCACAATGCTAATGTCAATCATGAGTTTAGAGAGTTTACATATTGGAATCAGGATCTGAGCTCACACAGTCCATCTCCAGGGCCCCTAGACCTCACCTCTACTTCCTGCAGGTTTCTTGTCTTACGGTCATCAGCTGCTCAGTCTCGGATTGGGCTTCCTGGATACAGAGCCCTCCCCTCCTACTGTACTCCCTCACCACAGCCCAGGAAGTTGCCTGTCACTGTCGAAAGTATCCCATATTTAGCCAAGGCCAAATTTTCTTCTTGTATCTAGGGATGGAGTTTCTTGGAGCCAACCATACATTTCTGGTACTGCATGATATCTCTTCATCTCGTCAGAACTGGGCACTCACAGAGCTTCTAGCCCTTCAGCCAAGACTGATTTTACATCAATAAGGAAATTGCTCCCAGGACTCTCAAACGGCTTTCCTGATTTGTTACCTGTCTGGGCCACATTCAACTAATCTATAGTCTTCAATTTATGGAATTTCAAGAATTTTATTTAAAAGCAAACCAGCAAAATGCAAACCTCCTACAGATAAAACAGTGTCTCTTATGCCAAGGACAAATTTATATTAAACCTAAAACTTCACATTAAATAACAACTGGAGAACTTTAGAACCTTGATTTAGGTTGAGGAAGTAGGTAACTTCCTTTATTGTTTAGAATTCCTTCCTTCCAAGAAAAGAAGGGCAAAGAACTTTAAATGAATATTAAAATATTTATTAATATATTAGGCTCAGTAGGCCAGCATTTTGTGATTTAAGTGACAACCAAACCTTCTATTTTCTAAGAATGACCAGACCTCAGGACTCTACCTCAGGTGGCATCTAGGGTAGAAAGGCTCCTCTGTGTAGGCAAATTTAGAGTAAAGAGGAGATTTTCTTAAAAACTAGTTTTAAACTGGGCATGGTGGCACACACCTGTAATCCCAGCACTCGGGAGGCTGAGGCAGGAGGATTGTTGCAAGTTCAAGACCAGCCTGGGCTACAAAGTGAGCTCAAGGCCAGCCTGAACTGCACAGTGAAACTCTGTCTCAAAAAGACAAAAAAACACTATTTTTAGGTTGGGTGTGGTAGTGCATGCTTTTAACCCTAGCTAAGGCGGGAGCAGTGCCAGGCTGAGACAGCAGGATTGCTGGGAGTTCAGGGCCAGCCCAAATTACATAGTGAGACACTGTCTCAAAACAAAAACAAAAATGAAAACAAAAACACTAAAGAAAGAAAAATCCCCAAAACACTGCTTTTTAGATTGTCATTCCATTTGGTCAGCATTCTGGTTACAGTAATGTTAGCCATGTGTGTAGTCCAATAAAGTTAACCTATCCTGTTTCTAAGGCATACACTTCCCAGTGTTTATCTCACCTCACTGTCCCCATTCTGAATTTGTAAATTAGTTTTAATGCCTAGTGAAATGTCTAAGAGCCTGTGTAATGCTGCACATTTCACACTATGGATGGAGATCCATTACTAGGCTGTCAAGTCCATGCCATTAGTCTTTACCACCATTTTTTTAAATGAAGCAGAACCTAAACAAATGGAATGGAATGGAACAGAATGGAATGTCATGGAAAAATATAATTAGAGTGCTGTAGAGCAATAGGTAGTGTAACTTGTTTCAGGTGTGTGTGTTTGTGTGTGTGCACGTGTGTGCTCTTGTGTTCTGAATTAGATGTAAAAAATTTTTTTTATGAGTGGTCACATTCAAAATGTTTGAAAAACTCTGGCCTAATCAACATAAGAGGAATTGTTGTATCGTTGGATGTTTACATTTTGAAATCATATTGCCAGATTGCCCTCCAAAGGCTGTGACACTTATGTTTTCTCTAACAATTTATAAGAAAGCGTATTTTCCCACACCAATGAGCACTATTTATGTTTCCAACCTGTGCCAGTCCCATCTGTAAACACAGTATGGCAGTGTGATTTTAATTCGCGTTGACTTGTTAGCGTCTTTCCATCTGCTGACTGGACACACAGGTGTCCTCAGTGACTTGTGCGATCATCCCCCTTGCCTGGAGTCCTTCCCGAGTGTTCATCCTTGTGTTGTTGTTATAAGGGTCCTCTTGTAGCTAGACTGTTCCCCTGGTGTCAGTCACATATGTGCTTAGTGATTTCCCCTAGCTTGCAATTTACTCCCATAATTTTTTCTTTTGCACAGTTTTGCTTGTTCTAGTGGTAAAATAAATACCTTTTTTTATGGGTTCTGGGGGGGGGAATTTTTAAGTATAGAATCAGAACCACTCAGAAACCAAATTTAAAACTAGAAACTTGCAAATAAGTTTGATTTTACCGACTTTAGAAGTCATATCCTGTTTCTGCTGGTTTAAGACAGCTGCTAAGTTTGTGCGCTGTGGTACAAATAATACCCTACAATGCAGAGGGACAGGAAACTGTGTTTTCTGAGAATGTAACCTTAAAAACACACAAAAAAGAAAGATGAAAACTTCCTATGGTTTCCATTTCAGGCAGAAAAGCAGGTCCTAGTATCTTTGACTGAATGCGACCTGGTCTCCAGAAATCCTCAGTTCTTTGTCCTTGATTGTTCATTGTGCTTCAGGGCAGCCTAGCGAGCATGGCATATGGCTCCTTCTCCACCCAGTCAGAAAGGCCTTCTTTGGCCTCATCCCCTGGAATTTGCTAAGAAAGACTCTTACGGACCATGCCATGAACAGCGGTGGCAACCTCTTTCACTAAGGCCCCCAAAGCCACCATCCAAACCGGACCCAGTGAGATAGCATCTTCCCTGCCACTGGCCTAACCTGCTTCACCTACCTCAGGGAATTTTTTCTTCTGCACATATTCAGTGGTGGCCGCATCAAAATACTTGGCGTAGCCCTCATTGAGGCTGAAAATCTTTCCTTTCTTCTTAATCTTGACATCTTTTTCCACCAGCACAAATTCACCGAGAGCCTAGAGAGAAGATGAGAGACACCAAGCAGAAGAGAGAGATCGGGAAACAGAAGCCAACAGCACAGCCTGCAGCAATCACAGGATGTGAGAGGAAATAGGGATTGGGAAGGACCCAGGGGTTCTCCTCTCATCCTGAAACTTGCCCTGTGGTGTTTTCAGGGTGGTGGAAAGAACAGCTTTAATACTGAGCCTGAACAGGAAGATTAGAAAGAAATGGAATAGGAGGTACAAAGTAATTCAAGGAGTAGGGTGTGGTGGCCCATGCCTGTAATCCCAGAACTCAGGAGGCTGAGGCAAGAGGATCCCTGTGAGTTCAAGGCCACCCTGAACTACATAGCAAGACCCTATCTAAAAAACAAAACAACAGCAACAACAACAACAAAAATATTCAAGGAAAAATGGTCTGTGATCTTCCTTCTTTTCTTCTGTGCCTTCCAATATCTGTGAGGCTGCTCAATTCTGAGAAACCTAACTGTATTTATCCCCAAATTTTCATTCCCAGTTTAATGCTTTCTGGAAAATTTAGACCATCAACAATGAGAGAAAGAAATTAAGGGGTGGGTGGAGATGCGGTTTGACTATCCATTCGTTGTCTGTTTAGCTTAATGATTCTGTCTTAGAACCCATGAAAGTTCCTGGCATCTCAACCACTTCTATCTGGGGACAATAAAAAGTTCTTTGTGTCAGATTCTGTGTTCACTCAGCAGAAAGAAATAGGAGGCAAGAACTAAGAGTCCTCAGAGTGATTAATACAATTGTGCCCAGTGCTCCACCGGCCCTGACACAGCCACACGGACAGTATCTTCAGGACATCCCTCAGGATGCCCATTGTCTGATTCTGGTGACGTCGGGCCCTGTGGAGGTGACCGGTCTAGATGCAGGTATCACCTTGCAGGCTGGGGCCTGCTCACTAGCAGGAGAACCAGGGCTGATGCATATTGAAGACTTTAGAATATGAAAAGTTCCTGAGATGATAGCGCACAACTGTCAGCTTGACTTGGAGAGGCCCAAGGAACTCCAACTTAACTCAGAGCAGAGACAAAGCCACGCTGACCATGTCCGAAACAAGGCAGTGAGAAGTACGTATGCTCAGCAACTGCGAAAACAGCCAGCCATTCCTCTCTTCTGCCTAGCTTAAGTGGTCCCTGCTTCTGTACCTATGAGTCACTGCCTTCATTTGAACCTTCCTGCCCCCTAGAAAGAAATGATTATGCTGCTAATCACCAGTGGCAGCCACTTCTAGACAATGTCCAATCCAGAACAGACCCTGTATCCCTCAAACCCTCCTGGGAATCACCAAGGAAAGCCCAAGAGTTATGATAAACCCACGCTGAGTTCCTCTCAGCCTAGCGCCGTCTATTCCCCCTGGAGTGCAGACGCCCTTTCCTGGAGAAACCCACCTTCCTTTTACTGTAAGTACATCCCTGATAATCTCTGCATAGTCAGGGGTAGAAAAGGAAGAAGCACAACCTCTGGGTAGATGAAAAACACAATTACACTATTTTGTCTGAAGCAAGAAATCATTAGATGAAGGTGGGAAAGTGCGGAGAATAACACAGAACCTGATAGGAACCATCTCTCATCACTGGGAAAGACACAAGTATCAGGGGAAATCCTCCACCGTGGGGGCAGCCACTACTGAGATTCATTGTAATGAAACAAAAGGTACAAACCCCATTGCTCAGGCACACTGGCCACTTCTGCAGGGTCTGACGGTCACCAGAGGCCAGCGGCAGCTATCAGGGACACTGCAAATCCAGGCCCTCTCTGTCACCACAGAGTGTTCTAGGGGTGGAGCTACACTGAGGAATCCATGGTCCAAAGCGGAAATGGGTGGCTCTGGGACTCTCGAATCGTGGTCTTTCCATAACCCTGGGGGTGAATACATATGTGGAAAATAAACTCCCTTTGAAAAGTTAGACTAAATCAAGTGTGGTGGCACTTAACTTTTATCCCAGCATTCTGGAGGCTGAGGCAGGAGGATCGAGTTTGAGGCCAGCCTGGGCTACATAACGAGTTCAAAGCCAGCCTGAATTACATGGTGAGGTATGCCTCAAAATAACAACAACAACAAAGTGAGACTAAAGGAGTTCTTTATGGTATTCACCATAAAGAAATAATAAATATTTGAGGGAATAGATTTATTTAACTTGATGAAAATATTATACAGAACATCACTGGATACTACCATTATAATTTTGTGGTTTATGTATAAATTTAAAACAAATTTTTTTGGGGGGGACAGGGTCTTGCTATGTAGTTCAGGATGGCCTTGAGCTCACTATGTAACTCAGGTTGGCCTCAAATTTATGGCAATCCTCCTGCGTCAGCCTCCTGAGTGCTGGGATTAAGGTGTATGCCACCACACCAGACTAAAATAAATTTAATTATTTAAAAGAAAAGATAAACTCGTTAAGGCAGGGGTAAGTTGATAAAACTGATGCCATGGGGCAGCGTCTCCAGATGCCCTCGTTTGGACAGAGGTCCTTAAACTTTCATTGGTGATGTTGGCTCTACAAACTAAGTTTTCTGGCTCCAAAAACAAGAACTAGGAAGGACCAGGAAATTATCCCAGGGACAGAGACTCAAGCTTAGAAGCCCATGGTGGGCACCAGGGCAGATGCCACTGTCTTTGGAACCTACCGGGTCCAGCATGAAGAGGTCCACACCTTGCCCCGTGGAAAGCGCCACTAAGGTTGCACTGCCGTATAGTGCGTAGCCCGCGGCCACAATATTTCGACCAGGCTGCAGGGCGTCCTTTTCTGAAGGCTCTTCCTCTGTGTTCTGCAGGAGGGAAGACAGAAACAGAGAAATGTGGTGCCTTATTGTCCTGACAGGAGGAAGCCTTAGCCAGAGATCTGGACATCAGATCTCCTGGGACCACCAAAGGAAGTGCCTTTCCAGAATGGGAAACCTGAATAAACGCACTCTACTTAAAAGACCTGCTTCACCTGGCCTCCATTAACCCCCTTTCCCCACGTCCCAGCCCTTACATATTCCCAAAGCCATCCATGCCCAGGAAGGTGCATCTGATGCCACCTCTGCAATCTCCACCTGCTTGGCCACCTCATGGATAAACTCTCCCTCTTTTGCAAAACTGCCATTTGAGTGATTGGCATATTGTGCCTGGGCCCGACAGGCCTGGCTTGTAACAGTTTCAAATTGCAGCAAACGCATCCAGAAGAAACGAGTTGCCATGTTTACGGAGGGTTCTGGCTGAGTTATTGCAATGGCTCTTCATGGCTTGCTTTCTTCCTGATTTCCAAGCACATTTTTTCTGCATCCTGCCAAAGACAGCGCTCTAAGATTCTTAAGCTACACCTTTCCTACTTGTCATGAACTGACACCAAGATCATCTCTGATTTTATGCAGCCCTCAGAGGTTGACAGCTCTATCACTTCCATTGCACAAATGAAGAACTTAGAGTAAGAGACACCTCATCCAAAATCATAAAGCCCGGGGCTGGGGATTTAGCTCAGTGGCACAGCGCCTGCCTGCCAAGCATGAGGTCGTGAGTTTGATTCCCGGTACTGGAAAAAAACCAAAAGTAAACAAACAAACAAACAAAAAAACCAAAATCATAAAGCTGATGGAGCTAGAACACTCTGGATGTCAACTCAGAAGCCCTGTAAACTAAAATGTTTAGCCCTAGTGTTCTGACCTTCTGGTTTCCAGTTATGGTGATGTAAACACTCAGGTGTCTTGTCTGAAGACCCCCAACACACTTTCAAGAGTGTGCTTGTTGTCAGACTCTTTTTCAGATTCTTACCAGAGACAAGCCATGGTTATTTGGACTGGCTTTCAAAGCCTATGTTTTATTGAAAATTCAAGAAAGAAATCCATGTGTTAAAGTTTACCTAATTTCAAATCCCAGTATAGTAATCTATACTGGGAATAATAACATCTCTTTGTTTTCAAACCTATGGGTCTTAAGAAGTTATTATGAGCCACAGTGGTGGAGTCAGAGGCCACTTACTGATTAGGTACAGTGAGCCAAGTTTCTTACCTTCTCTGTGCTTCCCCTGTCTGTCAGTCAGGCAGTGACAGCGGCGTGTGCACCTGGCTCCTGAGGCTGAGGCGAGGCCACGCGTGCAGCGCGTGGGTAAGGACAGCCTGACTCTGGATCAGCAGCCAAGTGTATCAGCCAAGATGAGAAAATCAATATTCAAAGCCCCTCAAAGATACAACTGGGTGTCTTTTCTCAGAATTGCATAAATACTACACTATCTACTTCTTTCCTTTTAGATAAAGGCTCTCACCTATCTCAGTCTTGCTTAACCTTGAAACATAATCTTGACCTTCAACACTGTCAGACACCCCGGTGTCTTATATCATCCTGTCTGCTCCTTCAGCAGAAGTCTCCTTTTCTCTCCCTGAAAGGGGCAGGAGGAGAAAGGAGAAAGAGAGAGGATCACCAACCAAAAGAGCAAAATCCTCTGGTATTTCCTCATGTACAGGTCCATCTCTCATTCTGTCCTCATGACTGGAGTGAAATGGTGCCCCCTGCTTCTTTGCTTTTCTTCCCTGAAAGTGAGCTTAGGCTAATTCGCATATTTCTGCTCAGGTGTGTTTTCTGCTAAGCTTTTGATAGGTTCCTCCTAAACTCAAATTTTACTCCTCCCCTTTTAGAAAACAACCAGCCACACATACAGCAATATGAGTATTTACAGACCACACATTAGGCCTGCGTTGGTTACTTTTCTCTCGTTGCTGAGACAAAATACCTGACGCCCAAAATGAAGGAAGGAAAGGTTTATTTAGCTTACAGTTTGTGGAGGTTTCCATCCATACTTGGCTGGCTCCAAGGCAGAGTGGCACATGGCAGAGGGTAACAGTCATGGTGGCGGCAAAAGCAAAAGCAATAAGAGCAAAATGGAGGAGCAGCAGCAAGCAGCCTCTTTCCCTCCCTTACATTGTATGCAAACTACCCGCCCCAGGGCGTGTGTAGCACTCACATCCATAATTCCAACACAGGACCATAAATCAATCATAAATCTAGAAGCCTGCCCCATGACTGC
The DNA here is from genome assembly GCF_000276665.1 of Chinchilla lanigera. Taxonomy (NCBI): domain Eukaryota; kingdom Metazoa; phylum Chordata; class Mammalia; order Rodentia; family Chinchillidae; genus Chinchilla; species Chinchilla lanigera. The sequence goes on from NW_004955422.1 coordinate 21,522,847, forward strand.
ATGAGGATTTGGGGGGGACATTCAGACACAAATCATAACAAGGCCACATGGCCCCACCTAATTGTATCCTGAGTTTGTAATCTAGAAGGAGCACCCTGTAAGACACATAAGGAACACTCGCTATGGTCATCTCCCCTGGTCTGCAGTTTTGCTTTCCATGGTTCAGTTACCCATAGCCATCAGTGGTAGGAAAATACTGTCATGGGTTGCTGATCTGGGATCACCCAAAGCAGGTAATCCTCCTGATGTTTTGGAAGGTCAGCAATGGCCTGATTCTATGTCACAATGTTACACCATTCATGGTACTCTATCTCATCACATGGCCATCAGTATCATCACACCATCACAAGAAGGATGAGAACAATTACAATGTGAGGGGACAGATCATATTTACATAACTTTTATCTCAGTATGTTGTTACAATTGCTCTATTTTATTATTACTTATTGTTATTCATCTCTGACTGTGCTAATTTATAAATTAGGTTTTATCATAGGTATATATGTATAGGAAAATGTGCCTAGTCCATGTAGGGTTTGCTACTACCAATAATTTCAGGCATCTACTGGGAATCTTAGAACACATCCCCTGTGGATAAGGGGTTGATGGTATACAGACATTATGTAATCAGTGTCAGATTTGTAGTCCAAAATGTAAGTGCTCCTCCATGTGTCTCACTGTGAGTTTAGTGGAGTGTGGTCTTTGGAGATGAGCTCTAGAAACACCCCAGGTCTTCACCAGGTTACCAGCTCTATGGTCCATGAGATAGCCAAGTACCCTGGATCTCCTGCCTGAGAACCCCAAGGGCAAAGCCCAGACATCCTGATTGCAGCCAGAGCTGATTTCTGAGCCAAGCCATGGCAGAATGGTGCAGTCTATATTAGGTGATCTGCTGTGAAGTTTTTGGTCGTGCTGGATGGTCACAGCCCAGCCTGTAAAATCTCTGTTGTTAGCTTTGCCTGATAGGCACAGTGGCCCCCAAAGATATTCCAATTATCCAGAATCCGCGAATGTGCTATGCTACGTGGCAAAAGGATTTTTCAGATGTCCTTAGAGTTCTAGATTTAAAATGGAGATTACCCTGGATTTTCTACATTCAGTTAGCTCAGTTTAATCCAAAGTGCCCCTAAAAATAAATGACTTCCTGTGGCAAGAGGCAAGGGAGAGGCGGAGGTAGGGAGGGGTGTTGGAGAGATACGAAGGGTGAGAAAGCTTTAGCCAGCCTTTACTGGCTTTGAAAATGAAGAGGCCACAAGCCAAAGAACATAGGCAGTGCCAAGAATCTGTAAAAGACCCCAGCCATTGGCCAGCAAAGAAACAAGGGCCTTGCTTTTACCACAGAATGAACAAAATTCTGTAAACAGCCTAAACAAGCCTGGAAGCAAACCTCCAACTCCAGACCCTTCATAAAAAGTCACATTGGCTTTTGTTTTGATTTTGGCTTTGTGGGAGCCTAAGCAGATAACCCAGCCAAGCCTGGATGACTACTGACTTACACAAGTGGGATAATTAGTGGATGTTATTGGAAGTCTCTAAATTTCCGGTGAAATGTGAGGGCAGCAACAGAAAACTAATACAGTAAGGGACACACAAGAAAGAAATGGCGAATGCACCTAGAACCTAACACAGATACAGGTTAAACCTTCCTAATCCAGACATCTGAAAGCTAACATCCTCCCAAATCTGAAACTTTTTTGAGTGTCAGTGTAACGCCGTGTGTGGCAAATTCCATACTGATCTCATGTCACAGCCAACCCTTGGGCCCACTAAAAACATTAAATAAAATTACACTCAGGCCATTCAGCCTGCAGTGCCATGTCTGGTTAGTGGAAGGACAGAGGGTCGGACCCCAGACTGAGTTCTCAGCCCAGGTTCCTTCCACAGACCCCCACAGAAGGAGGTGTGAGCGTCAGCCCACCTACTCACCTTCCTATAGATGGCAAATATGGTTCCAATGGAGGCCAAGCAGTCGATATTGGAGGATCCATCCAGTGGGTCAAAGCAGACCACATATTTCCCCTGTATGACAGAGAAAAAAAACCTGCCAGTCTATCTTCCCATTAGCGTGACTGTTCTAGGTCGGGATGCTTGTGGAAGACAGCTCTGTGTCAAAAAGCAATTCAGAGAGCCAGGCAGTGGCGCACGCCTGTAACCCCAGCTCTTCTACTCCAGAGGCTGAGGTGGGAGAACGGAAAGTTCTAGCCCAGCCTGTACAGTTCAAGGGCGATTCATGGAGCTGAGATCCCATGAAGAGACTCATTGCACCCACAAATAGCGTAGTACATGCTTGAAAGAAAACCCAGGTGGGGAGGGGTGAGAGACTGGTTGGGGGAGGTACTATTTCATAAGAGGCCTGTTTAGAATTGAGAAACATAGACAGCCTGGTGGGGTAGCACACGCCTGTAACCCTAGCTCTCAGGAGGCAGAGGCAGGAGAATAATTGTGAGTTCAAGGCCCACAGTGAGACCTTGTCTCAAAAAACCAAAACCAAAACCAAAGGAGGGAAATGTTAGGGAGAGAGATTAGCAAGTGTCCCTGCACGGACAGCAGGCATGAAATGCTTTTAAGAACTGGCATGCAAACCCCCGTAGCTCAGGCCAGCCAGGAAAGACAGCGGCAGATTAGACTGGACTCTACAAATCCAATGCCCCAAAAGATACCCGCGCCTATTACTGCACACCCACCCACTAAGGACTCTTAGTAAATCACTCTGATTTATGGAATCATCTTTTACTAGGCAGCCTAATATTTCCAACTAAAGAAACGTGCAATCTCTTGATTCCAGAGGACAAATATTAAACAGAAGAAAATGCCGTAAAACGCAACACGATTTTTCTCGGCTTTATAGCACCATCTGCTGGTGAGGATGGGCACTGCAGCCCGCCCCAGGACGCACCCTCCTCTCCCGTGCTGTGATAATAGCATCTTTATTCTCTTCGGAGACCAGGACGCAGGTGCTGTAGGAAGACTGGAGCATGTTGATCACCAGGGCGTTGGACAACACGTCCAGTTTCTTCACCTCATCTCCCGTCACATTCACGCTTCCTGCGATTCCATACCTGAAAGGACAAAAGGTTGAATAAAGTCACCAAGGAGGTTTTACGTTCAGCAAAGCACCCCCTTTCCTTCCATGTCTCCGCAGACTCAAAATCACGCCTACTCAGGAAGTACGTTACGTCTCGCAGCGGTGACTCCCAACCTTGCTTTCTTGACGCTTTGGGGACACTGTCATATTTCCTTCATCTCCCAAGATTAAGCAAAATTCAATCTTACTAAAATACAAGCCTATGACCTGCCCTCGAGGCAGACGGGAAGGGAGAGCTTCTAAACTCAGACACATCACTGTAATGAAGGACTCCAAAAATAAAGGATGGTGGCCTTCCAGCGCTGGGATTTCAGGTCTTTGTGGATTAGCTAGTCCTGCTAGGTTGAATTAAAAATCGCCCTACAATAGCTTGGTTCTACAGAAACAAAGAAAGAAATTTGGGGACAGTAGAATTTGCTTCTTTACTACCATCCCAGGCAAGGTGTGACAGAGCATGCCTGAGCTCCACTGCGGCAAAGCCGTCCCCACGCAAGTGTCAGGTACCACAGAAGCTCTTGCCCATGCGGCTATGGCCTCCGGTCTCTCTCACCTCCTTCAGCCAATTTGGGTCTCCAGAGCCCCCCGGTGCATGCTTTCAGATGCATCGCCAGTCTTGCCAACTTCGCCATGTGCCTGCTATCCCCTCCGGCTTTGCCTCAAAGATCACTCCTCAGAGAGGCCTTCCCTGGCTACCTATCTACAGTAGCAACTCCCAATCCCCCACGCCTTTCTAATTTATTTCTGTCTCTCTCCCTGATTACCATTTATCATTTGTTTATTGTCTGTAAACTCCATACAGGCATGGATTTCCCTCCCGCCCCCCATTCAGACAGCAGCTGTGTCTTAGTATACCCTGGCCCCCAGCAGGGAGGCCTAGTCCCATCCTGCCTGGGCCACTCGCACTGCACCAGCTGCAAATGTCCTGTGGCCTGCAGCCTCCGTGAGCTACTTCTCCCCTTTCACCTTCATTCCCAGCCTCCTCCTACACACAAAGCTTTCTGCCACTCTGACGCACCCCTTAACCCCTCTGAGTCCTCCTGGCCCTACCTCACACCAGACACACACCCCACTGCTCCCATGTCTGCCCCCATCTGTTTTGTAGTGTCTTCCTGCTGTTAGCCCCTTGCCGAGGGCAAGAACTGTATCTTAACCATCTGGGTTTCCACAGTGCCCAGAGGCACTGTCCACGCTCAGCGTTGCATTCACACTGAATGGTGAAGAAAGCATAGAAGAAGGTCATTTCCCTGTGCTTCCTGGTTTTAGGAATCCCCAGGTGGCCCTAACCTAAGCCAGAGTGGAGAACCAACCCCTGATACCTGGCAAGGGCACCTTGCGCCCGCCTTCCTGATGGCACCCTCCCCTCTTCTGCCCCACCTCACCCCACCCCATATTGGAAATCTCACGCGATGGGCCAGCAGCCTTGGAAAACAGCACTGGTAGCTTGGCCTCAAAGACTGCACCTCCTGGTTCATGAAAAAAGCTAAGCAAGCAAACAACAGCGGCTACGGCAACACACTGGGTCCTTTTGCAATGGATTTAAAGGGACCACAAGCACAGTCCTCTTGTTTACTATGGAATCTTGAGGCTTCCTGCTGCTGGGGAATGAAGAGTTGCGGTGTCCAAGGCCTGGGTGGCTAGAGCTGATGACTAGGCCTCTTCTTTGCTTTGCAAACCATCACCACCATCACTGCCAACTCCACCTCTCTGCCGCCCCCTGCAACCTCCCTCCGCCTCCTGGGCAGCATTGCTTCCAGAAAGATTGGAAACTCATAAGAACCTGTGATTTCCCAACAGTTGCTTCAAGTTAGATCAGGCACAAAAAGAGTTTTCCACCCTGTAGGTAGGACAGTATCTTTTAGCGCGTTAACTAGCACTAAAGCGCATTGACAACTTCGAAACGGGATGTTTTACTGTCTGAGCAGAGAAAGCCATGGAGAGGCTTCCAGGAGTGGGCAAACTAGCACTCACTTCTTCCCACAGTAAGAGGAGGGGAGATGAAGATTTTGGATAACTTTAAAATTGCAATTATCCAGCCTGCGCGTAGACATGTCTTCCAAAAAAGGGAAGCAAAGGAATAGGGCCTGACGTTTCTCGAACCGTGGTAGGAATATGTGACAATCTGAGCCTTACAGGCAGAAGCAAGGCTGCTCCAGGACAGAGGAGCTTTTCCTTCTCACAGAAGCAATTCCAGGGGCCAGCACCCTGTTTCAATTGAGCAAAAAAAAGTGGTATTCGGACTCTCGGTTTCCAGGGCCGTGCCTGCCACCTAGTGGTCAACCGGCTCCATCGGCCAGACAGCAAATTTCTCCAGACCTGAACAAGGAACCATAGCAATAATGGAGCATTAACTGAGCATTTATTATGTGGCTGACTATAAAAATCATCAGCACACAGACTTACTAACTTTGAAAACAACTCTACTTCTTAGAGGCTATTACTATTCTCTTCATCTTACAAATGGGATGACAGTTCCTAGTGGGTAAATCACTGCCCATTGATCACAGTAGAAACAGCCAAATTAGATAAGCACCTTAATTATCCGGTTCCTAAGACCAGTTCGTGTTGACACCTGACTACCACAGAGACAGAGCTTTGCAGTAGATGAGTATGAATCCAACCTAGGCATCTGCTGAGCAGCTGAGAGCCCTGCACTGGGAAGCCCTGCCAGTGTGGGCGAATAATCCCGAGATGGCACCAAGGAAACCACCTAAGTATGGCAGTGCCCGTACACAAGGAGAAACAGTGCTGCTCTCTAACGTCACTCGGGAGTGGGGCGGGGCCGTGTGCCTGCACCTCACACTCAGGAAAGCCCTTGGAGGCAAAGCTGGGCCATTCTGTGAACTTTACAGCAGCCCGTGGACGGCGGAAAGGCTGAACACAACAATCTTTGAGCTGGGTCCCATGACTGGGTCCCAGGCCCTTATATAAATAACATCTGTAATGATCTTATGGTGATTAAATCTTGTGATATAATACTTTCCGTTAAAGCACTACCTTGCTAAGAATAAATATTTTAAATAATTGGGCTTTGTTAGCTGTTCATGTTGGGTTCTTCTTTCCCCGTGCCAGAATGTGGGTCCCTTTTTCTTCAGAGATGAAATTACTACCGGGGAAATGGAAGCTCCAAGAAAGTCTGTTTTAATCACATGTTTATGCTGGATGCTTGGCCGTGATCATCAGCAGCTGTAGCATAAACTCGGCCTCATTCTGCGCTTGGAAAGAAGACAAATGTGTGAGATCGCTCCCTGCCCCAGCCCCCCGGCCAAGCACCTCCAGCTTCCTGCACACCAAGCAGAGATGACCATAAAGAGTCACAGAAGAAAATTTAAAACGCGGCCTGCAAAGACTCCCTTCTGTGGTGAGACAGGAAGAAGAGGACAGGGGCCTGTGAGATCTTCCACCCTGTGAATGATTTCTAGCTCCTCATGTGTTGGCAAAGGCACCACAATCAAATGCTCAGATCTGCAAAGCACATCAAGAACTGCTTCAAGATTCCAGCGAGAATCTGAATAGGCAAATGCAAGTATTCTCATACTTCATTCAGTCTGTGCTTTAATGCAACAAGCCGCTGCACTTAGTATCACTGTAAGAAATGGTAACCGGAGAGACAAGATGTTTTTGTTTCTCCATTTTATGTCTCAAAGTATTCGGTTCCTTTTTTTTTTTTTTTTTTTGGTTTTTTACATTTTCTTTATTTTAAAGAGAATAAAAGTAAAAACATTAAAAAAACACAGAATTTCAAAACAAGATGATAGGAAATCAACAATGGTTGTTATATTGTATATTATTATCTTCAAAGTAGTTGTTCAGACGACCAGATATAAGCATGCAAAATTGGTAAAAAGAAAAAAGCATTAACTGTTCCTTTCAATAAACCAACAGAAATTAGTAGTACAATTATCTTAGCTACCTTGGTTCCTTTCTTGAAACATGTCAAAGGTTCCTTTATGAAAGCGTACGTGATACAAACTAGAAATGCACAAAAAGTAAGTAAGCTTTGGACCCAGTTCTCAGCCCAAGCACCTGCAGCTCCCCGACCCGGCCTGGGCCCTAGCTCTGCAAAGTGTCCCCAGGACTCACAGGTGGGCCAGGCCGGCCTTGCGCACAGCTGAGGAGATAGCTTTGATGGCCGTCAGCATGGAGTTCAGCAGCTGGGTTAGCTCCCCCGTCCCTTTGGCCTGGCGCCCCTTTTCCATAACATAGCGGGTCAGGGTGAGCATGTCTGTTTCAAAGGGGCTTCTGTCTGTCATTGTGGCAGTAATGCTCCAAATCCTCCTCTCCTAGCAGGAATCCTTGCTTATCTGGCTCCACAGGGTGCAAGCTGATAAGAAACCTGTGCAGGCAGAGCCAGGGCCTTAAAGGAAAAGGGCCTCTGCCCACGTGACTGAAGTAACTGGACAAGCCCTCAAGGAAATCTCTCTGGCCTGCTGATTGTGACAGCTGCCAAAGTGCCAGGAGCAGGCTGCAAACAGAACCAGGCTGCCAGCAACACAGATAATGCTTTCTCTCCACGGGCGCCCCTCTTTAAAGGTCCTAAGATGCAGCCACTTAGTGAGAGATCAGCTCATAGAAAATGATCCATAAGACCCCCTTATTCAAGGACACAAAGTGATTCTTCACACATGTCTGCTGTAGAACCTGACTCCCCCGAGGTTATATGCGACAGGCTGGCAGATATCTTTTCTGGGGCATAGGTCACATAATTAAATAATGGCAATCTCAGGGTCTCTTTAGCCAAGCTGCTTCCAAATAAATTCATTTCCAGAAAGTGTGTATTATTGGTTGGATCCTCAGAGCACATCTTCAAATCCGGAAGAACAAAATTACTTTCCCAGCGTGATTTCTAGCACCAGTGTTATTTTGTCAACATCTCTGGATTTGCATTTTATAACAAAAATACTTGCTTATTAAAATCAAACGCTAAGTATGCGTAAAAAACAAAAAAATGAGCCCTCATCACCAGCCCACTCCCTAGAATAGCTGCTAGAGGGCTGGTGAGGGTGAACGTAGTGGCCAGGCACTGGGTGATATGTGTGGTGGCCGAAGTGTTTCTCTAAGAGTAGACAGAGCTGGTTCCGAGTCCCAAGCTGGTTATCTGTTCTTCGACAATTTGGCAAAGTTACTAACACTTGCAGGCTGTTTTCTTGCTCATAAATACAAAAAACAAGAAAACATTCACCTTCTAAAGTGATTGTATTAAAATTATACTTTGCTAGCAATCTTTTCCACTTTTTCATGTACCTGTGATTAATATGCATACATAGATAATTAAGATTTTGAAAACTGCTCTTCAATTTGATATCCCACTCCTCCTTTGACACTTATTTCAAAATTAGAATGTGCTTAGCTATAATAAAAAAATTCAGAGCAGTTTATACATGTAGGGGTTTATTTTCCTTATGGACCATAAGGTTATTGGGCTGTGGCTGTTGCAATCCGTCAGCTCATCAAATATCCCGTGAAGGACTCAGTCTGGGTCTGCTGGCTTTTGCTCCCCTTCCTGTCATCCTGGGGCACAAAGTGCTCTGAATGGCTGCTTTTTTGAGGTTGGGGTCAAGAAGTGACTGCAAGATGCAGAGAGTGGCCTGTTGCCTTGTTTGCAGATTTCCTCTTCCGTCTAACACTGCCATCTGAGCCAGAGCGTTTCCCAGGTGATAGTGCAAAGCAAAACCCCTCAAAGGGCACTGTTGCATCCGCCCTAGAGAAACCGCACATTCCCACAGAAGTCCGCGCATGGATATTTATTTGCATCAGCTCTATTTATAGTTGTCAGAAACTGCAAACAACCAAATGTTTCTCAACAGTGAATGGGCAACAAATTGACAAATCCATGGAATAGATATTTTTTAGCAATGAAAAGGAACAAGCTATTGCTATATGAATTTCTTGGAGTGAAAGAAGCCAGTGGCCAAAGATGATCTGTTATAGGATTCCAGGTATATAATATTATCAAAAAGATCAACTGATGGTGAGAGAGAACAGCTTCATGGCTTCTGAGGAATAGGGGTGTGGAGATAGCTAGGATAGGTGAGATTTCTACAGCACATGGACTGTTCTGTATCCTGATTTTGGATGCAGCTACTTAAATCTATATTATGTGTTAAAATTCATAGAACTGTACTTTTTTTAAAAGTCACTTTTACTGTAAAACAAAATACAAAGTACATCATGGACACTGTATATATCATATTGGCCTACTAGGACTTAAGTAGAAAAATCAGAATTTCTATAGTAACTTTCCTATGTTTGTTCTGATTACATTTATTAAAATATTGATTTAAAAATGAAACAATTTATGCTGGGTGTGGTGGTCCATGCCTGTAATCCCAGCACTTAGGAAGCTGAGGCAGGAGGATTGTTTTGAGTTTGAGGCCAGCCTGGACTACATAGTGAGTTCCAAGGCCAGCCTGAATTATAGAATATGACCCTGTCTCAAAAACAAAACAAAACAACAGAAAGAAAAGAAACAACTTAAATTTAAATGAAATTACAATCTACCATTGAGGCTTATCTTTTGTATGTATTTCATGTCTTCTTTTCAGTAATTCCTTTATCATTTTAGCCATTTTTAGGCATGTGGTTCAGTGGCATTATGTACATTCATATCGCTGTGTAGCCGTTGGTATCATCCATCTTTGTAACTTCATCTTCGAAAACTGAAATCTGACACCCATTCAGCATACACTCCCATTCCCCCTGCTTCCCACTCCTGGACCCACTAGTCTAACTTCTGTCTGGATGGATTTGGCTACTCGAGCTACCTCATAGGAGTGGGATCATAGAATATTTGTTCTTTTGTGATTCCCTTATTTCACTAAACAGAATATCTTCAGGGGTCATCTATGATGTAGCCCCTGTCAGAATTTTTCTTCTCTTTAAGGCTGAGTGTTATATATGTCACACTTTGTTTATCCATTCATTCATCTGTCGGGGGACACTTGGGTTGCTTCTCCTTTTTGGCTCTTTTGAATAAGCAGTTATGAAACAGCACGTGTTTGGGTCCCTGCTTGCAGTTCTTTGAGGTATATGCATCTAGAAGTTGAATTACTAGTGCGTATGGTAATTCTGTTTAATTTCTCGAGGAGCTGCCATATCATTTTCTGCACCATTTTGTACTATTTTACATTCCCACCAGCCACGAACAAAGATCCCAGTGTTACAAATTCTTGCCGACACTTGTTTTTTTCTTTTCTTATAGCAGCCATCTTCACGGGTGTGAAACATCATTTCACTGTGGCTGACAGAGGCATTTCTCTAATTATTCCAGATATGGTATTGAGTGTATTTTTGTGTTTATGGTCATTTCAGTAATTCTTTTTCTTATGTTTTATTAATGTAACTAGCTGTTCCCAACAGATTTGTAATGAGACAGACAAGCAAACCAAAAAGCCAGGGTTCCAGCACAGATAGCTGGAAGGTCCCTGGCTCCTGAGCATTCCACCACTGTCCAGCCAAGGCGGATACCAGGCACAGTAACAGTCACAAGCCCTTTGAAGCTACATTTAAATGTTAGAAGTTCAAGTTACTCACATGGCCCAAAATTGCAGCTGCTGACCTTTCAGCAAAGGCCAAAGTTCTTCCAGGGCCCGAATCAAAGTGGAAACTTATAGAGCAGCCGCGGTACAGCCCTGCGGAAGGGAGAACGGCACTCCCCTTGCAGTTATTGCAGTGATGTTAACACATTGGTGACCATGAAGTTATTTATGAGCTGTCTATGCTTGATGAAAGATGCTTACAGGTCTGGGTCGCAGTGGATCAGGACAAATGAAACCCTGAACAATTAAGAAAGCCTTGGTCTTAGAGCAGGGCCCTCCACCTGCAGACCAAGGTCTAGAAATGGAAAACTCTACTAATGCGCTTTCCGTGTGTCCTCTCCTGCCATGTGTTCCTTCACCAGTCCTCAGCATTCCAGCTGACGTCCTGGGGTAAGTGCTCAGTCTGTGATCCCAGTCTTGGAGAAAAAATCAACCTGTTTATAAGAGGAAAATTCAAGGCCACATTTACTTTATGTCACTCTGGTCTCTGGCTGTTACTGATTGGGCCAGAGGAACACACTTGATACAGCTGAACCAGTCGGATTTTATTCTCCAGGAACTTAGGGGCGAGACAGAGACAGACCCCAGTGAATTAGATGACAGCACCAGAGCTAAGAGAGATGGGTCCTGCAGGACAGGAAGCAATGAATACTGGGCTTCATGAGCTCTCCCTGCATTGCTCCAGCAAACTACCTTTCTGATTTAGCCAGAATGAGTAGGGTTTTTTATATTTACAGTGAAAATGGCTTTGACTACAGCAGATATTGTAATCAACAACATTATGTTATTATTACTACAATTTTTCAAAGGAAGAAATTGAGGCTCAGAGAAGTTAAAAATAAAGAAACAACACATCACCAAGCTCAGGCTTTATCACTCAGCCTACGTGTGTGTCACTACAGTAACGAGTCCCAAGCCCCAGTCGCTGAGTCAAACAAAGATTGATTTCGCCTTCACATTGTAGCTTGGTGGCTCAGGCCTCGCTCCAGGCTGCTTCTGTGTTTTCACATTGTCAGGAGAATGCACAGCTTCTGGTGGCAAGGAAGGGGAGAGAGAGGAAAACCTGTTGTGGATTGATGGTCAACCTAGAAGCACTGCATGTCATCTCCATACCCACCTCACTGGCCCTCACCTAAACACAAGGGTGGCTGGGACATGTAGTCTTCATGGAGGTCCATGAAGAAGAGATGATTTTATGAGCCCATGACCTCTCCACCAGCCTCATACAGCTGATAAAGGGCAGAAGTAAAGCCTTGACCTCAGGTTATGCCAACTACCTCAATCAGCTGCTGTGACCAACTGCTTTCCTGCAGCTCACCCGCACTCTCAGCTGAGCCCTGCCTCACCACCATCTCTGCCCACTTCTCCTCTAGCTTGTGAAGTCATGGGGAGCCCCGACATCCGAGTACTTCAGGGAAACCAAAAGAAGCATTTCACTGAAAGAGCAGAGCCACTTTGAGTTTAATCCTTCAGATTTCTGAAGGGTTCAGTCAGAAGCCTGGGTGTGACAGCACCTATTTGATGAGAATGGTTGTGCAAAGGAAGAGTGCTGGATCTGTTGCATGGGGCCCTTGAATTATACCCCTTGGGATACATGACTAGAAGGTGTTTCCTAAAGCTGCTACCAACCTGGTGGTTTAAAAAAAACAGAAATACATTCTCTTACCATTCTGGAAACTAAAGCCCAGATCAAGGAGGCAACAAGGCATGTGCCCTCTGGCGGCCCTAGGGGAAGACATTTCTTGGCCTCTTCTAGCTTCAGGTGCATCCCTCAGTTGCCTTGGCTTGTGGCTACATCACTCCAATCTCTGCCTTCATCTGTACATTGCCTTCTCTTCTGTGTGTCTCTTTTGAGGTCCCTTGTTGAATTTAAGAGCCACTTAGTAATCTAGGATGATCTCATCTCAAAATCCTTAATTTAATTATATCTTTAAAGAATAAGGTCACATTTACAGGTTCCAAAAATCTGGACATGGGCATGTCTTTGGGGAGTACCATTTAACCCACCATAGGCATCTTGAAATGATTCCCAATTCTGAAGTTGGGGAACAGGCCACAGTCACACTGAGGGCTTTGAGAACCAGTGATGCTCAAGTTTTCCCATTCCATCCGGATGTTGTTCCATCAAATGCCCCTAGGCATAAGCTATGTCTGTCTTGCCTGTGGTGGCTCCAATTCATGCTGGAAGGATGTTTCTTAGCTTTGGTGAAGGACACAAGTGCACTATTGTGGAGAAATGACCCTGCTAACTTGCCTTAACACTCTTAGAGTTTAGGCTCAAGGCCAAGTGTAGCCTTGACTTGGAAGGTCAGTGGTATAGCCATGAAAGCTTGATGAGCAAAAATCAGACCTTTGGGTGGAGAAGAAAAGAAATGAGCTCTCTGTAAATTACTGATATAGACGAAGTCAATAGAAAATTGCTAGCAGCCAAGAACGTGTGTGGTTAGAAGGGGAGGTGTTCCTTTGCTAAAGGAACATTATATGTTTGATTGGGAGTAGAAAAGGCCTCCCGCATGACAGGGAGGCGGAGTTTCTGTGCATCCTTATGTGATACTCAGCAGATGGGATCCTTTCACTCTTGTCAGTCCAAGGGCAGCATCCAAGAATCCCAAGGTCAACTCCAACTCTGAGTCTAAGAATCATCAGAGTGAATCAGTGTGTACTGCTGTTTCTGTAGATCTGCGATTATCTTTTCCAGAGCGGGATACAGAGAGGCCTTGGATGTATCCACAGTGGAATGCAAATAAGCTCAGCTGAGAGCCTTCTATTAAATGAGCTCATATCTCAGCCAAAAGACATCATGCAGAGCACACAGGCAGAGGCAGAGGAAATGGGTCTTTTGTTGTTTTGCTTGTGTCATCACGGCCGGAGTTTGGGGAGGTATTTTTCCCACTTTGTGTTTGTCTCAACCGTAGGAAGAAGGTCCCAGATAAGCATCTCCTTCCATGCTTTGAGAATCAGAAATCACCCGAGCCACAAGAAGGTTAAAAATCAAAAGGGTTTTGGGAGTAGAGACCTTCCTGGGAAGGTGAGCCCCAGTGGAGTGGGGGAAAGGCTAGGATCTGGTTCTAGTCAGGGAACAAAAGCAAACCCAATGCTTAGGACCCAGCTAAGTTTCCTGTTGGAAAAACATGGAATTCAGGCAGAGTATCTGGAGAGAAAGGAGCAGGATTTACACAGACACCTATTTTAAGTTCACAGGTGAAGATGTATATTTGATTCACACACATTTTTAAATCTAGAGCTCAAGAAAGGCCACAGATGTTACTTAATACCTTGCGATAATCTTGGACTTCTGGTCTGGAAAGGACCAAAATTAGCTAAGGAGTGAAGTGTTTATAGAGGGAACTTAGCGAGAAACATACCTCTTTGCCACATAATATGTTTCCTTAAATCTGATTCTTATAATGAATTATTTTCCTTATGGTAATGAGACCCTAGAACATTAGGCTTTATTAGTTCAACAATGTTCTGTGATTTTAGAAAAATTAGCATCAAATAGTAATGTGAACTTTCAGTTGTGACTCAGATGGCTATAGCTATGGTTGAGAGGACAAGCCATGTGCAGCTATGACCATATGCAGCTATAAGTAATGCTTTCATCCCTAGAGGGCACAAATAGCCATATTATCTGGATGGGACAACATGTGATGCATTAAGTCAGAGTTTAGCGGCCAGAATGCCTGGATTCAAATTCTATCTCTGCCACTCATTGGTTGGAGAACTTGGGCAGATTTCTTCAACTTTTCCTTTTTTTATTTCATCAACTTTAAAATAAATTACTGATAGCACTCAATTCATAAGGTTGTTGTGAGGATAATGATGAATTGTTATTACCATTATTATTTTTTGACACAAAGCAACACATACTTTTTTTAAAGGAAGAATATGTTTATTTCTCCTCCCTCTGCTCAACATATATCTTTCCCACCAGTGATATTATGGAGATAGCATTTGGGTTAGGTAGCACCAGGCATTAGAGTGCATTAGATGGTAAAAATATCTGTGCATTTCGTCTGCTGGCTAGGAACATAGAATGCACGGTCAGAATGGGTTAGTGCTGTGTGAGGCAACTCTTTGGGATGAGGACAAGACCAGCTCTTCATTTGGCAGAGTGCTTCTTGTAGATCTCCAGGAACTCCCTCACATCGTCAGGGGACCCCAGGATGACTGGCGCTCGCTGGTGGATATCGGTGGGAACGATGTCTAATATAGCTTCTTTGCCTGTTGTGGCCAGTCCCCCTGCCTTCTCCATGACAAAGGCCATTGGGTTACATTCATACAGTAGTCTCAACTGGAAAACAAGACCCGAGACCAGCATCCTCAAATGAGAAAGTGTGACATAGAGAGGGGTCTTGTTCTATGCCAAACACTTCAAAGATAGTGTGATTTCCAAGGTAACTGATCTCTGCTTTTTCCTTTGAGGAGATGGCAGAAGTTCCCTCCCACTCCAGGTTGTGTCTGAGACAAATGATTAACCATTTGGTTAAAGTAAAACCTTTCACCAAGCCAGATCCAGCAATAGATTTCCTGATGTGAATGTGAGTCAGACCACCTGGATCCAGGACAGAATGACATTTTGGCAGTACTGACAGTTCCCTTCTCTTTATAGCACAGAAATTGGACCTAATGAGTGATTCTGTATGTGTTTTGGATGGAGCTTTGCCTATTCTAAAAGCATTTTAAAAAAAAAATCCACAGTAGTGCCTGGCTGCAGACATCTGGAAAGCAGACTGGCTCCTCCAAACAGTGTAATATTGTTTGCAACTCTGTGTGCATTCCTTTTACAATTCTCCTAAGGCTCTGGGGTTGGGATTTAGTATATTATACATCTTGGCATTTGCTTTTAAATATTAACTTTTTGTCGTAGGCATTTTCACACAGACTGCCTACTGAGCAGACAGCTTTGTGCAGGTGCTTCCTGATTCTATTTCCTTATAGGTGTCCATGCCAGACTTGAAAAACCGAAAAAAAAAAAAAATAGGAGGTGCGCCAACATTTGTATTAAGATACAATTTTTTGAGGCATTCAAGAAAAGTGCTATAAATTGGGCTAATAATATAGGTGGGACACATGAGGTGGCGATAGCAAGACTGATGCCTTATGTACAGAAGGATGCCCTCAGTGAACTGGACTCAATCTGTCCAAAATACATCAGTTTCTATTTTAAGGGGATTTTTGTTCTGATTCCTTCTCTTACTGTTATGGCTTATATCTATGCATCCCCCAAAGCCTCCTGGGCTCATTGGTGGGGCTGTGGGAGGTGACTGGATCCTGGGTGTGTGACACCAGATTAGTCTACTGACTGATTTAGCACAGTTATAAGTACAGGTGATGGACTTACTAATGAGGGGAGACCCACTGTTATGGTTTGTGTCTAGATGTACCCCCAAAGCCTCATGCAGTCACGGGGCAGGCTTCCGGAGTTTATTATGGATTCATGTCCAATGCTGGGATTATGGGTGTGAGTGCTACACCCATCTTGGGGTGGGTAGCCTGCATATAATATAAGGGAAGGAAAGAGGCTTACTGGTCTCCTCCCTTTTTGTTCTTGTTGCTTTTGCTGCTTTCTGCCACCATAAACTGTTGCCCTCTACCATGTGCCACTGCACCTAGAGGCAGCTGAGTATGGACTGAAACCTGTACAAATTGTGATCTAAAAAAACCTTTCCTTCCTTAATTTTGGGCATTGGGTATTTTGTCTCAGTAACAAGAGAAAAATAAACAAGCTGTCTTGGTTATCTTTCTCTCATTGCTGGGATAAAATACCTGACAAAATACCTTACAGTTTGTGGAGGTTTCACTCTATACTGGGCTGGTTCCAAGGCAGAGTGGCACATGGCAGAGAGCAAGTGTTCATGGTGGTGGAACACAGCAAAATCAGAACAAAAAGGGAGGAAAGGTGGCAAGCAGCCTCTTTCCCTCCCTTACATTGTATGCAAACTACCCGCCCCAGGGCAGGGATAGAATTCACACCCATAATCCCAGCATTGTAGCATGGATCAATCACAAATCCTAGAAGCTTACCTCATGACTGCATGAGGATTTGGGGGGACATGCAGACAGAAACCATAACAAAGACAGAATTTGGTACCAGCAGTGGGGCCATTGCAGTGACTATACCTGACCATGTGGTTCAAGAGTTTTTAGAATGGCTTGTGGGAAGATTTTGGAAAGCTTTGGAGATGTTGCCTGAAAGAGTAGAGCTTGAGTGCCTTATACTGTTCTGTATGGGAGATTCTGCTCAGGGCTCAGAAGACCAGAAGACTGATAGAAATCCTGCCAGTAAAGACCAGCTTTGGGTGGTTTCTGCTGGGAAGAAGGACTGCACTGGTTGTTGGATTCCAGATAATGTGTGTTATGGCTTGGCAGAAAGTTCATCTGCATTTTGCTCATGTCCAGAGACATTGCCTGAGACTGAGATTAAGGGCGGCAGACTAATTAACCTGGCAAAAGAAAGTTCAAGGCAGTCTAATGTTGAGGTGGTGGTATGGCTATTGTTGGGGGCTTTTAGCCAGATTTATGTTGATAATAAAGAGCAAAGATCCCAGCAGGATGATTTAAAATGTTGCGAGTTTGGCCAGAAAGGAAGCTCCAATAAAGCTGTGGACTGCAAAGGAAGAGCAGAGGAAATCTTGACTGCTGAGAAGGAACAGGATAATAGAAAAGATGGCCTGAGGGCATCAAGAAGCAGCAGTACACCAACCTTTGCAGTCTCAAAATTGCAAAAGTGAAAGACTTTGCTTTGAGGAGAAAGCTGCAGAACACCATGTTTCAAATGTCAGCAGCAGCTGTGCCAGGTTCCAAAATGGCAGCAGCATAGAGAATTTGTCCCTGGATTCAGAGTGCTCAGCATAGAGAATTTGTTCATGGATTCAGAGTGCTCAGCAATCCAGGCACTCAACCCCTACAGCCAAGCAAGAAGAAAGCCTGGCTACTGCTCCAACTGGCAGCAGACCTTAGCATTATGCACATGACACCAGTTTTAGGTGCATACAGAATGCAGGAAGGCTCCCACCCAGATTTTAGAAGGTCTGGGAGGCCAGGCAGTGCACTCCTGAGAGGGCAGTATGTAAAGCTGTGAGTGAGAAGCCAAAGGTGTAGTGGAGACTCCAGAAGTTTGGAGAAGCCAGGAACATGCATCATTTGATGCAAGAAGGGAGAAAAGCAGGCCTAAGAGAGAAGCCATGGGAGCTACAACCACTAGCAGTGTCTTAGGGTGGAGCCACACAAGCCTTTTGGAGATCACAACTTGCCACAGGTTGCACTGGATGCTGGACATGAAACTATAGGACTTCATATTTGCCCTGCTGCATTTTGGACTTGCTTTGGTCCCAATCCTTTGTATTTTAGAATGGAAATATTTATCTTGTGCCACTGAATGTTGTAAGCATTTAACTTTTCATTTGTATAGGGGCTCACAGCCAAGAGTTTGCCTTACATCTTGGAGGAGACTTGGGACTTGGATTTTTCAGCAATGTGAAACTGTTAGGACTTTAGCAATTCTTAGAGATGGACTAAAATGCCTTTTGTATAAAAGGATGTATATAAGTCTTTGGGGAGCCAGGGCAGAATGTTATGGTTTGTGTCTAGATGTCCCCCCAAAGCTTCATGCAGTCATGGGGTGGGCTTCTGGAGTTTTTGGTTGATTCATGGTCCAATGCTGGAATTATGAGTGTGAATGCCACAGTCACCCTGGGGTGGGTAGCTTGCATATGCTATAAGGGAGGGGAAGAGGCTTGCTGCTCTCCTCCTTTTTTGCTTTTGTTGCCTTTGCTGTTTTTGCCACCATGAACTGTTACTCTCTGCCATGTGCCACTCTGCCTTGGAGCTGACTGAGTATGGTCTGAAACCTCCACAAATTGTGACTTAAATGTACCATTCCTTCCTCAATTTGGGGTGTTGGGCATTTTGTTTCAGCAACAAGAGAAAAGTAACCAAGACACTCACCCTGGGTATGGGCAGCATCGACAAGTAGGCTTATAGCCTACATGTAATAAAAAGGGAAAGAAGAAAGAAGATGTTGCCTCCTGCCTGCCACCCCATGAACTGCTTCTCCTCTGAAATGCCCCTCTGACATGCCACCCTGCCTTGGGCTATTTATGAAGACCTCTGCAACCTGTGAACTGAAATAAACCTTTCCTCCTTTAAGTTGTTGGTGTCTGGTATTTTGTCCCAGTAACGAAAAAGTAAGAATATTTATAAAATAGAAGTTGGGTGTGGTGGCACATGCCAGCACTTGAAAGGCTGAGGCAGGAAGATCACTGTGAGTTCAAGGCCAGCCTGGACTAAATAACGAGACCCTGCCTCAAAAATAATAAAATAAACAAACAAAAAAAGGCCATCTATGCGTTAGAAAAACAAAGCAGATATAATGCTTGGGAAAGAAGTACGCAGTCACCTTGCATAGAAGAAAAGGGTGTCTCTTAGCCAGCATAGGAAAGCACAGTGTACCCTGTGGCTTGCTGGGAACACCACCTGTGTTGAAGCAGCTGTCACTGGGAGCTGCCTACCTGAAAACTCCAGGTTTCCCTAGGTTTCTTTCTTTCTCTAAAAGGTATCATTTTCCAAGTAGCAAATGTCAGGCCCATTAGTTATTTCTATTTTATGCCTTTTGAAAGCAATCAAAGAAGCTCTCTCTTTGCAACACACATTTGATTTGTTGTCTTGGTAATGAGATTAGACTATTTATGAATGGAACTCATTTTGCCCAAGCCAAACCATATACCCAGTGGAAGCGCTAAGCGATTTTAGTCTCCTCCTGACCATAACTCCATTAATTCTCTTTTGCCATAGCATTGGAAGGGCTCTCAAGGGAACATTTTCACATTTAGTTGATATCGTCTGGCTTTATCTTGAGCCTAGAAAAAAATATGCCACAGGCATCCCAAGAAACCAACTGGAATGCATAACAGCTGTCATAACCTTTTTTCTTCCCAATGAACTCAAATTCCCTAGGCTGAAAATGAAATCCATTCCTCCTTAGTCACTTTTCAAGGCCCGTGCTTACCTTCCCATTGGGGCTTTTCTTGTTAGCAGGGTATAGAAAGATCCCTCCGTAGACCAAAGTGCGGTGCACATCAGCCACCATGGAGCCCACATACCGGGCCCCGTAGGGAGCTGAATTATCCTACAAGGTTACAAACAGCACTGTAAGGGTTGCAGAAAATAAAGAACATTCTCTTCATACCTTACGCTTATTTGACCCCACAACCAGTTAGTGAGCACCTATAAGGTGTGTGTTTGGAACTGTAGTAAGAAATATAATGGAAATACCATAGAGGGATGTAGCTCAGCAGCACAGTGACTGCCTGGCAAGGGTAAGGTTCTGAGTTTGATTTCTGGTACTCAAAAAAAAAAAAAAAAAAAAAAAAAAGAAAGAAAAAAGAAAATACCATGGAAAATGGAGGGTGTCTCCTACACATCTCCCCACAGGTCATATAACTGTTAGAGGCTCCAAAGAGGGTGTGGTTGATTGTGGGTATAGGGTCAGAGCAGGCATCACAAAAATTGTAATATTTAGCAGAACCTTGAAGGTGGAGAAAGGATTTTGGCACATGAAGGAGCTGGGAAGAATCTGCCCAAGTAAAGACTTAGCCACCCAGAAAGGCCAATGTCGTTGACATAGGGCCCCTAGGAATGTGTGCAAGGGTTGGGCATGGGAGGGCCACTAGGGCAAAGAGAAAGGAGCAGCATTCAAGCTAGAGGGAAATTCTGGGGTCAGCTCGGAGGGCCCTGGATGCCATGCTAACAACATGTGGGCTTCATTCTCAGAAAACAGCAGCCATCAACAGCTTTTAAGCAAGGGTGTAAAAAAATTAGATGTTCTCCCACAGAGCTGGTTGTGCAATTAGTCAGTTCTCTGCATATTCACGAACTTGTAATCTCTTTAGAGAGGAGGACACTCTCTTGAGACAACTGATAGAAATTCATCACGGATGTAGGCCTGGAAGGACAGGTACAACATGGCAGGTGCCAGGGTGGGAGACCTGCCACCTGGGATCCCAAAAGTAAAAGTGTTCTATGGCCTTTCATTCATCGGGTTAACTTTAGTATCCTAATTTTCTTTTGCCAAGAGAAAATGGCAAAGACTGAAATAGCACTACCATTTTGACATTAATCACAGGCTCAGGGTAGATGGAAATCCAATTCACCTCTACTCTAGCCTCCTTTCACCTCTGGGATCAATCACGATCAATGGGTACATGACTTTAGTCCAAGATGAAGCATCCTTCTCAATCCCAAGGGTCCTTTTTCTTCTCTGGGGACACCCACTCCCCAGAACTTCCCCTGGTGCCAAATGCCTGGACACTAACATTGCCCCAGCCCCAACCGCTCTCCACTCACTTACTGAAGGAAACTTCTTCCTCTGGATGTACTCAGTGATGGCAGGGTCAAAGTCCTTGGCGTAGCCTTCATTAAGGCTATAGATATTACCTTTCTTCTTGATCTTCACATTCCTGTCCACCAAAATGAATTCCCCGATGGCCTTTGAAATAAGGAAAGAAAGGTAGACAGATGAGAATGGGTGGGGCTGGGCTGGGCTGAACTGGGAGACACAAGGGCTGTGGTCACCTCATCCTGGGACACCAGGGGCTCCTACCAGACACTCCAAGAATTGTGAACCATGGGTGGGAAGAAAGAGTGGTGAGAAAGAGTGTAAAGGAAATTTAGGAGGAGGGAGCAAGTGGATGATGCTAAAGTCAATGGATGGGTGAAGGAGATTTTTGACTTAGTTAGCAAATGACTTCAGCTTACAAGAAAGAAACCATAATACTGGAAATGAAAGGCCAGAAATGCATGAAGTAACAGCAATAATCATAGCAAGAATAATAATTGTGCGTCTAAAGCAATAGAGCATATATGTGTATTTATACACACACAACTTGGTGCCGCTGGAGGGGGGATGTTGGGAGAGTCAGGTGACTGTGGAATCACAGTCCTCTACTGAACTGTACAGTTTTATCTTAGTGAAAATTGTCCCTTTTGCATGTTTCGTGTGTTGACAATGTGGAACCCTGAGTTTTGAGCCCGAGCTTATAGCACTTCAGACTCTGCTCCTCACTGACGTGCAAAGTTTGTCTCAGAGCACCGCCTCCCACTCAGCCCAGCACTGGGCTTATTCAGACCTTTGGGGTTTTAGTACTTTAAAGGAGACTCATGTGCATGATCAAGGCTCTGTTCCTTTGGGAGAGAGTACTCTGCTGAGGTAAGAGTTAAGAACAGAGGGCCAGGCATTTTATTTCCCATAACAGGGACTGGTCATTAAAGATATGGAGTATGTTGAAAATGAAAGAAAGAAAGAAAGAAAGAAAGAAAGAAGGAAAGAAAGGAAGAAAGAAAGAAGAGGGATAAAGGGAAAACTAGAATTAACAGTGGTCACTGAAAGGTATCATTGCGATTCTTTTTTACCTTATGCCTTTTTTCTGTATTTCCCAAAGTGCTGGCAATATTCTTTTAGAATCAGTAAAATGAAATAAATGCCTTCAGAAGAACACCAGGTGCTGTGTGCAGAGCTCGGGAAGTCGTGTGTTGCAGGCCCCTGTCCTAGAGCTGAGCTTAGAGTCAGAGTGTGGGGGAGGGGCGCCCCTTCTGATGGCAACTAGAAGCATAAAGCCACGAGGAAAACGAAAGCCCGCCAGAAACACACGCGTCGCTGTCTTGGTGGTTTTAGCAGACCATCAGCCTGTCCTTGAAGGGAGCCGAAAGGAAGAAGCAGCAGTGAGCATCACCCTGACGGGAGGCTTCCTCTCCTCCTAAACAACAGTGAGCAGAAGAGCTGAAATCAGGAGCAGGGGACTATTACAGCATCCTTTATTGTTCTTTCAAACATTTAGATCTGAAGAGGGGAAAAGACTATCAACCACACAGAAACTTGCTCGTGGAGACACCCAAATGCAACCTGGAACCAAGAGATTGGATTCTTTCTCTGCACATTATCCATTCAGAGGTCACAGAGGAAGCACCAGAAGATCGGCTGGGGAAGCTGCCAACGTCTGGCCAGGAAAGACATCTGGAGAGACACGGCCCTGACTTCCGAAGCGGGGTTCTGGTCTCACACTGAACTTTGCTCTGGTTCTGCGGCTGTTTCCTTCTGAAGTTACCTCATTCGGAGACTTTAACTGGCGCCATTACCCTGCCCTTATTTACTGAAGTGCTCAAGTTTCCAACGAGGTGAAAGTCCGGCTCGG
This sequence comes from Chinchilla lanigera, assembly GCF_000276665.1. Lineage (NCBI taxonomy): Eukaryota > Metazoa > Chordata > Mammalia > Rodentia > Chinchillidae > Chinchilla > Chinchilla lanigera. Next base: position 21,545,658 of record NW_004955422.1, read on the forward strand.
GGAAGAGTGCCTGAGTCAAAGGTAGCCTGTGTTCTCATCTACACACCTGCCATGCGTCCACTAATGAGCTGCCCCAGGAGTTGCCCAACAACCTGCTCCTCACAGAGGTTTCCAGGTTGCAGTTAAAAAGTGCATAAAGTGTTGCATTAGCACCATATGAAGACATTTATACAATTACAAGGAATTTATAAATCCAGTTCTTTCCCCCTTGGCACTGTGGGCTCCCCGCATAAAGAATGTACTAATATGTTAACCATTACTCTTTTGAGGATGTGTTTTAGTGGTGGGTTTAGTTGCACCAAATATTTAAAGAGATTTGTTTCCCTAATTTACCCACTCTGTTGAAACTTTCATCTAAACTGACTAAATACATAATGGACAGATTAGTGGGCATGTGAAAAAAAACTGTCACCGAGCACCTTTTAATGGCACCAGGGCTTTTCTCTGTAAGGTCACTTTTCTCTATAAGGTGCACTCGAGGATTATCCTCATTCCCTCCTTTATTTTTATTTCTTTTAAGTTTATCAAAGCCTTAGCAAAACCACGAGGGTTAACTGCAGGTTTGCATGCATACACACAGAGTGGAATCCATTTGGAGTATTTTTGAAGAAACACTGGTGTTCGCTGCTTCAGCTGGGGCGCCCATTCCCCTTGGGAAAATAAAGCTCTTTTGATAAGGCAGAAAGGCTAGGAATGGATCTAGCAGCGGGGGCAAACAGACCAACTACAGGCGCCTTCTGGTTGATAAATGCACGTTGGTTGGCCGTGTCTTGCACATCTATGAACATTACTTCTGCTTTAACCCAGTGTTTCTTGAGACATTGGAAGTGCCCGCAAGACTGAGCCTCTGTTCCCAAGTAGGAAAGGTTGCTGGACTCCTCTGGTTCACCCAGCCCTGCCAGCACACTTCACCCAGTGCACATGGGCATTGGAGTTGTTTGGAATAATGACTGCTTTAAAGAATTCATCTTGGAACAAGGACTCTTACACTCTGGACAGACATCATTTCTCAATTCTGTGGTCTCTTTGTGTCTCTCCATCTGCCTCCCCCTCCTACCTCACATTGGTCTCTCCATGGGCCTCATTTCCTACCTTGACCTACATCTGGACACACACACACACACACACACACACACACTCAGAGCCGGCCACACACCGGCCTCCTACAAGAGTGCTCACCGGGTCCAGCATGAAGCAGTTGACACCACTGTCCATGGCGAGAACCAGCATGGTGGCGCTGCCATAGAGGGCATAACCAGCTGCCACCAGGCTCCGGCCTGCTTGCAGGGCATCCTTCTCGGAAGGCTCATCAGTAGATTTCTGGAGCAAGCAAGAGAAAGACAAGTTTCTGTTTTGGTTTGTGGCTCTTTTCCATTAGCCATACGCAAGATGCACCGTCAAGGTGTTCTTCTAATGAGACAGGGCGTCTTCCCAGTGGGCCTTCCTCCACACATCAGTCACTTCCTGATTACATTATCACAGCAGCCTTCCCACCAGACCCCAAATTTCCTGCATCTGCATCCTCCTTTCCAATCAGGGCCCTTCTCTCATTTTTCTAATTTGATATTCCCTCATCTCTCCATTATCACTTCCAAAAACAGCATGCCTTCTTGCCAGTTCTGACTAATTTAATCTGATTATGGACATCAATGTCTTTCACCTGCCTACTCCATCTTTATTTAAACAAATTAACATAGGCTGCAGGGCAGTGTGTCTGGTGAGGAAATCAATTTCATGAGTTCTTACCAATCGCAGCACATACTTCACTGAGCAGTGTGGTCATATCATTCTCACATTAAAGAATTCTCAGAAATATGGGTATGTGGCCTATTTCCCAAAGGTCATTACAGGGTATGGCAGATGCTGTCTAATTTTTTTTTTTTTACCATGACCCATAGTAAGAAAGACATTTCAAAATTGATTTCACAGAAATGAAAAGTAGAACGCTGGTTACAAGAAGGCAGGAGGTATCGGGGAGGGGTGGGGAAAGGGTGGGCAATGAGTACTAAGTTACTCCTAGATGCAAAGTAAATTCTGGTGTCCTCTTGCACACTGGGTTAATTATATAGGACAGTAATCTACTGCATATTTCAAAAAAGCTAGAAAAAGGATTTTGAATGTTTTCAGCTCAATGAAATGATAAATCTTTGAGGAAAAAGATTGCATGCTCTGATTTGAACAGTACATACTATATATGTATACCAAAACATCACATGGTACCTCATAAATTTATGCAACTATGGTGCCAATTTAAAAATCAAAAAGAAAACATCTGCTGCCTCACAAAGCAGTAGTAATCCATATGCATTCATGCACATATCCCAAAATGTAGCAAAACAGCACCTACACTTAGGAAATGCTCTAGTATTTTAAAATTTGAAACATAACCCCCTGAGTCATGTGACTCAGTTTGCCTAATACTGGTAAAGGGAACACCTTAAGGAGCTGGCTTCTAATCAGTGATTTCTTATTGATAATGATCTTCTTATTAATACACTATTGGCTTCTTCAACTTCAAAATGGCTCTGAACACATCTTGCAGTTTGAATACTCCGTTTGATTTTAAATAGAAACCAAAATGGCCAGTTCTCCCAATTTCCTCTACTTCTTTCACAGTCAGGGATTCCAGAAGACATAAATAGCTATATCATGGAGTGGGAGAGGGAGATCACCCAGCAAAAATATTCCACATCATTTCTTTCTATAACTTTTGAAAATGTGGCTCCCAGAGCATCATCAGAATTGCCAGAGATACTATTAGAAATATAGCTGCTGCCTACACTTCCTAAGTCAGACTTAGGGTGGCTCCTGGGGGTCTGAATGTTACGCATCAGTGGTGACACTTGCACTAAAGTTTCTTAACTACTCATATATAAGGAAGAATAAACAATTTTTTCTCTCTATTTTTCCCATTAACCCTCCCCCTGATGGTTTTCATCTGGGTGACTAGTTGGTTAATTGGTCAAATTGTATTTATTTGGTTTAGTTTGGTTGTACATACCAGTGTAGCTACACAGAGACTAAAGACAGCATCCAAACATTGAGTTATTTTCCCTAAATTGCAAGCTTTGAAAAAAACAAATTAGTAGCCTTTGTCAATATGGACCACCTGTCCAAGGGTCACTGAAGTCAGTGACATATTGAGAGGACACAGAGGTGTCCTCTCCTCCTACTCACTGAGGCTTCAGGGAACCAGATCTCCACCAAGTAGAGTCCCCCAGAGGTTCGCCTTGCCCAGAACCATCCACACCTGCTTGTGGCAAAGGCACAGAAATAAATGGAAATACTGTCACCAAACACTGTTATACTTCCACGTCCTTGCGTGGAGTAAGGGATACTGACACTCATCTATGATACCCACATGCTCAAAAGAAACAGGAAATAATTCCACTGAATCCCAGATTTGGAGGAGGAATTCTTTTTTAGCTTCTCTCCCTTCCTAGAGTATGCATTTCCTCCTCCAAAGCCCAAGCAATGAAAGCTGTTCCTCCCAGGGATGGATCCTCCCACCCTCCTGCAGATGCCCAGGGATCAATGCGCATAAAGCACTGGGTAACATTAGAAAGATTCTGGATCCTACCTGTATCTACCTAGCGGAGGTCACCAACTGCTGTGGTATTAGGTTATATTTTATTTTACGTCACCTGATAAGGAGTATAGGAGAAGGAACCATGGATTTTGAAAACTTGAGTTGACAGAGAAGAAAGTCAGGCAGAGCTGGATGGGAAAAGAGGGCTGTCATGTGGCTAAAAATCTTCCCTCATCAGGGCAACCCAGTCCTTCCAAAGCTCTGCTTTTAGCTGTGGAGACCGAATATTTTCAAAGAACATTGCCGTTTAGGATGTGTACAGGAAAGGGTGACCAGGGTAGCAAGATATCTAAAATCATCTCGTTAGAAAACAAAAAATGAAAGATGTTTAGCTTAAAGAAGCAAAGGGGGATAGTAAAGTTGTTCCCAAACATGAAAAAGAATATCTGATGCTCTGATAGCTGAAGGCAAATGAGCAATGACAAGGCCAATTCTGATTCAGTATTTGAACAGACACTTCAGCCATGAGAATTGCCCAATGCCTCAGGAGACCCTGTCCCTTGTGCACCCCTCCAGCCAGAAGGCAGGTGAGCCTAGGAGCTGGGGGGAGACACAGTATCTGAAACACTAGACCACGTATCCCGCAAGATCCCTTTGGAGCCCCAGGCCATGTGGGCCAGGCCTGATCCTGGTTACTGATGCTGTCCCCTGAGCTTGGATTCCAGCCAGGAATGCTCCACAGGAAGCAGGACAGGTCCCCTCTGAAGCATCAGACACCCCAAGGTGCATGCCCCGGTGGTCCTCAAATGATTCCAAACCACCCATAAAACTTTTGAAAGTGAAATGACTCGAGGCCTGCATCACACTCATCATCTTTTTCAATCTTTTAAGAGAATTACTTCAGGTTGGTTGAGAAGACTGTGGGGTCTAATTGTTGAGTCATTCTAGGATGCATTGTCCACACTGTTGTTGAGAGTTGGTTTGATTTTATTTTTTAGTTGATAGCTGGTGTCTGTCAATTTTCTAGATTTTTTTTCCTTTTTTTCTAGATTTTATTTTAGGGGGTTGAAGTGAACATGGCGCTGGTAGACATCAGCACTGCTTTGGTTCTGGTTGTCACTAACCCAAGGTCTTCCTCCACAGGGAAGAGCTGTGCTGCAGATCTCTCTTGCTGCTCTACAGATTTGAAACTTTGCAGGGAAAATTACATCTGTCCACATCTATCACAGGAATGGTATCTTTCCTGGTGTGATTTGGAAAGGAGGTAACTTGTTTCATCTGCCTATCTGATATGAGAATTGGGACCTTTTATTACTGAAACTAATTTTGATATACATCTGCCTATCACCTGAGACAAAATCAAAAATACATTCTTGTAACTGATGATAACTGGCCCATTTTGAGTGGTTTTACATGCTATGTTTGAAATGAAATTACGTACAGTGGTAGGCAATAAATCTCTTTTAGAGATAAAGTATGAATTTGGTTCTTGCTTCTTGTTATGGACTCTGTAACCTAGCATAGAATTCAGCTGGCAGACTGCTGCACCCAAGCCCGTATTCCTAACTAAGCCAAGAGCCGGGGTGGTGGCTGGCTATGTGGTAGAGCATTTGCCAGTGTGCAGGAGGCCTTGGGTTCAGTGTCCAGCATTGTAGAAAATAATAAACAAGAGCTGGAACTGGAGGACATATTTCAGATTTCAGGGTAGCTCTACAGGTACTCATTCCATTTTCCACTTATCCACACATCTGAGTGTTCCCTCTCTCTCTCTGAAAGAAGACAAGAAAGGCTTCTGGAGATAGAGGAAGTGCCAAAGTCACACAGTAGAAAGACACAGGACAAGGGTCCGAGTTGCCACCTACATCAGAGTGCTTTCTATGATTTAGAGCACAGTTCGCAGATTTTTGTACAACTGGAAAAAGAGCAAACACTTTAGGCTGCCCAGGTCACACAATCTCTATCATAACTACTTCCTGCAGACAATGTAGCTCAAAACCAGTCAGAGGCAAGATGTAGACAAACGAGTGTGACCACTTGCCAGTAAAACATAGTCAGAGAAAAATAAATTGCACTGGTCAACATAATATTATTCTTTAGATATTTTTCAAACATTTAAAAGTGTAAAATGGGGGCTGGGGATTTAGCTTAGCGGTACAGTGCCTGCCTGGCAAGCGCAAGGTCGTGAGTTCGATTCCTGGTACTAGAAGAAAAACAAACAAAAAACAACAACAACAACAACAAAAAATGAAAATGTAAAATGGTCATACAAATTAGTCAGTGGCTGGATATGACAGGTGAAGGGTAGAGCCCGTCATAGTTGTAGACCCCTGAGTTAGAAGACTTAAAGGGCAAGTTTACATAAATAATCTGAAATGTTGCCGTATTCTCACAATTCTGAGTTCATATAAAATCATTGCCTAACCTGTACTATATTGTCTTTTTTTTTTTTTTTTTAAAAATCTCTTCTCCATCCTAAAATAAGGGAAGATATAGTTAAAAGAAGGAAATATCCTTGTATTTCTACCCACATTTCCCTACTATGTTTTCTTTCAACAATTTCATGGGTCATTACTGCACAGTTAATGCTAGAAAAGTCAGACTTTGACAGACAAGTCTATGCAGGCCTGACGGTTTCACACTGCACATCCTGGCTGCTCCACCACGGTGAAGAGTCTGCATCTCCCCTACCCCTTAACTTTTCTCTGGATCCAAAACCAGGTGCTTGATGTACATTTTACCTTTCTGTAGATGCCAAAAATGGTTCCAATGGACACCAGGCAGTCGATGTTGGAAGAGCCATCAAGGGGATCAAAGCAGACCACATATTTACCCTGAGCAAAAAGAAATAGTTTTAACATATGAGGGGGAGAGAACACTAAGCAGTAAAAATGAGTCTCTAGAGAGAATGTCAAGAAGCATGAGTCTTATTTATACTTGGTTAGGGAAGATAAGATATGAGAAATATATAAGCCAAAAGACCAGTAGGCAGAGAAATACCATGTAGATTAGGAAGTATAAAGTAAGGTGAAAGAATACAGATAAGCCATAACTTCCTAAATCATTTATCTATTTGAATCATAATTTTCATGTGAGTCCTGGCAAACAAAGAAAACGGGACATAAGATAGTCATCTGTTTCTCTTTATTCGTAAGGAGGGAAAAATTCTGTAGGTAAAGCAAAGACCACGATAGGGTTCAGACTCCTAAAACTCTTCTCCTGCAGTTCTTCTAGGGGCCACAGGAGGCTGCAGTGCAGTCTTCTCAACAGCGTCTGAAGTGTGACTCACAGAGGCAGTAACCCTCTGCTGCAGTGGGGCCACTGAAGATCCATTCTCTGGATGGGTTTGCCAGCGGCGTGCTGGAGCTGCCTGGAATCGGCTCTAAAGAGGAAACAATGGGCATCTCTTCTAACTTCGCTATCAGTGATGTCACACTGGTAGTTGAGACTCATTCTATGAGTGTTTACATCGTTGAATTTGGTAAGTGCTATAAAGCATTTTTTTTTTTTTTTTAAAGCCAGTTTACCATTACATCTCAGGGAAATTTTCTATCTCCAAGTTAACCTTTTGGTTTTAAAATGTACGCCGGATTATAATTCCCTGAGATCCTGCTCTTAAAACATCCTCCTCATGGATGCAAGAAAAAGTGTAAACTGGAAGATGGAAACATGCCTACCACGAAGGCACACCGCAATCAGAGAGGTGTGGGTGACTGACAGAGAACGTTTAACATTGAACTCACTCCATGTGCCTAAAACTGCCAAGGACTATGAAAGGCCCAGCAAGAAAAAAAACAAGAACTTTTAACCTGACATGCAGTGCTAGCTATTTTAGGAATGATGCAAAACAAGTTAATAAGATGTGGCTCCCACACCCTTAAGAAGGGCAAGACAGGCAGTCTCTTTAATATACTTTCTGATTTCCTTTCAAAATCTACTCTTCCACACCCCTCATTCATCTCAAACAGGGAAAGACAGTAAGCCCATATAACTGTATTTCTAAAACTTACTTTTAATTGCAATTGTTTTAGAAAAGCTCGATATATTCTTTCATTCTAACAATCTTGTTGTTCTGAAGACCCTACACAGTGATGGTGAACCTTTTGGAACTTTCAGTGATACAAACAGCCTGCTGCGAGGGGCTGGGGATTTAGCTCAGTGGCAAAAGCGCTTGCCTGGCAAGCGCAAGATCGTGAGTTCGGTTCCCGGTACCGGAGAAAAACCAAAACCAAAAAAAAAAAAAAACCCAAAACAAACAGCCTGCTGCGGCACTTGTGCTGTAGGTTCGCCGCCACTGTATGTGCCAGGCAGTGTGCTTGGCGTTGGGACACAGAAATAAAAATCATGTATTCTCTGCCCTCAAGAAGTAATCAAGGGGCTGGGGATGTGGCTCAGTGGTAGAGCTCTTGCCTTGCATGCACAAGGCCCTGGGTTCATTCCCCAGCACCATACACATATACACACACACATAAAAGCAACAAAAACCCCACGTACAATAAGAATAAAAAAACAGGACAAAAAGGTCTCATGGAAAAAATTAAAAAAAAAAAAAAAGAAGCAATCAGAACAATAGGCATATAATAAATTCCCATGCATGAAAAAGGTGATAGAAATGCGGAGCTGACTTAAATTGATAGCAGGGTCCCGTGTGAAGGTTGGGAGTTCAGTGGATGGAGAAGTAGCAGAAGAGGTCAGTAAAGGGAGGACTGAACCTGGCAATGAAAATTTAGGAATGGCGGGCTGGGGATTTAGCTCAGCGGCACAGTACCTACCTGGCAAGCACAAGGTCGTGAGCTCGATTCCCGGTACCAGAAAAAACAAAAAAAAAAAAACCAGAAAATTTAGGAATGGCCACCCATGGAGATGATAAAGGCAAAAACTATAGTGCTGGAGGACAGATTTGAGATATGGTAGTAAAGAAGGATCAGCAAAAAGACAACAGGAAGGATTTAAGGTGCTAGTTCCTGGGGACCCAGCTTGGAAAAACAAGTGAAGTCATTTATGCAGCTAAAAAGGAAAATGGTTACATTAAAACCCTCCACAGTGCAAGCCCAGACCCACCCTTTTCTCAGGTTCTACGATTATGGCGTGTTTATCTTCTTCGGACACAAGAACACAGGTGGCGAAGGATGACTTTAGCATGTTCATAACCAGATCGTTGGAGAGGACATCCAGCTTCTTGACCTGATCACCTGTCACGTTGGTGGAGCCAGCAATGCCATAGCTAGAGGGAAGAGAACCACAAAAAATAAGCACAGTAGCCAGAATATGCAGATATATGCAAACCCCTGAAAGTGAGCATTAAGGAGGAGTTAGAAAAAAGGAAAGAAGACACATGGCTTAGAAGAAACAAAATAAGAAAGTGGTTTGCTTGGGATCAGCTCCTAGAGAGAAACCGCCCACTCTCATTACCCAGAACCTCTCATGATATCCACACACTTCTGTGGCCAAATCCATGTTTCTCAACTCTTCTTTTTTTCATTATGGTTCCCATAAGGACCCTTTAAAATTGTCTCTGCTTAACCATACTTCCCCCGTGAAATGTTTATTTATATGTATTCTGTCCTTTATCCAGGAAAAGTTGGAGCTTTTTGTGTTTTTACTTTTGTCCACCAAGAAGCAACGCACAGGTGAAATGAATCATTTGAGAGACATAGCAAGCAAGGAAGCCTGGGCTGGAGTGAGCCTGGGATGTCAGCTAACTCAGTGGGCTCTTTGGCTTTAGGACTGCAAAGATCCTAAAAGAAAGGGAGTGCTCACTGGTTTCACAACCTCATTTACAGAGTAGGAAAGTCAGATTCTGAGACACTTGTGGGCTTCTCCAAATCACACAGGAAGAATGCAAATGAGACAGTGCCTTCGGCTCCCAGGCTGGGGGTCTCTTGAGGTCTTCACTGCCTCTGTAGGGAGTTGTAGGGATGGGAGGCATGGGGAGCCCAAAGTTTGTACTTTATTTCTAAGCTACTTACAATTTAGTCAGTGTAGAATTCCCAGACTCCAAGAGGCTGTCCAAAATGCAAGCCTGGCTTATCAGAATGAGCGGAGGAGCAGGCTGTCACAGCCTGGGGTTGAATACACATACAGAAGGGGGGGTATATTTTACAGAGTGGAGGCACAGAGCGATATGAAAGACTGGGTATAGTCTGGGGATAAACTGGGTATAATATAAAAGAGGGAGAGGGAAGGGGAGTGTTGAAGATGCCACTAAGTGGCTGAGAGTGGGTGATAAGGGAATAATCACACCCTTGGTGAGATCATTATGTGTGTTTTCCTGCGAACTGATTGTCATTGCTTCAGAGATTGTCACTTATAACTTGTGAAGGCACTTTTTCCCAACAGATAGCTGTTTGTGTCTAGTTTGGCAAAACTGAAACCCCCTTAGAAACCATCTAAATCCCAGGGCCTGGTCTGGCCTGACCGTGTCTAGGAAGTGACTTCAGTTGTCCCACCCAGCCCATTCATCCGAGTCAGCCACTTTTGGCACCACCCGCTTCTTAGCCTAGAAAACAGCACCCCATCCTCCTGCCTCCTGGCCCCTTCTTTTTCCACTCCGTCATCGTTAATTCACAAATAAAAGACCAAGTCATCTATCAGACCTGCAAGGGTCTCTGGGCTTTGAGTTTTCTTTTCACATTTTCTCTTCCTGACTCAGCTGTGAAGCCAGCTCTGGGGGAGGAAGAGGGCAGCCAAAGTCCAGGTGTCTCACAGAGTCTTGGCAGGGACCACTAACTAAAGTACACCTCCCTCACTAGCCCCATCAATGGCAGTTTTCTTTCCTTCTCAGCCTGCAATTTCCACCACTAAAGCCACTATTGATTCAAAAGGGTGAACAACACTGATAAACAATGACATGGGCGTGAAGACAGAGAGCAGACACAGCCACAGCTCTGCTAGGTTCCTGCCTTCTGTGAGCCTCCTCCCTTCTCGCATGGGCCCAGAAAGGGAAACAAGAACGGTACATGAGATAAGGCACAGAAAGTGTCAGTCTTAGCACAGCCCTTGGCAGCTAACAGATGCAGGTGGATGCACTCAATTCCAGGGATGCCTGGGAATTTGGGGAAGGGGACAGAATGCACTAGGCAGGTGGAGGGCACATAAGATAGGCATGGTGTGTTAGTCCACTTCCATTACTATCATGAAACACCTGAGGTTGGGTACTTATAAAGAAATAAGTTTATTTAGCTCACAGTTTGGGAGGCCAAAAGTGCAAACAGCATAGCAATGGTTATGGTGAGTGAGGGTCCTCTGGCTACATCCCTTCATGACAGTGGCACTACAGTGTCAGGGGTACTTGGCATAGAGAGTAGTCACATGGCGAGACAGGAAGGCAGGGGGAGGGTGACATGACAGTCTTGCCATCTTTTAAAGGTCCCACCACCTCTCCAAGCCACTGCACTGGGGACCAAGCTCCCAGCACAGGGACCCTGGAGGTATGCAAATCATAGCCAAGCCATAGCACATGGGAAGGAAAGGCCTATTTTACAATTTGGGCCAAATTTCACCGGCTCAGATATCAGATCTCCTTTTTCCTAGCAGCTTCTGAGAGGTCTGTTCAAATGTTCATTTATTCCACAGACACTTACGGGGTCTTGCTGTGCTGGTGCATAGTACTGAACAGGGCAGATGAGATCCCTGCCCTGTGGAGCATCTATTCTAGTGAGGCCAGATAAAAAGCAAGGGTCTCAGAGTGAATGAGATAGTGGCAGAGAGGGGCAGATGTTCACTGTCCTAAAATAAAACAAGGGGAGAGGTGGGTAGTAAGTTAATTTTGATGGTTAAGGAAAGCCTCAGTGTGAAAGAGGCATTCAAGCAGAATAGTATCATGAATATTTTTTCATAAGAAAGGGAGTCTATGAAAAATCCCCAGACAAGCCCAAATAACTCAGCCGGTAGTGGTTCCAAAGAAAAGTTCCATGCTAATAATTCATCCAAAGATTTGAGTTTGGTTTTCACAGCTTTCCAAATGGAAGGGGGAAGGTACTATATGCACATTTGTATATATAACTTAAAAACTAGAGATCTTTTTCCAACAATGCCTGGATCCCTGTATCTAGGGAACACCTAAATTCAGGAGGAGGAGACCCAGAGAAGAAAGCCACATAAAGCCACATATTCCTTCTCGAATATTGCCAGATCTAGTTTGTAGTACTCTGGGTCTAGTTCCACCAGCCAGAAGAAACAAGTTACCCTGTAACTGTGGCCAGTTAAGGGTGCCATGATTTGTTTCTGCATTTCCCAAGCTTGCAGACTCAGCACTGACCAAACTGAAATGAGGCTGGAAGCAGATTCTATAGCCCTAGCTCTTGCCCTGGTCTATGGAAAGTTACACTCAGTGTCAGGAGAGGTGACCTGCTAAACCAAGACCACACCCAAGTTTCCTCCCTTTCACTCCAAGATTCTGAGAGAGCTCCTACCCTCAGGTCACTGAGGAACCAACATGTAGAGAAACAAGGGTCACAGAGGATGGCACAACCTGTTCATGATGGTCCAGTGTGGGCCATATCACACACTGCAGGAATGAGCAGTGCAGGGGACCCTCACCAAATCCGGCACTAATATCAACCACCAATCCATGGCAGGCAACCATCCACTTCTCCAGCTCCTCCTGCCTTCAGGATTTCCATTACACCTTTGGCTGGTGGCCAGTGGGTTAAGATGGTTTTTCCCAGCTTTCTTTGAACCTCTCTTTACCTCCAATTATGGTTCTTCTCCTGTTCTAGCAGAAAGATCTTTCTAGAGATAAGTTATTCTGAGCCCCTCAAAGTCATTCAGTGTAAAACTTTTCTAGAACATATGATTGAAGGACCTCCTCCCCTAGGAGTCCTCACATTGAAGAACTCTTTAAGAAAGCACAAGAAAATGGTGTGAAGGTAGAAACAGGAATGAGGAAAACAAATTCCCAGACTGCCAGCCAGTAATGCTACCATGTTGGTATGAAATCTTTGGATATTCTTTGGCTCACATCTCAGCACATGAAGTTAGCCTGGCCCTGTATTTCTCACACTGTGCTGCAATTTTCTGACCAGGAATTACAGCCATGATGACAAACAGGGATAGGTAGTTTCCTTCCACACGGCTGAGGGGACCCTCAGAAGGCAAGAACTCTCTGAGGTGTCACTTTTCCATGGGTCCATGAAAAGTCAGAAGCAGGTAAGGCTTTTGTGACTTTGACAGAGGAACAAAAGCCCCTAGAAAATATCCTCTGAACACTAACTCCCTGAAGAGCACATAGTTTGTTTTCTTTGTTAGTTTTTAGAACCTCCCTTAAAAACAATTGATTTATGCAGACAGCCCTGGCCCATACCTCAAAGGCCTGAAGTACAGATTATCCACTCTGTGCTCTGATGAGCACATGGACAGTGTGGCGGCCTGCAGGACCAAGGGCAGGTAGGGGTCTTGGCTCCCACCCGGTGAGAACCCCAGGCCTCCGCTCAATCCACTGAACCAGGGCTGTGAGAATGAATTGATTGTGTCCCCCATATGGATGCTCTGGGCAGACTCTGGCCCCTGGGTTGGGTCCTGGCTTGGAAAGGGGCCTCCATGTCAGTGGCTGTGGTGAGGAATGGGTGGGACCAACTACTCCAGATGGGAGAAGGCCTTTCCCACACCACCTGGCTCTCCTCCAGACAGTTCTGTGGGGCCAGAATAAGGCGGTGAATGAGGCGGCAGGGATATGAGGAAAACATCATACAACCCTGAACAAAAGAGCTTCTCCTGGGGCCAACTGTGCCTCTCAGCCAACACAGAGAGAGGGACAAGCTGAAACAGTGAAGAAATGGGTCAACTTCTGCAAGTTGTAGATATCTAGGTTTCACTCCCTTCCCAGTCCTCACCAGAAAAGAGGTCCCTGGCAGCTGATCGTGTAGGCAGTGACTTCATCTACCAATGACCTTATCCTAGGTGAGAGTTACTGCAGAAGGAAAAGATAATGTCATGCGTTTCCTTCAACTTTGTTTTTGGGGCCTCAAAGGAGAAATGTCAGAGGGATGTACGAAGAGAAATGCCTGGTGGCTTCTCCTAAGGAGTGAGCAGAGAGGGCTGGGGATATAGCTCAG
>NW_004955422.1:21559438-21560568 GCF_000276665.1 Chinchilla lanigera
AGGAGTGAGCAGAGAGCCAAGGCCTGAGCCTTACTGGTAATGTACTTAACCAACTTTAAATGCCTCATATGCCACAGTAAGAAGTAAAACCAGGCAGCCTCCAAGAACCCTGAATCAGGGGCCAATGTCCAGAACCCTGAATCTTGCCCCACAAGCAAATTTCAGCTACTTTCAGGCATCTGCAGATTTTAGCTGACTTCACCAAACTGGAAATGGATAGGACAAGGTTTTAATCTGTTCTATTCCAGAAGACTTAGGATGTTTGATTTCTACATATCTAAGACAAAATTAAAATGTATTTGAGACTAGAAAAGAGAATAAAGAAAAATTCTACTCATATATAAAATTTATATATTTTGAAATCTCTTGATTTAAGTTTATAAAGCAAATATATAGCTATAATCTTCTGGGTAATTTTAATATAAGGGTTGGGTTCTCTTTTTTTTTTTTTTTCAGTACCGGGAATCAAACTTATGACCTTGCGCTTGCCAGGCAGGCGCTGTGCTGCTGAGCTAAATCCCCAGCCCCAAGGTTGGGTTCTTTAATAGAAAAAGCAGAGCTGAATAACGTGTGACATATTCCTGTTTCTAATATGTATGTGGTCACATGTAATAGGAACACCTTCCTGATGCTGGGAGCCTGGGTGATGTTTTCAGGAAGAGAATCCAAAGTCAGTGACATCACAGGATCACAGGGCATGACAGGGCAGAGGGTCTGGTCTTGCAATTCCTAGCCTGAGAGGACCAAGCGAGTCCACAGGCACGGAGGCATGGCTTCTGTGGTACATCGTTCCCATGGCCTCAGGGATGACTCATTCTTTACAGGAGCCACTGGGAGGGATGGAAGGAGGGTGCAGACTTCACTGCCACCCTTGAAAGTACCATCCAAAACCCTGATATCAGAGGACATGGCCGCACCTGCTTTGTGCAAGAATACCAACTTGCCCACAAGGCCAACCCTTACTTGGGGATGGATGCAATCAGATCTCTGTAGACAGCCTCATTTTTTCCCCCCAGTGAAGTCTGAAGCTAGTGCCTAGGACACTAGGTAAATGTGAAGGTATTCTCTGACAGGCCTGAAACTCTTGGACACAAATGGCACATTTGACATGGTTCTGGAAGAACAAAGGC
>NW_004955422.1:21561733-21579167 GCF_000276665.1 Chinchilla lanigera
TGTAAAACAATAACCATTGATAATTTCCTACCACTTTGTCTGTAATTTGGTAAGCCCCTCCTATTATTATGTTATCCTTCTTTTACTCTTTAAAATAAAAAAAAAAAGAACAAAGGCCTTCTGGTTCTTGAGACTTTACTGTGTTCAGCATGTATCCTTAGCAGCTGAAATATTGCCCAGACACACTAAGTGCTCATTTTTTGAATGGATGCATTCATTTAAAGAGTAATAAGAGAACCCAAGGGCTCCTAAGATTGTAAACACCATTAAACCCAGTGATTGGTGATGCCTTCCTTCATCTCAACCATTCAAGACTTTCATGCCAGATATAATCACTGCAGATTAACAGGCCTCTTGATAAAAGTATGCTTGCTGTACAAACTTTGTGTCAGGGCAAGTGCAATGGTCTTTCCCTTCAACCAGTTCATCAGGAGATAGCGGATGTAACGGTCAAGGCCACAGCCTGGGACTTTGGACCATGGGGGTTCAAATCCTAGCTCTGCTATATGCTAAACAGCCCTGTGCAGGTCAATTAGCATCTGTGGTCTTTGCTTCTCCCTCTGTAATATGGGAATATAGTATATTCGCTTCACACTACAGAGAGAGGGGCACTAAATGAGTTGATATAGGTAAAGGGGTCAGAATACTGCCTGGTGCAGATGCAAGGAATATTACTGCTCCATTCCCACCCCTAATTCCTTTGGCATTAATACATCCATGCTGAAAAGCAAGGTGGGTCCTGGAAAGAAGTGAACTCCAAAAAGTCCTGGGTTCAAATACCGCCTTTCTCTCTTGCCTCCAATGAGTTGTCCAAACTCTCTGATTGATTGTACCCGGCAGGTTTGAAGGGTGCTGGATAATGCGCATAATGCATTTGCTTTGCAGAAGCATCCTTCCCCCTAAAATGGCATCCATCACTGCTCTAGATAGACTCATCAGGCATCCACTTGGTGTTAGATGGTGGTGTGGATGAGAAGGGAGACTTCCTCTAAACCAGTTTTTCAGGCAACTCCTGGGAAGATAGGCAATGTCCAAGCCAGTTGTCACTCCTGGGAAGATAGGCATACCCCAGTAATTGGGGTGAAAAAGTGCCCCAAGCTTACATTTGATAAAGTCTCATTGGGGAGATTATTTCATTTGAGGTGCTTATGACATTTCACTTTAATTTTATTCAAATTAGTTGGCCCTGCAGCCCAACTAATTAAAGTAGGGAAAGAACCCTGTCAAGATGTAAGCCTCTGTGAGTTCTCCCAGGGGCACAAAAGTTCCTTTTCTGCACTTTGATAGCCAAAACTTGATTTGAGAAGCAGTCCATAATGGCTCATCTTCAGCCTTTTCTGTAAACCTCACTGAAAAACCGAAAACTTCAGAAGTCATTTTAATTCACAGAATGGGGAAATTCTTGAAGCACAAGTTAATTTGCCCAATATTTTCAAATCCTTGGGAATCTGGATTAAATACTGGCATTGTATATCAAGTCTGCATATGGTTTCTAAGATGGAATGAGCCATTTTATGGCCATGAAATCTTTGCTACATGCAGATTTACGCTGACCAAGGAAAGCTGCCTCTCACCGTGTTTCTGAAACACAGTACTAGATAAAAGAATTGCAGTCAGGGCCTGCCACGTTCAAGGACAAGCTCTCTGCGGCTTCCTTGATTGGCTAGCTGACTTAGGATCATTTCCTCCTGGTGTCATACAACAGAGCATAACAGCAGAGAGTACACAGAAGAACCAGGCACATTTTCAGAATATCCAACCAAGGAAAAAGAGAAGTAGGTCATTATTTCATCCTTATCACTAAAGTCCAAGGTAACACCGACTTGTTGATTGATTCCATGGTAAATGACCAACCACTCACCCTGCCAGAAACATCCAAGGGTTAGTTCAGAGATATGTTGAAGGGGTGCCAACCAAGCAGCGTGCAAGGTCATGCTCCAACCTCAGTGAGATCACAGGGGCTGAAAATGGGAAAACAGGATGACTCGTGGCTGGTTGTGCTGCTGTCATGGGAAGGAAGAGACGTAAACTCTGCAAATTTGAAGATAACCTTAAACATGTATCAACTGAGCTGTAATTCCAAAGTGAAGGCTGAATTTCATTATCATTTCCTTCTGTCAAATAACAGAGAGGACCTCACACATCAAGTGACATTTCTGGACATGATAGGAGCATGACAGGAGGGTGTTCCCTGTAGCTAATCTGAGGTGCGGCATTGTTTTAATGTACTATGGTCCAGCCTGGAATACACCCCCTGCTATGTGCACGTGGGCTGCTGCTGCTGCTAAGGTATGAAAAGCAAAAATATAAAAAAAATAGCTTATTTTAAAAACTAAAAAATAGTCCTTAGGAAAACAATGAGGACACTGAATATTAATTAATTGAATATTAATTAATGTTCAATTAATTGAACATTAATTAATATTCAATTAATGTGATCAGCTCATCCTCCTATAACTCTCTGAGGTTGAAAAGCCAGCTGTCCAAATCTCACTAGTGGGGAAACAGGTTTGGAGGTGTTCACATCAAATGTCCAAATCCTCACAGAAATTAAATGGCAGAGCCAAGAAATTTAGCCCAGTTCCTCCTCTTTCCAAAATGCACTCGGAAGCCCTGTGTGTTCCTGTCTTGCTAGATCCAGTCCTGATTTTACTTCTCCTCTTCCTCTCTGCCTCAGGGTGAATGTGCCAAAATCCAGTTGCCAAATCTTCAATGAGTGTTTCATGCCCAAATGCCAGATTGGCACGTCCACCTGCAGGCTGGATATCTCCAACTGCGTAGCTCTCTAAGGCCTCACGTTCAGTGTTTCCAAAATGTTGAATTCATCTTCTCATCCCTGCCCAGCTTCTCAAAACAAGCTCCTTCTTGGGAATTCTGTTTTTGTGTTTTTTTTGTTTTTTTTTGTTTTTTTTTTTCAATGGTATGGCTCTGGTCTCAGTTGCTAAAACCAGCTCTTTGGAAATTCGCTCATTGTCCTTCTCATTCAAGCCTTGCTCAGACTCCGAGTGCATCCCAGTTCTCACCACCGTGCCCCCGAGGTGCTGCAGGTATAGTTGCCCCTTACCTTTTCCCTTCCTTTTCCCATTGGTTTTCTGAATATCTTCCACTTATAGACTTCTATCCATATCTTTTAATTTGGCAGCACCCTACCCAAAAACCTTTACTTTCTCCCTTGGCAAATGCCCCAAATTGCAAAGCGATCACACTTGCCATTGGATGCTTCCCCAAGATACTCACAGTTTTATATCCACAAATGCTCCAGTAAGTGTGTACCATGCCTTGGTCAAATCAAATGAGCATCTCCTGCAGGAACACTTTTCCAACTCAGAACCTCTCTTTGTGTGACTGCCCAGCCTAAACTGCTCTGCAGCCATCAGAGCATCAGCCCTATGACCACCTTTTAGTGTCCATGGTAATGCCAACTTCAATGTGCCATAATCCTTTGCACCTGAACCTTAATTCTGTAAACTATGAAAGCAGCTTTCAGAACCACATTGTGTTTTAGAACTAATTCTACACTTGCCTTATTTTTCCTCTAGAGTAAGCTCTGCGCTGTTCCATCTCTCAGTCTCTTCTGGAACTTTGTACATTGTGGGTGTTTGTATCAGTGTGTTAAATGGCATGGAGCCAGTGCATTCTTCAGGCAGTGATTTGGAAATGTGTACAAAGGGAAGTCAGCTCTCCACCAACTCTACAGGGCCAAAAAGCTTAAACCACTGCAAGACCAACTTTCCCCTAAAGGAATAAAAACAAAGAAGTGGGGAAACACTTGAATTTGACATTTGAACTGTGAGTTTACCAGCTTGACTTAAAGATTGCTCACTGTTCTGATCAAAAAACAGAAGGCTGCTCCCTGCTGGCACGGATCTGCTTGCCCTCTCACCAGACAGTGAGTAGTGGGGAGCAAAAACTAAGAGATACTTCAAGGGCATGTTTGCAGTGGTCCTTGGGACATCATTCTTAAAACAAGTATGACCGATGAATGAGATGTACAGTTTGGTGAGGTTTAACAATTCTTTTTTGTGATGCTAGAGAGTGAATCCAGGACCTTGTGCGTGCTAATCAAGTACTCTCCCTCTGAGCTATACTTCCAGCCAAGATTTAATGCTTTTTTTTTTTTTAGGAAAAAGAAAAGTCTGAAGCTGGGGTTCTGGAGACTTGGGCCACAGGCCAAATCAATCATCCTTGGCCTCAAAGTCCTCATCTGCACAAGGAGAAAACTGCATTAGATAGCTTAAGTCTCTTTCCATTCAAAACTGTATTATTCTTAGAATGTCTTGTTAGAAACGAGGGAAGTGAGCATAATGGCAACTTCAGGCTGACAGAGAGGGAGAGTGTGGGCACGTCAGCCTCTCTGCCTCAGCCCTTGGGTGCCTCTGATGAGAGGTCCCGGACGAGTTCTGTAAACTGGTCTTGGTGACATTCTGCCATCATCACACCCCGCTGGGTGCTTGCACATGTAGGGTGAATCTTTAGCACTAATAAGCTCTTTGCAGGTGTGTGGGCTTCTCACCAACATATCAAAGCCCGTAATGAATGTAATTTGGAGGCCTGGCTTGAGATCTTGTCTTCTTGCTACCTGCCTGGCTACATGTCATACTGAGAGTGGTCAAATTCTTATTTTCCCACAAGAATCTTCACATGTCACAATTCTGGTGCTCCCCAACAGTGACCTGCACAGCCAGGTGTCAACATTTATTCGAACACAGTAACAGTCAAAGAACATTGGAAACCTAAATGTCCCCAAATGGAGATATTTATGAGAGTCCCATAACTCATGGTATATCTGTCCAGTGGAACAGCATGCAACAGCTAAAAAGAAGAGGTAGATTTTATAAATCCTGCCGGGCATGGTGGTACATGCCTCTAATCCCAGCACTTGGAAGGCTGATAAAAGAGGATCCTTGTGAGTTAGAGACCAGCCTGGGCTACAGAGTGAGCTCAAGGCCAGCCTGAACTGCATAGTGAGAACCCGTCTCAAAAAGACAAAAGATTTTATAAGCCCTGATAGTGAAGGATGTTCATTATATAACATTGCATAAGCCAAACTGCAGAAAAGTGTGTTGAGTGTGATCCCCTTTTGTTTAGCATTTACATATAGGAATAAATACATGTTTGTGTATAAATTTATATAAAGAGATATCTCAGAAAATAACTGGAAATGATTAACAGTAAATACCCTAGGGAATGGATAGGGAAGGAGTTTCACTTTCTCTTGGTGTTCTTTTGAATGATTTGATGACTTTCTTTCTCTTTTTTGGTCAGTGAGTACAACTCACTAAGTAGTTATAACAGTTTCAGTAAAATTGTTTTAAAAACTGGTGTTCACAACCATCTAGGCTAAAAGCACACATTTCATGTAATTATAAATACCTCTTTTCTGGGTCCCACTATATATTATTTTCTGGGTCCCACTATATAATATTTGAGTTATTTAAAAGGTGGGATACCCCAGAGCAGACTTTGTGCTTCTGAGTTTCCAGGGGCCTCAAAGGGTACTGACATTTTTAAAAAAACAAAATATGAAATGATAGACAGTGTTTTTTAAAAGATCTCCCTGCTCCTCAAAGAGAGTTAAGGCTGTGATGCTACCTATATTTGTAAATTAAATTTAAACTAAAGTAGAGAATTCTTAGAAATGTCTTATTAAGAGGGGCTAGAGGAAAAACAGTAATAGTCATCACTTTGCTTAGCAAAACTCCCCCTATCTTTCATAGGGTTCTTTCTTAAGGATTAGCTCAACCAACCTATACTGTGGGGCCAGAGGTTACCAGAAAAAGGAATTTAGGTTGCAGAATTGGGGGAAGCTCTTAAATGTGTAACAGTGCTTTTCAAAGTAGCAGGATTGTATTTTTCCAAAGCAGCAAGGAGCAGCATGTGTCATTTTTGTAGACTTCATAGGTGTGTGTAATGCTAGGAATGCATACAGGCAATCTGAAAACCCCAGTACCTTTCAGTTAAAGTGAGGACTGAGTAGATGCAAAATACCTGGGCACACAAGAACAAACCAAAGCTTGTTGTGCAACTTACAAAAAGCATTACCACAAGGAGTCCCTTGAGTCCCCAGGTCCCCTGACTCCTTGCCACTCACAATGGGATAGGTAGACCAGTAGCATTGGTACCCCCAAAACAAGAGAACTTCTTGAAAATGCAGAATTTCAGCCCCCACCCCAGACTTACTGAAAGAAGCCCCCGTCCTAACAAACCCCCCATGATTCCTGTCACACTGAAGCCTGAGAGGGACTGCCTAGTTCATTTTGAGCCACTCAGGAATTGGACAAGGGCAGCACAAACCACACCGCTAATGGGTAGAGGTTTTTGTGTTCTGGGGGTGTTTTTTTTTGGTCTTTTTTAAAGACAGGGTTTCACTATGCACTTCAGGCTGGCCTTGAACTCACAGTAATCCTCCTGCTTCAGCCTTCCAAGTGCTGGGATTACAGGCGTGAGCTTTTTTTTTTTTTTCCGGGAATCGAACTTTGGCTTGCCAGGCAGGCACTGTGCTGCTGAGCTAAATCCCCAGCCCTGGGTAGAGGTTTTGAAGCCCACAGGGTGAGTGTGCTTTGGACAGGGGCAGCCCCTGTGGGGCCGTGCACCAAGCTTTGTTGCTCCTCAGTTCTGGGCACACAGGCTTCCTCTCAGCCCCCTCGGGGCCCACTCCCCCTCCCCAAGGAGGTACTGAATTAGAAACCTGACTTGGGAGGCCAATTCCAAAGGGAATGGAGGACAAAGAAGAGGAACAGAAAGGAACCCCCACAACTTGAACTTTCCTGTCTGAGGCTCTGATGGGGTGGGGGACAAAGAGGAGTGCCGAGGCAGTCTACTCCAGTGTGCACCTGGGGAGCAGGGCTGCACCTGCGGGTCAGGTATTCAGGTGGGCACCTCGAGGTCAAGAGACAGAGGAATGTGGATTTGTGTGCAGCTATGCAAGCTTCTAGAGAAATGGAGGTTCTCAGGTGTCGGCAGGTGGACAGGCAAACAGCAGGGGGACCAGCGAACCAAAGGACGGACTGCCACCGGGCAGGGGGACTGACAGAGATAGAGACGCGGCCCAAGGCCTGACTCACAGATGCGCGATGCCCGCCTTGCGCACCGCGGAGGAGATGGCTTTGACCGCGGTGCAGAGCGAGTTGAGCAGCTGGGTCAGCTCGCCAGTGCCGCGAGCCTTCCTGCCCTCTTCCATGACGAAGCGGGTCAGGGTGCTGATGTCTGTGTCGAAGGGCGCTTGATCCGCCATGCTGGGCCGGTCCGCAGGTGTAGGGCTGCAGGTGCAGGAGTGCAGGTGCGGGCGATAGATGGGGGCTGCGAGCGAGCGCCACAGGTGCGGGCAGGTGAGCGCGACAGGTGCTGGGCGGCAGGAGGACGCACGCACGGCCCTGCGCAGAGGTTGCAGCGCCACCCGCCAGGCTGCCGAGTCCCTGCGGGCGCGTCCCAGGAGAACCTATAGCGCCAGGTCCCCGCGCCCCGCCCCCGGGAACACCCGCGCTCCGCCCTCTCTGATCTCCCAGCGAGGTCTGAGGTCCGGGATCCTGCTTGTGCGCGCCTTCCGCCTCCTTCCGCTGCTCCAGCACCCACGCCACGCCACTCCACCCTCACCCCACCCCAAGCCACACAGCCACCTACTTCGCCCGCCACACCTCAGCTCAGGCTGGGGTCGGTCACCTGAGTTGTGGGGCTTGACTGCGAGCCTCAAGCACCTGATTATTCAGCCACTACAAAGACCAGTAGGGAAATTCGCTGTTCCCGCCCCTCCTTAAAATAGAAAACAGAAGTTCAGAAAGGTTGAGGAACTTGTTCGGTGCTGCACTGCTAGACAGAGAAGCGGGCGCTCAGGCCCATGCACACCTGGACTCAGCGCCGCAGTCATGGCTGTCTCCTTCTGCTTGCAGCCCTCTGCCCACCCTGGCTTCTGGCTCTACTGCTTAAGCGCGGGACAGCTGGATCCCCGTGTCCCTTGCCTGCCTGAGGGGCCTCCTCCTCTTCAGAGTCCTAGAACTGAAAAGTAACCAGGGCTGTAGTTTCGACATGTTTGCAGGGAGCATAGCTGCAGCCACAAAGAAGAATCTGTACCTGGCAGGGGGTGTCAGGATGGAATAGGGTGGCACTGGCACACAGCCTGGCTCAGAGCCCCACACGGAACACACACATGGGAAAGAGCCCTGTCGAGCTCAGGTATTTCTCCCTGTCACTCACAGTGCTGGGAGGCTCACTGCTTGCAGGGCAAACCATTCCCAAGGGGTAAACCATTCCACTTGGTAGTCAAGGGCACGGCCACTGAGATACAGGGCCTGGGTGCTCTCTGCCACTCTCTGGCTGCATAAGCCTGCACAAGTGACAGGACCTCCCTCAGCAAGTTTGCTCCTCTGTGGACTGGGCTGATGATTGTAGCTGTCTCCCAGGACTGCAGGGAGAGCAAGGCGGTCAGACGCAGCTCTGTTTGAGGACAGCAGCCTCGAGACATCTGCCCCAGAGCTGCTTCTGTTATTGCAATGACTTCCTCCCTTGTATCACGGGACATAACTGATTTGATGCTGTGGTGCAGACTCAAGTGGTGTGGGAAACTGGTAATAGTTCTATGTCCTGTGAAGAAACAGTGATTGCCTGATGGAGACCACTACGAAGTGGCTCTGAACAGAATTTGAAGTTAACCAATTGGCTTTCCATGTTTATTTGTGAGTCTGTCCAAGGCCTAGGTCCCTTGTCTGGAGATGGACAGCGGAGTGGTAGTAAGTGAACCTCTATAAGTCACTGGTCCTGGCTGAGGCCTGTAGTGGCCTGTAATGTTCTGATGCCTCACAGGACAACACAAGGCCACAGGTGGCTTCAACGCCAGTTAACTAGATCAAGACTGTAGCAGCAGGCATCTCACTCCTGCAGGAAGGTCTTTCTGGAGATAACACAGTTCTCCTGAATTAACATAATCTATTACTTGGACAAGTCCCTGAATGGACTCCCAAGGTCCTGCTGAGGTTCTCATGGTTTCTTCATTATCTTCCTCCCTAACTGAAAACCAAATAAATACAGGTTACCCAGAGAAGTTCTTTATCTCAGCCCCCAGGAATCTTGAATTCTGCTAGAGGGTTTGATCCTCCTGGAACCCTAAAATCATACCACTTGTCTCTTTCATTTAAGCCTTCACTGTCCACTCACGTGGGAGACTGCAGGCCTGATCAGTCTGTGATAACTGCCCAGTTTCCTCGTCTGGCTCACACAGAGATTAGCTTGGGTTTGAGTCGGAGGTAGCAAACCGAGCAGGAACAGTCTGGAGGGTGGCTCAACTGCCCCTGCCACCTGGCTGAATCCAGAGCCTTGCTACTTTGCCCCCTGAAGCGCAGTTAGTTCGTGTCATAGGAGAAAACACCAAGTGCTTCTCCTGAGAGACGATTGTAGCAGCAGGGCCACTCCTGTGAGTCTCCTGCTCCTCTGATCTCAAGAGGCCTCAGCAGATAATGGAGATAGGCCCTGTAATGACTGGAGAAACCGAAACTAACAGCCATACTACCAAACTAACATCTACTCAGCACTTGCTAAGTGCTCCACACTAACCAAGGGCTTTACTGAGCCTGGCACCCCTATTGGTGGCTTCTAACACATTTGCCTTTTTGTTGTTGTTATTGGTTTTTGTTCTTTTTGAGACAGGGTCTTGCAATGCAGTGTGGGCTGGCCTTGAACTCACTTTGTAGCCCAGGCTGGCCTCAAACTTGGCAATCTTCCTGCTTCACCCTTCCAAGTGCTGGGATTACAGGCATGTGACACTACACCTGGCCTAAACTTGTCTTTATAAATGAGGAAACACAGGCTTTTCAAAGTCAAATAACTTGTCTAAGACCTCTGGCCAGTCAGGAAGTGGCAGAAATAAGACATAGAGCTGGGTGTGGCGGCGCACGCCTGTAATACCAGCACTCAGGAGGCTGAGGCAGGAGGATCATTGCAAGTTGGAGAACAGCCTGGGCTACAAAGTGAGCTCAAGGCCAGCCTGAACTGCATAGTGAGACCTTGTCTCAAAAAGACAAAAGAAAAAGAAAATAGAAATAAGACACAAATCTCGTTCTGTGTGATTCCAAATCCCATGTTCCCACTGGCCTTCTGTGCTCTGCTAGGGGGCAATTATACCTCTATATCACACCTCCAGGGACAGGACAGGCTCTGAGCCCACCTGCTGCAGCTTCAAAAATCTGCTGTCCAAATTGCCCATTTTTTAGTGCTGGGGCTACTTTTTAGGCCCTGTTCATTCATTCTTTCACTCAGCAAATAGGTCTGGGCACCTGCTGTGTGCCAAAACTGTATCATATACCGGGATTATGATGACTAGCAGGAGAAACACATTTCTGTCCATTGGAGACTTGTATGCTTTGCGGAGGACATAGGAACCAAAAATCCCATAATCAATAAAGATACAAAGCCATTTGGGAAGCAAAGAGTGCTGTGAAGATTATAAAACAGGGTGATGAGGTAGAAACTAACCGAGGACAGGGACTTTCTTAGAAAATGACCTTTGTTCTAGGGATGAACAACAAAAAGGAATGGAGCAAATGAAAAGCTTACCAAAGAACATAGAGAAGAACAAGCAAAGAGTGTTGCAGGTGCAAAAGCCCTGAGGTCAGATGAGTTAGTGTATTCAGGAAACAAGAAAAGTTTGGTGCAACTGGAAGGGTGGGTGAGGGCAAAGCCATAGGAGTAATGCTGGAAAAGGAGGCCAGGAGTGGATGATGAAGGACCTTGCAGGTCATGGCAAGATGCGTAGGTTCTGTGTGTAGTACAGTGAGAAGCCAAGCTGGCTAGTGTCCTGACTTTATCTAAATGGTGTGAGAACCAATTGTGGAAGCTTAAGCGCAGAAGCCAGGAGACCCAGCTGAATGAGTTGTACCCAGCCTCTAATGGCCTGTCAAGTATAAGAATATTGCTATCAGATTTCTTACAAACCTCTATTAGTTTAGCTACAAATTTTCAGTCCTTTCAACTATTCCTCACATAGCATCAGCTCAATGTTTTCCCCATCCTACCTCGGACCTCCTTTCAACACCATGCTGTTCCTACTGTTCCTCTTGTCTCCCCATCTGCTCCACCCTGTGCTCCCACGGGGTGCTCTTCTTTCTAAGAAAAGGCTTTGTTTTCTTAGTATTGGGAACCCACTGTCAATTTCAGCAGCAAGTGAGATCAGAGGGAAATGTTGACCTACGTTGCTGTTGTGATAAGGAGCTCAGCCCATCCTGCAAGGACATCTGAGGCTAAGAAACCAGTGCAGAGCTAAGGGAGGAGGTAGAGCAAGGACAAAACAAAGAAGCTGACGGAGAAAGAAACCAGAGTAAGGACAACTATGTGAAAATGTCAGGAACTCAACAGATAAAAGCTCATTCTGTCCTCCTAAAGACCCAGACATGTGCAAAACCCAAAATATATGACCCCGGCCTGTGTCCAGCCTCCAGCCTCATTTGCATTGTGGTTTTAACGCCTACCCCACTGGGCTTTGGACGCCGCGACATGTCTGCTACAAACCTTGAATGGTTGAGAACTCTTCCTTCCAATTGGTGGGCTGAATCAGGGATCCTGTTGGGCCATGACTCCTGTCAATTCCCAACTGTGGATCTTCCTAATATCCCAGGATCCTAAGAGACCCAGTATCTGCCCCTATCAGGGCCATGAGCTCTTCTCTCTGGCCTGGTACCATGGAATGTATCCTTACTTCCTTCATCTTTAATAAATCTTACTCTTGTTACTCCTTTTGAGTCTCCTGCTCAATTCCTTGTTTGAGATACAGAGGACTTGGAAATAACTCAACTAGGACCCCTCCATCTGATAACAGAGCTGCTCCAAGTGGGGGCAAAGAGCAGGATGGTATAGTCCCTGTCATTGGCTCCAGGCTGTCCTGAATAGGGGCATGGCATGGGAAAAGGGGCGCTGTCCAACAGAGGCAATCCCGAAGAGGGCTGGCAGCTCAGCACTGCCTACTCCCAGGAGCTGGGGGAAAGTTCTGTCCTCAGTGAGGAACTAGCTGTTATCTCACAGCATCCGTTACCATCACCAAGGAAGACAAGGCAGCTGGAAGAGGGAAGGGGGCCTGTTTCTGCATCACTTGGCTTTTCTTCCCTCTCTGTGTCATCACATTCAGTCTCTCCCCTGGAAGTACTATGTATGGCATGGTCATTTCCAGAACTATGCTCTACCAGCTCAGTACTCACCCAAGATCCCAGGAAAACTTCATGTTGAATTCTTACTAGACCAGATTGGTGACCAGTTTCTGGCCAATAACTATCATAGGGATAACATGGTTTCTCCTAATTCATAAAAGATATAAATATTCATAAACATTATATATCAGCTTTCTGTCACTATAACAAAATACCTGAGATAATCCAGCTTTAAAGAGTAAAGGTTTATTTTTGGCTCACAGTTTTAGAGATTCTAGTCCATAATCAATCGGCTCTATTGCTCTGGGGCTGTGGCAAGGTGGCTTCTCACAGCATGAGCATGGGATAGAGAAACCTGATTACATAACAAGCCAGAGAGCAAAAAATAAAAATAAAAAAAAATAAAGAGGATGGGGCTGGAGTCCCCTAATCCTCTTCCATGCCCCCAGTGACCTAAGGATTTTCCATAAGGCTCCACCTCTCAAAGGTTCCACCACTTCTCAGTAGCCACATCCTGGAGACCAGGCCATTAGCACAAGGACCTTTGGAGGACACTTTTCCGAGCCGTAGTGCTTCTGTACACAGATTCAGTGAAGCCTTTAAGGCATAGGGCCTGGAAATAATGTGTGTACACTGCTCCACAGCTGGCACCACTGGCTATGTTAGAGTTGAGACAGGTACTAGGGTGGTAGCCTAGGTGGAGCATTCTGGAGCCACAGGGAGGGTAAGAACATAAGAAAGCTAAAGTGAGTTCAAAGGACAGTGAACCCACCAGGTTGACAAAGTGGAGAGTTTCAATTAGAGAGGAACAGTCCCCATGCCCGGAGAGACTGGCTCAGGCTGTGGGGGGTTAAACATCGGAGGAAGGAGTTTGGACGTTGTCCTACAGGCCACTGCTACTCACGGTGGGGTCTGGGCAGCAGACCCTTCCTCAGCTTACTCTGTCAGCATGAGCTCGTACCTGCTGAGATGGGCAAACTCGCCAATCCCCTGCCTTGAGCCGGAGCCCTGTGTAGGGAAACTTGACTATTTCACTCACCCGTGGCCCTGCTGCCATGTACTTCATTTTGAGATTCTGTCCTAGAAAATGGGAGAAAGATTAAGAAAAAGGACAGCATGGAGCTTCCATATGTGGAGGTTTTGTGTATGGTCTCTCTGCCCTTCAGAGGATTTAGTCCCTACAACAGCCTTTTGGGGATGTTTTCAGTCCCTTTCACCACAGAGGAGACCAAAGTTCAACGTCATACAGTAGTAAGTTGTAGAGTCAGGACTTGAACCCAGGACTCTATGATTCCAAAATCTGTGCGTAGGTACTGAACACATGTCTTCTTGACCTTCAGATGACTGATAAAGAGAACATACAAATTCCAGGACTGACTCTGCTAAAACCAGATCTCCTTAAGAATGCCACTTACACTCACTGGGCCAAGCTTCCTTGGCTGTAAAATCAGGAAATGGAACTAAAAGTTTTGCAAAATTCCTCCCTCCTCTCCCATTCTTTGTGTAATAATAATCGCTCATATTTGTTTAGTTCTTTCTGCAGGCCTTGTGCGGTGCTAACGGACTTTTAAATGAATTAACTCATTTTGTCGCACCACACTCTCATGATTAAGTGTAGTCGGTATTCACTTCCTTTGACATAGGAAGCATTCTGTGGGTCACTGTCTAAGAAGGAGGGGAAGGGCACTGGGACTCCCATCTGTTGACTCCGAAGCTCAGCCTGTCTAGGTCCCAAGGTCCTACAGTCTAATCTTGCTGCTGCCTTCACCCTAACAGTCCTGTCTTCATCCCAGGTTCGCCAGTCTTGGGTTCTTCCTGGGTCTCAGGAGGCCCAGTTTCCCAACCCCAGGTCAGCTGCCCTTCTGCAGACTGTTGCTGCCCACAGACTCTACACCACCCCCACCCCTGGCTTCTTTGCCCGGTGCCATCCATGCAAGTTCCTAGGCAGGAAGGAACTGCTCTGTATCCCCAGAGCTAGAATACCACATTACATCACAGAGGAAAATGTTTCCACCCAGGGCAACACTTGCTAAGGAAATATCCAAACTGAAAGCTGCTGTTCATTTCTAGTGGACCTCAGACTAGGATGCTGGGCCCACACGGGAGTTCACTGAAGACCTTTGTGACCAGCAAATGATGGGACTCTTTTAAACCAACTTTACAGAGACTTAAGGGCTCTTCCTGTCCTACCCAGGTTGCATGTTGCCACCCTTAATTAGCATAACCACCATGAAACTATTTTTTCCCCTAATTCTTTAAAAGAAGGAAAATAAACAACAACCATAAAATGGTTCTGACTTTTCTCTTCCCCAAAAACATGCCACTTAGTTTCTTCACTGGGGAATTCCCTTGCCTGGGAATAAAGAAATTCTGCATCTTTATTTTAATTACTACAACTATATTTTTGAATGCATGGCTCTGATGATGTTGGTTTGATTATTTGACAGTACATAGCAAGTTCAATAAATATTTGTTGAACATCATCTGTCGTTCTATTCAGTGTGTCAGGTCCCGAGAACGGGGTGCCTGTGGATGAAAAGAAAAGTAAGGGAGACAAACAAAACAAGAGAGGCAAAAGTCTGGGATCAGGCGGCTGACAGCCTCTCAGACTGCAGCCCCATTACCCTCAACACTGCCGGACAGTTCTCCAGTTAACTCACACCTTCCTCCTACTTCACGGCTGAAACTAAAGCCTCAATAGGAGCTCTCCAACTTCTACCTGGCTAGAAATCTGACCACGTCTGCCCCACCCAGACTCCTTTCTTCCTCCTCAGCTGATCTCTACCTCTGATCTCTGGAGGTGGCCATTTCCCCCTCAGGAAACTGTCCCACTGTGCCCCTGCCTCCTTCTGGGATATGTAACAACTTCCACTCAACTGGATATGTTTCATAGGCATTTAAATATTATCAAACCCTTCACATCTTAAAAGAAAAATGAATTCAATCCTTCCCTTGCAGTTCTCATGCTTCTTCAGCTACCATCTCATTGTTTGTTTGTTTGTTTTTGTCTTTCTGAGACAGGGTCTCTCTATGCAGCTCAGGCTGGCCTTGAGCTCACTTTGCAGCCCAGGCTGGTCTCGTACTTGCAACGATCCTCCTGCCTCAGCCTCCTGAGTGCCGGGATTGCAGGTGTGTGCCACCAGGCCTGGCCAGCTACCATTTCAGAGTTCATTTGATTGAGAAAATTGGGGGAGAAAAGATGAATAGGTTTAAAACCATCACGTTCCCTCCTGTCACTGTGGGTTAGCTGTGACGCCCATGTGGAATAAGTCTCGCCAAGATCACAGAGGGTATCTTTGTTGCTGAATCCAGCAAACATGTTTCAGCTCTCCTCTTGACTTCTTGGGAACATTAGACATTATTGACTATTCCCTGCTTGTTGTAACATTTTCGTGGTCTCTTTGTACCCACCCTCTTGGTTTGGCTTCTATCCCTTGAGTTAGTTGTGGACTCTTTCCTGTAGGTGGCTTCCAGGGCCAACCTATGGCTGCAGTTACCATCTCTTTCCTAGTGGCTGCCACATTCCAATCTCCAGCTTAGATCTGCCCTTGGAGCTCCAGACCTCTCTAACTGCTCGTTGATTTTCCCATCTAGATATAGCAAAAGGCATGTTGAATTTAAAACTGAATGCATGGTCTTCCTCACTGCCTCCACACCACTGCAAGCCAAATTTTGATCCAACAATTTATCACTTGGGTGATACCATAACCAACCAGGCAAGCCGGGCGTGGTGGCACACCCCTGTAATCCCAGCACTCAGGAGGCTGAGGCAGGAGGATCATTGTGAGTTCGAGACCAGCCTGGGCTACAAAGTGGCTCAAGTCCAGCCTGAACTGCATAGAGGGACCGGATCTCAAAAAGGCAAAAAAACCAACCAACCAGATAAACAAAAAAGAACCCAACCAGGCAGAAATGGAGGCTTTTTTTGATTCCCATCTGTCTCATCCTCTACATCCAACAAGCCACCAAACTTCTGGTTCATTTTTGCTTTCTCAGTGTCTTTTGAGCTGGTTCAATTCCTTCCATCTTCCATCTCCTCTGGCACCATTCCAGTCCAGGATACTTTTTTTTTCAGTACTGGAGGCTGAACCCAAGGCCTTCACTTTGAGCTACATTCCCATTCCTAGCACTTTTTGATTTGTCTTTTTTTTTTTATTGGTACAACTGGTTATACAGATTAATGAGTTTCATTTTGGCAGATTCATACATGCACAAAATATACTTTAACCATTTTACCGCCATTGGTCTCCTTGCCCTGACTTCCTCCCTAGTATCACATGAGGAGGGGAGGTTCTACGGGCATAATATATTTTGGTCTAAGGCAGGAAGTGGGAGGCCAAACTGTCCTTCCTTTCCCACAGGACCCTGGGAGCAGGAACCTCTGGGGAGGGAGCTTGGCTCAGGAGGAGTTGTGCCTGGTGGCCCATGTATTTTCTGACCCTGATTCAGGCCAAGTTTTTTTTTTAGACAGGGTCTCGCTGTGCAGTTCTGGCTGGACTTGAGTTCACTTTGTAACCCAGGCTGACCTTGAACTCACAATAATCCTCTTGCCTCAGCCTCCCGAGTGCTGGGATTATAGGACGGCACCACCATGCCCAGCTAGGCCAAGTTTTATACATTATAGAATCAAGTAGCGGTGGGCTGGCCCCCAGCCATACAGGCTCCTGGAAGGAGGGCCCCCGGTGCCCAGGAAGCCATGTGGCGGGGTGCACTGGTGCGCATTGGCCCTCAGGCCGGCTGCCGCCACATGCTCGAGAACTATCATGGCACAGAGAAGCAATGACACAATTGGCCCGCCACACGCCAGCTGCAGAGGCTTGCCCATGTATGTGCATGAATCATTCATACATGGAGAAATCCCTGGGTATACATGCCACACAATGGGTCACTCTTGCCCCTGCTGTTGAGAACCAGAAATGTCCAGAGTCAGCAGAGGAGCAGCTGCTGAAGAAGGACTCAGAGAACATGAGAATACAGACTATGCCCAAAGACTCAGAGGTCTAGTTGTCCAGGGTCACGAGAGCCATTTGGAAGCTGGAAACCAGGAGCGTGCGATACCTGGGGAGACCCCCTGGAAGCCATTCTTCCCCTGACAGTAAAGGCTGCAGTGGAGGAGCACATGGAGCTCCGGAGAGGTCTGCACTGAGGTTCCTGCTGCTTGTGCTGATGGTTGGGGAGAGGACACTAAGTGGTTGTGGGGTCCCAATGCTATGGGAGGCTGGAGAGAAAAAGCTACAAAAATGGCTTTCACTCCAGATGGCTCACTTGAGATGTTAGTAAGAATTGCCTCCTTAATTTTTTATAGCCAT
>NW_004955422.1:21580607-21581623 GCF_000276665.1 Chinchilla lanigera
AAAAGAAACAAGTGTTCTTCCTTCAGTGCCCTTACATCATTTGGTAAAACATCCTCTATAATGTAATAGCATGATTGGCATTCCTCTCCTCCTAGTAGACTATTTATTCTCTGCATCCTGGAGTGTGTTTAGTTTGGTTGATATTTTATCCCCAGGTATTATTATCATGGAACCTGGAAGACTGTTGTTTCTCAATAAATATGTGTCAAATGATGACCTATCATGTCATCCAGTGGAGAAAAACATGTGGAGAAGGGGTACATGTGGAATGTGGAGAAGCGAGAGGGAAATATAGCTGTGGGTTATGAATTCTTCAAAGGAGTGGAGTATTTTGAGTTTGGTAAGCACCTTTGTCACCTAGGCATGGCTGGCTGTGTGCCTTGTACATAGTAGAGGTCTAGTAAATACTGGGAGGATTGAATTGAATGCTACCACTAGCTCCACTTTGAAAAACATCTTGAGGTATCTTTAGTGAGCATGTAACTCCGTGCTCATTATTATGCTAAATGCTTTTATGTACTTTTCCATTTGATCCTGAAGAAATAAAAATATGGATGCTGTTTTTCAATTTTTTATTAATGAAGGAACTATATCAGTTAGGGTCTCCGTAGGAAACAGATGACATACTCAATTTAGAATGATTTCAGAATTGCACAAAGGAATCCTTGACAAAGCTGTGGGCAGGGGAGAAGTTAGACAGGGGCAGAAGGATACTGTCAAAAGAAAAAAGTACATTGAGGGATGTGGCCAGCCCCTGTCACCCTGAGGGAACCAGAAGAAAATGCTCAGCTGTGATCACATTCCTCCACCTCTCTGAGGATTTGCATCGGTCAAACCCAACTGGCATCTTGGGAGCAGAAGACTCTTCATGCTCTCCTCCAGGTTAGCTGCCCAGGGCCTAGAGCAGGAGAACTGTGGAGGTTGGAGAGTAGAGATACACAGCATGGTCCCAACTGCGTGACTCTGGGAGCCAGAGCTCTTCCCTGCAAGGTCCAAAGCCTTCCCTCTCAGGGAAG
>NW_004955422.1:21582953-21584470 GCF_000276665.1 Chinchilla lanigera
AGTCTTGTCTAGTTGGTGGGAGAGGATGGCCCACCCACAGCAAGATAATTTTCCATTCATATAGGAAATCTGACTTTACAGGTGAAAAAGGAGGTCTATTCATGGGTGAACAAGGACTATTTGCAAGTAAAAAGGGAATGGCTGAACCCATCTGTAGGAGAGAGGGAACTGCCCAGGTTTATTATGCTCTGAGAAAAGAGAGAGGGACAGAAAAACTAGCTGTAGTTTTCATTTTTTTAAAATATGATTTTTCTTGTCTCCTTTCTGCCTAGTTTTTATTTCTTCTATCCTACCTCATTCTCCACCCCCAGACTTCGTTCGATCTCTTTTTCTTAAGGGGTTGCAGAAGGTCCGACAGTCTATCTTTGTGTTGCTGCTTCAGGCTGGGGAGAGGCATCGATCTTGTCTAGCCAGGGACTAGCAGTCTCATCCTGCCTGATCTAAAGCAGGGACAGGAATATTGAGTTCTGTATTTTTTTTTTTGTCTTTTGAGACAGGGTCTCACCATGCAGTTCAGGCTGGCCTTGAGCTCACTTATGTAGCCCAGGCTGGCCTCAAACTCGCAATGATCCTCCTGCCTCCCAAGTGCTGGGATTACAGGCATGCGCCACCACGCCCGGCCTGAGTTCTGTCTTTTGAAGAATTGTCATCCTCTGATTGTCTGAAAAAGAGGACAAGACATATGAAACATTATCCCACAAAAACAGTGGATCATGTAACATAAAATGATTTTAATGACAGCATCACAGCCTGAGAAATAACTGTTTTTACCAGGTTGTTTTAGAAAAACAGGATGCCAGCCAGTCATTGATGCGTAAGCTTTACTTTATAACATTGGTAAACAAACAAGGCCCAGAAATTAATAGAATATTGATGAATGGTGACTCTATGAAATGGTGGAAATCAGTAACATTTTGCACTTTATCTGTAGTAAAAGGCTTATTGAGATGTTCACCCCAATATAACAGGCGGAGTTTCAGAGCAACAACAAAAACAAACAACAACAAAAAAGTAGGTTTTCAAATTCCACAGATTTCCACCACTCAAAACACACACACATGTGTGTGTGTGTGCAATATTAAATTAAAAGCTAGGCTACATATAAATTCCTCCCTGTTTTGTCAATAAAAAATTTTAAGTCCTCTTATTTTATTTACAACAAACAAACTAAATATTTACCTGAGAAGTACTTGAAAGTACACTGAAATAACAAAATGGGAATATACTGAGAGGCTGATGGACATAAGTTTGGAATAGCTAGTAATGTTATAGGCAGCTGAGTTAGATAGAAACATTATAGGCAGTCAGACAGGGCCAGGTCCTTTTTTTGTAGGAGCCGACATGAAAGACAAGATAAGATACATATTTGCTGTGGGCCAGACCTCAAAACAAGAGATTAACCAAATACACCCACACACCTTCCTAGGTGTAAACACCAGGGATTGATATTCTAAATAGGTAGCATCACCTTGAAGAGTCCCTGACCCAACCCCTTACAGGAAAAGCCCCTGTTCTGT
>NW_004955422.1:21585210-21606460 GCF_000276665.1 Chinchilla lanigera
TCAAATGCAAAAGAGTGTAAGAAATCTATTCACACACTAGAGATCCAAAGAATCCAGCTGAGGGCCTGGATCCCATGGCAATGTACTCCATGCATCCAGCTACACATAGTATAACCCCAGTTTGGGGTGTGGCACTGGTTAGGGGGATGCTGTACATGCAGCTCTAAGTATTTACCCAGAGACCATGGCAATGTCCTTCACAAGTCCAGCTGAAGGATTAGAGTCCATGCCAATGTCTCATGCAAGTCTGTATCAAGGAGCTGCACTGGGAAAGCACAAAGGACAGTATTGGAAGCTGGAAAGTCTGCACCACTGGGATGAAGGATGTGTGCCAGCAGGCTGAGGGATCTACACTGGAGCTAGGAAGTGATGCTCAAGGTAAGGACCAGTGTGCCCCCAAAGAGAACCACAGCCATCCTCAGTGACAGTGAGTACCTGAGCTCCTCCACTGATGAGAACAAGTGAGTTCGTATCAGAAAATCCAGTGTGACAAGCTTCTCCCGGAGAATCAACAGCACACCACCTTCTCTTCCAGTTCTCTTTTTATGCTGTTGGCAACAATCCTCAGGTGGGCCTTCCACACCCAGCATCAGGCTGATTTAGCTCAGCTGGGTGTTACAAGTTGATCATTAGTTAATCTCCCACTGTGACCCTCCTTTGAGCACAATATATGCTGGTTGATCCCTGTCCTTTAGACAAATCCCATGACATCCTGGGACATCTGGCTGACCTTGGACAGCAAGGGCCAAAATATTGGCTGTCTCAGTACAGTTACCTTTTAAACTTTGGTCTTTAAGTCTCAGTTATTGAACCCTGGCAGGGAGGCCAGTTATGCCAGTATTGAAGTGGGAGCAGTAGGTTTAATTATTGTAGCTTACATGGATACTGAGCACTTTGAAATATAAAGTATGGCCAGAGAACTGATACTTTTTAAAATCTTTACTCTTATTAACTCACTGTTCTGTATGAACAAAGTGTATTTAGCTAATATGAGTGTTTGTTTATCTATAAGTCAATTTAAATAATATATACCTGAAAGTTAGCTCACAGAGACATACATATTAACTGAAATCATGTGTAACCATTATGCTACCAAACTTTGATGCTTTTAGCTGTTTTTTTTTTTTTTTGGTCTTTTTGAGACAGGGTCTCGCTATGCAGTTCATGCTGCCCTTGAGCTCGCTTTGTAGCCCACGCTGGTCTCGAACTCGCAATGATCCTCCTGCCTCAGCCTCCCAAGTGCTGGGATTACAGGAGTGCACCGCCACACCCAGCTTAGCTGTAAATTTTATGTAAACACTGAGCCTAGCAGTTTTTACCCTCTAATATTGTAAGTGATTTAGTTATCCTTGAGCACTTGTATAATTGTTTTGTTTTGCTTTTGCTTTTTTGTGATTTTTTTTGAAAGCCATAACACAGCCAGAAGTCTATAAGGAAATAATAATAATTATTATTATTACTATTATATAAGGTCAAAAATACTTTTTTAAATGAAGCTGTTGCAAATACTTCAACCAGTTATTAAAACAGAGTAACAGGCAGATGAATGGACAAGATAACACATAGAACACATAAAACAATTATATTTAATCAGAATACACTCTTAAATGTATTGACCATGAACTGTAATAATTTTCTTTTATAGTTTTAGATTTACAACTATAAATAGACTAGTTGGTTAAAACTTTTCCTAGGGATCATCAGTTAGTGCTTTTTAAATGTACATCATAACAGTATTTTTTTAATACTTCAGGATACTGAGTACAGTATCTTTTTTTGTTAGTTAACACGATAGCCTTACAATTAATAATAGTCAGAAGGGGGAAAGAGGGAAGAGCTTTGAGGTCTTGCCTTTTTACTCTTTAAATCACCTTTGGAGAGAAATTAACCTTTTAAAATTTTCTATTTTGAATTGGTCCTACATTCACAAACTATAACTTAAAGGTAACATTTTGGGAATAGACACTGAGGGCCGGTCATATAGCTCAGTGGCATGAGCACTTGCCTGGCAAGCCTAAGGTCATGAGTTCAATTCCCGGAACGAAAAAAAAAAAAAAAAAAAAAAAAAAAAACAGACTAAAGGGCAATAGACATTGAGTTACCCATAGCCATAACATTTACTATATGGCTTTAAGATCTCTCATGTGTATTTTTAGAAAGGAGCAAGGAAAAAAAAAAAGACAGGCTCGTATTTAGGTGTTAAAGGTCAGGCTGCATGAACAGCATCCCCTAAACCAGCACCATACCCCAACCTGGGGTTATACTGTGTGTAGCAGCATGGTGCCCAACCAGAGTTCCCACTGCATGAGGTGGCAGGGGAGCCCAAATTGCCATGTGTGCAATTCACTCAGTGTCACGGTCACACTGTATATGTAGCATCCCCAAATCAATGTCAGGCCACATGAGCAGCCTAGTGCTAGGGTCACATTGCATGTGCAGTCTGCCCTATTTTTTAGAGGCAGAACTATCTAAGGGGGCAGCTCTGCTCTGTTACCTCAGTGTAGAACTGCCTGGGGGGCAGGCAGCTCTGCTGTATTTCTGTCATTGACTAGTCCAGGTGTCCCTGCTAGTCATGCAGAAATTTGCTGATGTGTCCAGAATAAGCATCCTTGTTCTAGGCACATAGCTACTTTAACATTTATCTTATATTATTATTATTATTATTATTTTTCCGGTACCAGGAATCAAACTCATGACCTTGCTCTGACAAGGCAGGCGCGGCGCCACTGAGCTAAATCCCTAGCCCCTAACATTTATCAATAGATCAGGAAATCAAGAAAAGGTGTTGTACACAATAGCTGGGCTTTACTAAAAAATTAACCCCAATGACCTTTATATCTAGGGACTTGTAATATGCACAAGGAACTCACAGAGGGTTTAAAAAGTCCAGAGATGTCACTTAATAACTACAGATCACCTGCCAATTTAGATAGTGAGATAAACTTGAGGCCAAAGTTATCATAAGAACACCAGAACCATATAAGATGGTGGGAGGAAGCAAGTTATCACTAAAGAAACAATCCTGAAAGTCTCCAAAATAAAAAATAAATACAGTAAATACCTATAGACAGAGTTCAACAGGCAGTCCTAGTATCACTGGGTTTTGGGGTGCTAGAATACCCTTCCAGAGGTGGCTTTTAGGTTCTTTTTATCCTGAGCAAAGACTTGGTCAAGACAAGCACAAATGGTAATAAGGTTTTA
Organism: Chinchilla lanigera; assembly: GCF_000276665.1. Lineage (NCBI taxonomy): Eukaryota > Metazoa > Chordata > Mammalia > Rodentia > Chinchillidae > Chinchilla > Chinchilla lanigera. Next base: position 21,588,412 of record NW_004955422.1, read on the forward strand.
CATTTATTAATGTTAGGAAACAGGAAAAAAAAAAAAAGGTAGGAAACAGGCTCTGCAGAGGCCAAGTAAAGGTGGAAAAACAAGTACGCTCTACGGGAGACAGTGGGCTACAGTAAGAGAACACCATGGCAAAAACTCAATGTAAACTGTCCTTTTTGTATTACCCTTTCCTCAGGCTAACATCAGGTCTAGGCTGTCCTATCCAGAACTGCTTAAGTTCCTGTGAGAAGTCCGTATGCAGGGCTTTGGTAAGTGTTCCGGGGATTTTGTAATTAATAGGTTACACCTTCTTTCCCAGCCAGCTTTGTCATAGCCTAATCTCCTGCCTCACTAGGACCTAGGAAGGCCATGACAGACAACTGAGAAGGACTGAAAGGGAGCCTTTCCTGTGGGCCTGTAGACCTCTCCTATTGGCAGCCAAATACAGAGGCCACAAGCTCCTCTCCTCCCTCCCACATGGCGGGGAATGACCCCTGAGCCATGAGAAAACTTCTAGAGTTCACCAGCCCCCTTAATTGCCCTCTACCCTCCAGTTCCCTGCCTCTCCCTGAGAACTAATATCTGAAAAGTTGAAGGACTTGAGTTTTCTGAAAGCCTGAGTGGGAAATGAGGGACAAAAAAGGTACTGGGGCTTTCTTAGGGGACAGAGGCAGGGAAAAAAAAAAAAAAGTAAACCAATGGGAACCTTCTCAGTTTGAGTCCACAGACTTCACTGAATCAGGTCCCAAGGACAGTATCAGTTATCATCCAAGTGAACACTTGAATCTGTGAACACTTGACTCAGAACATGTTGCCAGCCACCCAAAAATGGGGGCCATAGCATCAGGTGAACCAAGCTTATGCCCTTCTGAAGAGAGAGGGGGACGGGGAGAGAAAGAGAGAAAAAGAGAGAGAGAGAGAGAGAGCCATACCAAAAAAGCAGTTTTTAGGAGTGTGACTTAAGGAGATTGCTTCCCTAAGGTGTCACCCCAATGGCTGGTCTTCTCCATGGTGCCTCAGAACTGGGATTCCCATGCTGCTTGCACGAGAAACTTTGCTTGAAACACTGGACGGACCTTCTTCATGTTGCTGGGTAGCTCCTTGTAAAAGCGGTTCACCAATTAAAAGTTACTGGGTTTTGTGGTGCTCATGTCACCTTTTGGAGTTGGTTTCCATTTTCTTCCCATCTTGAGCAAAGAATTGGACACAATGAGCACAAAATGGTAGCAAAGTTTATTTGAAAATATCAAAGTGAAGAGTGAGGGAGAAAATGGCTCTGCAGAGCAGGTTTGGGCTGAGTAAAAGAGGAAAAAAAAAAAGGTAAAAGTAGACCCTGGAGGACTCAAGGTGGGCTCTCATGAGGAAAGTCCCAATAGTGACCTCTTCTTGGCATGTGTGTCTTTTTATGTTGTCCAAATCTCCAGGAAACCCTGGAAGAACTTCTACATATGGGTCCTGAGAGGCAGTGCTGGGATCCCATGCCTCCAGCTGATGTCAGATCTAGGCCATCCTACTGTAGGTACAGTCAGAGGGTTGTAGGCAGGGAATTAGGGTATGACTTTGGTGGCTGACTGTTGTAAATTTATCACAAGCTTATCATGCACTCTGTGCTGGAGGAAGCTAGTGCTTGTGAAATTATTTCATGCATGTACTGTGAAACCTCTAGCTCCTTGAGCTGCTTCTCAAGCCAAAAACAAAGGCTAAGACCCTGGCTGGCTTCAGTTACACCAATCAGTGGAACAGGTAATTTTAGAAACCAGCCCCTATATGTACGAGCAGGACAAAGGCCCTACACTGGGTAACTTGCTCAGGTCCCCTACTTTGTAGTGCATTCTGCTGCAAGGTGGTTTTTTTCCCTCCATTGATCACATTATAAATAAATTTTTGCTTCGCACAACTTTCATTCTGACTTCCTCATTCTCTGACGGGACCCTAACTTCCCCATATTCCACCAGAGGCATCAGTGTTGAATCAGTCTCATCCTACTTCTTCATTCTTCCCAAGAGTGAGGGTAAGGACCCAGAAAAGCTGAAGGTCATCTTAGAGAAACCTCCTGGCTCTTCAGAGACCCTCCACTAGATGCAACACTGTTGAAAACCCACTTGACTTCCCAGGAGAAGTCCACATGCAGGACTTTGGGAACTGTTCTGTGCATATGTTCTGGGATTTTGTAATTAACAGGTCACACTTACCTCCCCAGCCAGCTTTTCCACACCCTAATCGCCTGTCTCACTCATATGTGTTTCCCTGGTGGGCCAACTTTAGTTCCATCTAATCTGAAAAAGAGGTAAGCTGACCTAATGGGGAACCTAATGAGGCTTCTACATGTCCTAGAGGATACCTCTTGATACCTCTTCCTGTTTCTGGTTAGAAGGAGGAAGTACCTCATGTTCAATGCTTTTATGTACAAATGCTCATTTTTGACGGAATGGGAGTCTCTATCTGCAGAAATGTGTATTCTCAGACCATATTGTTATGGTTTTTGAGGTGCTGGGTACTTTTTTTTTTTTGTACTTTTTTTTTTTTTTTTGGTTTTTCTCCAGTACTGGGAACCGAACTCACGACCTTGTGCATGCCAGGCAGGCGCTTTTGGAGCTGAGCTAAATCCCCAGCCCCAGCTGGGTGCTTCTTGTAGAGGTGCTTTCTAGGTTCTTTTTGTCCTGAACAAAGAATTAGATAAGATAAGAGCAAAAGGTAGTGAGATTTTCCATTTATTAAAGGTAGGAAAAGAGAAGAAACACCCTCTGTAGCGAAGTATGGGCCAATTAAAAGTAGAAAGTACACTCTGAAGAGGGAGGGCAAATCACTGTGAAAGAGAGAACGCAGAAGCCAAGAGCTTAATGGTGGCCATTTTTGTATCTACTACTCCTCAGGCTGATGTCAGGTCCACGCCATCCTATCAAAAACCAGTTGGAGTTCTCTCAAGACCAATTGAAAACAGCACTTTCTGATTGGTTCCAGGTGTAGGGTTTGGGCACATGTCCTGGATCTCTATGATTGGCAACTCCTGCCCACTTTCCCAGCCAGCTGGCCATGCCCTAATCTGACACAATATGATAATGTAAATTCTGGTCATTGCTTTTATATTACTCAATATATTATTTAAACTAGTTGAAGTTTGGTCAAATGTAGTATGTAGAACAAAATATCAGGACAATGGAGCTAAAGAGCACTGTGTGGGTTGATGATATGTCCCCAACAATACATCTACTCAGAACTTGTGAATGTAGCCTTATTTGGAAAAAGGGTCTGTGTAGATGTAATTTGTTCAGAATGTTGATGAAATCTTCCTGGCTTAAACACCTGAGCCCTAAGCATCCTTATAAGAGAAAGGGACAGATTTGGGATACACAGAGGTAAAGATGATACCAAGAATGGATACAGAGACTGGGTCTCTGCATACTGGGTGATGCATTAGTCATGGTCTCCAGAGGAATAGAACAAATAGAATGCACATAAAATTATAAAAAAGGAGTCATGGGATTGGTGCACACAGTCCAAGGCTGAATAGTCCCACAATGGCCACCTACATGTTGGAGAGCTAGAGAAGCCAGTAGCTAGAAACCTCAGTGCAAGAAGGACCAAGGATGTGGCCTCTGTTTGACGGCCCCTCCATTCTGATCTGTCTTGTAAAATGCCTTATTTATGTGCTACAAGGGCCCCCACATTAAAATCCCAATAGTTCCCAAAGGTAATGAGCGAAGAATCCAGTTGAGCAAGTAATCAAAGAACAATTGTTCTTGTGACAAAACCCTCCAGTTTGCAGTTACTTAACAATTTAAATTCACTCCATCAGGAAGATTTTGCCTCTGAGGCAGGCTGAGGCTCTCATTCAGAGACTAATTAAATTAAAATAGGAGTAGCACATTAGCTGGGGAAACTTAATTCATTTTGGATTATTTGCAGCTTTGATTATGATCCACACACAGCCAGCACCATCCTTGGGAGTGAATGCTTGCCTCACAGACGCTGGAGTGGACTGGATTCCTGGGAGTGGCATGTGTGCCCTCCAAGCCCCCCAAGGCTGCTTTGTCAATGGATTCTTCTCAGGCCCAGTCTTCTAGCTCTTAGGGGAGAATCACAGGAAGAAGGGGAATCCTAACAAGGGCTTTGTGGTTATTTTCTTTTTGTTGTTACTTTATACATATAACATATTGTAGTCATATCCATCACCCTCTATTAGCCTTTTTATAGTCCCCTCCCCTTAGCCCCTTCTTCTTGAATAATAATAGCCTACTTTCTGCTTTCATGTCATATTTGGATTTGTTTTGGTCCTTTTGGGCATTGTTGGTTTTAGATTCCATATTAGGGAAAACATATGATACTTGTCTTTCTGAGCCTGGCTTATGTAAGTTAACATAATGATCTCTAATTCTATTCATTTTCTTGCAAATGACATAATTTTGTTCTTCTTTATGGCTGAATAATACTCCACTGTATATGTTTTAAGTACCTATCTTGTTGCTGAGGCAAATACCCGACACCCACAAGTTAAAGGTTTGTTTCAGCTCACAGTTTGTAGAGGTTTCAGTCCATAGGTGGCTGAGTCCAAGGCAGGGTGGCGTGGTAGAAGGGCATCATAGAGAAGAAACAACAATATGTGCACCTATGTTCATAGCAGCACAATTTGTAATTGCTAAAATGTGGAAGCAACCCAAATGTCCATCCACCGAGGATTGGATAAGAAAATTATGGTACTTTTATATAATGGAATATTACCAGCTATAAAGAAAGATAAACTCGAGGCCTTTATATTTAAATGGTCACAACTAGAGACCATACTCATAAGTGAAATAAATCAAACATACATGTGCAAGCACCGCATCGTGTCACTAGTGTAAAACTTGAAAGAGTTAATTTAAACTCGGAGGTATGATAGACACTGTGAAATGATAGGAAACCACTGAAGAGTAAAGGGCTTCTGGGATGTGGGAAAAGAGAAGGGAAAGAAGGAGAAATTTTGTATGCATGTATATACAGGATAGATAACATGGTTGTTCTTCTGTCTTCTATTTCTATGCTGTAAGAAACTGTCAATGAGTCTTTGGTTGACCAGTATTGCATGTCTATATCTGTTTTCATGAGAAGCCACTTTGAAGATATCAAGATGCAACACAAAGAGGTGCTTTCTAGGTTCTTTTTGTCCTGAACAAAGAATTAGATAAGATAAGAGCAAAAGGTAGTGAGATTTTCCATTTATTAAAGGTAGGAAAAGAGAAGAAACAATAGTTTATGGTGTGGAAAATAAGAGGCAGAAAAAGCAGCAAGCAATGGTAGCATCAGCAGCAGCAGCCAGTCTTCCTTCTGTCTGTTTATATTCCATCCAGGCTACTCACTTTTTGGGTGGTGCCACCCACACCAGGGTGAGGCACCCTCAATCCCAGCATCACACCCTTTATCACACTATCACAGGTGAGATCCAGCCAGCTCCAAAAAGCCCCACTTGGGTACATGAGTCTCTGGGGGGACATCAAGGTACAAGCCATTACAGGCACCTAAACTGGTTCCATATTTTGGCTATTGTGAATTGTACCACAATAAAAATGGGTATGAAGGTATTCCCATATTATGGTGATTTAATAAGGGATTTCTCTTTTTTAAACTTTATCAAAATATAGTTAACAAATATAAACCAAAAATTTTAAATATGTAGTATGCTACGTTTTGACATGTTTATATCAAGGGAGCCACCATCACAATCACAGTTCCATTGTTTCCCAAATTTTGCCCTTTACCACCCTTCCTCAACTCTTTTATCGACTATGTTCTAGTGTTAAATCTTAAAACAATATTTTCCTAACCCAAGGTCACAACACTTTCTCTGTCTTCCTCTGTAAGTTTTCCTTCCATAACTTCCCCCTGTCACACATGCTCAGGCAACCACTGGTCTGCTTTTTGTGTGTTTTCTTGGATTTCATATAAACAGAATCGGATGATGTATACCTTTTATTTTGTTATTTTACACAGCATAATTATTTTGAGATTAATCTGTGTTGTAGTGAGTGATCAATAATAAATCTCTTCATTGCTAACTAGTCTTCCTTATAGGGATGTGCCATTTAGTTGTTGAGAAATTTGGGTTTTTCCCAGTTTGGAGTTATATCTGCTATAAACATTTATATTCAAACCTTTGTTTGGACGTATGTATGCTTTTATGTCTTTTGGGAAAATGCTTAGGCATTGAATGGATGGTCATATGGTTGGTATTTTTTGTTTTGTTTTGTTTTGGTTTTGGTTTTTCTCCGGTACCGGGAACCGAACTCACGACCTTGCGCTTGCCAGGCAGGCGCTTTGCCACTGAGCTAAATCCCCAGCCCCCATATGGTTGGTATATGGGTAACTTTTTCAGAAATTGCCAAACTATTTTCCAAAGCGATTATATCTTTAGCAGTATAGGGGTTTGTCTATATACTTGCCCATGCTTACCACGCTAATCATTTGAGTTTTAGTCATTCTGATGGGTGTGTAGGTATTTTGTTGCGATTTGAATTTGCATTACCATAATAACAATGATGTTGAGCATATTTGAATAAGGTTTTTTTCGTCAGCCATGTATTTTCATCAGTGAAGTGTCTGTTCCACTGTTTTGCCCTTTTTAAAAATGAAGGTGGTTGTTCTTTTACTTAGTTTTGAAAGTTCTTTACATATACTACGTGCATATCCTTTATTAAATACAGTCAGTCCTTCATGTCTGAAGTTCTGCATGTGTGAATTCATCCAACCACAGCTTCTACCAATTGTAGGCTGAAAATAATCAGGAAAAAAGATATGTCTGTGTTGAACATGGATAGATTTGTTTCCTTATCTTTATTCTCTAAAGAGTACAATATAATACCTATCTACATAGCAATTACATTTATTACATTTCTAGTCAGTTATAGTAATGTAGAGATAACTTTAATTGCTTGGGATGGAGTGCATAGGTTATATGCAAATATTATGTCATTTTATCTAAGACTTTGTTGTCCAGGGGAAGCATTCTTGAGAACAACTTCATATGGTTTGCAAATATTTTCTCCCAGATTGTAATTTATCTTTTCTTCTCTTAACAGTATCATTCAAAGGGCTGAAGTTCTTCATTCTGATGAAATCCAATTTAAGATTTTTTTTTAGGGACTATGTTTTAGTGTTGAATCTTAAAAAATCTTTGCCTAACCCAAGTTCACAAAACTTTCTCCAGTTTTCTTCTATAAGTTATAGTTTTAGTTTTACTTTTAGGTCTAAGATACAGTTGTATGTGATATAAGGTATGGATCCAAGTTCAACTTTTTGGCATATAGATATTCAAATGTTCCAGCATTATCCTTTATTGATTGACTTGTCTCAGCACCTTTGTCAACAATCAGTTGTCCATATGTACATGGATATATTTCTGATTTTTGGACATATTCTATTCCATTTGTCTATTTGTCTATATTCATACCAATATCATATTTTTATATCATTGTAGCTTTAAAATAAGTCTCAAAATCAGGTAGTGAAGCCAAGTGTGGTGGCACATGCCTGTAATCCCAGCATTCAGGAGGCTGAGGTAGGAGGATTGTTGTGAGTTTGAGGTCAGCCTGGGCTACTAAGTGAGTTCAAGACCAGCCTGAGCTGCATAGCGAGACCCTGTCTCAAAAAAGACCAAAAAAAAAAAAAAATCAGGTAGTGAAGCTGGGTATGATGGTTCATGCTGCAATTCCAGCACTCAAAATGCTGAGGTAGGAGGATCAGTTTGAGTTTGAGGCCAGCATGGGCTACATAGTGAGTTCAAGTCCAGCCTGAACTACCTGGCGAGATGCTGTCTGATTAAAAAAAGACTGTCCTCCAAATTGGTTCTTTTAAAAAGTTCATTGGACTATTCTAGGTTCTTTTTATCCCTTGGTCATAGTTTTAAAATTTTCATCAGTACGTGTTTGCTATACATAATGATTACATTATTGTGAGGGGCTAGTACATGTTTATAACACATCTTTCTTTTTGCCAGCATCAGATTTATTCATATTTAAGTATTTATCAATTCAATTATAAACACAGATTAATAGCCAGACTAACCAAAAAACATACAGATACATAAAACAATCACACTAAATCAAGGTACACTGTTAGTTACATTATAGTTCACATGAATTTGAGAGTCAGCTTCCCAATTCCTACCATATCTGGCAGTGACTGGCATTTTAAAGTCTCTATTTAGATATTTAATTTCTCTCAATGATATTTTATATTTTTAAATGTGTATGTATTTTTCATCCTTTGTCATATTTGTTCCTCAGTATTTCACTTCTATGGTACAGTTAATGGCATTACTTTAAAAAAGGTTTTCAGGGCTGGATCATTCATTACTAATATATGGAGAAACTATTGGCTTTTATTATATTGATCTTATATACAGTCACCTTGTGATTTTGCTCAGTCTTTTTTCTGGTTGTCTCAGGGCAAAAGGTAAATCTAGCCCGTGCTGGCTGGAAGCAGAAGTCCCAACTTTTTGTGAACGTTCTGATATTTTCCTTGCCCGGCAGAACTTTATCCCTTTTCCTGTCCTGATAGCTAATTGCCTTTTTATTATATTCATTATGACTACTGTTAATTTGTTATATTCAGTGTGACTATTGTTAATATTATTGTTATCATTATTAAGCATTAAATGCATTCCAATTTCATATCTTCTCTAACTTCCTGAAGCCAAGTGTTTGGTAGGCAGCTGTGAAGAAATTTTCTAACTGAGAAAATCTTGATTTTCTATTGTTTTAGTTCTCCTCTCTTGGAAAATTCCTATGAGGTATTTTTTCCCTCAAATTTTGCTGTGGATCAGAATCATCAGAGATGCATATTCTAAAAACACAGATTCCGAACACACTCTCTGTCCAACCCAATAAGTCAGAATTCGGATAATATGTAGTGTATTTTTAAGAGTTTCTGACATATATCAAGACTTAGAAGTCTTTATGTATTGGTCACCTTTCTGTTGTTGTGACTAAAATATCTGACACACACAATTTAAAGAAGGAAAACAACAACAACAACAACAACAACAGCAACAGCAACAAAAACAATTTAAAGAAGGAAGGCTGTATTAGGCTCACAGTTTCAGGGGTTCCAGTCCATGGTCAGCTGGCTCTCAAACGGAAGCATTATAGTGGAAGAGCACAGTGGAGCAAAGCTACTCACTTCACAGTGGGTGGGAAGCAGTGCACAGCAGCAGTGCATCAAGAGGGAGAGGCTGGGAACCAAATACAGTCCCTAATCATGACCCACCCAGACACACACAGGAGTGTACTTTATTAATCTGGGCACCCCCACAAGCTAATCAAAGTCACAATCAAGCTTAAAACTGTTACACTCTGCTAAGGAGAATTCCCGTGGACCTCGGAAGACATTAAATTGCAAAGCTTCCCCCTCAGCGTTCTTGTCCTTATTTCTTTTACTACTCAGACTTTGAGTTTCCTGTTTTCTCCCTAGCAGTGTAGAGTTTCAAAAATTATTTTCAAGAGTTGTTCTAGGTATATCATATTTGTCCTTCTTCCAAGAGATATTATAAAGTCAACAGCCCCAGCTGCCTAGGAGGCCCTGTGACTCTGTCCCACACCTACCCAGCTACAGTTCACTAGTTCAGGGTGCATAAAGCCAAAAGTCAGGCTTGAGCTAATCCAAGCACACTGAGCAATGGCTGTAGTGTGGTCTCTTGCAAAAGCAGTATATAAGGTGGGCCGGTGTGACTCCTATATTCTATGTGAATGTCTAGAAGAGGTAAATCCCAGGAGAGAGAAATCAGATTGGTAGGAACAACTGTTAATGGGTACAAAGTTTCTTTTGGAGTGAATATATTTTGGAACTAGAGAGAGATGGCTGGTGTACAACATGGTGAATATATTAACTTATTGAACTGTTAACTTTACAATGGATAGTCTCATTATGTAAATCTCTTCTTGTTCTGGTTTGGATATAAAATATCCTCCAGTGTCTTATGTGCTGAAGGCTTGGTCCCTAGTGCCACGTTAGTCAGAGGTGGGTTTTTTAGGAAGTGATTGGATTACAAGGGCATTGCCGGATTCGTGGTGAAATGGATTATTGGGAGGTACTAGAAACTATAGGAAGTGGAGCCTAATTGGAAGAAGTCTGTCACTGGGGGTGTGCCCTGGAAGGGTATATCTTGTCCATTGCCCCTTCCTCCTCTCCCTCTCCCTCCCCTTTACCCTTTCCCTCTCTCTTACCTTCTCCCTATCACCGTCTCTCTTCCTGTTCTGCTCTCTTTCTCACTCCTTTCTGGCTGCTCTACCACACTCTCTGCCATGATGTTCTGCCCATAGTAACAAAGTGAAGAGACCATGGACTGAAACTCTGAAAGAGTGAGCCAAAATAAAGCTTTCTTCTTTAAGTTGTTTTTCTCAGGTGTTTGTCACAGCGATAAAAAGATGATTAATATTTGCCTCAATTAAAAACTAAAAGGCAGAATGGTGTGTGCAGGAGAGGCTGTTATAAGAGCTCCGAGAGGATATGTTCTACAGGAGGGCATTCGGGACATTTGCGTGATATCAAGAAATGGGCTTAAGAGGAGCACCAGCATGACTTAGAAGTTTTGTAGCATTTGCCTCTGTGGGCAGGACTGAGGGCAGGAGAGGCCATCGTGGTAATTGATTAATTCCGAGCAGTGGGGATGACAGGCCTTGTAACAATGGCAACCAGGTGCTGGTGCCCAACTGCCAGAGGTGGGGGGATAAGTATTCATTGTGTAGAGCAGAGGTGGGCTCACTTTTTCCGAGAAGGATCAGAAAGCAAATATTTTTGTGCCATGCTATTTCTGTTACAACTATTCAACGCTGCCGCTGTGGCGTGAAATGAACCGCTGGGAGAACATGAATGGACACCCTTGATAGCCAGCTCACTGTTGTAGGGCCCTAGCGGCCAAACCAGGGTTTGGGGTTTTATTCTATTTGCAAGAAGAAGGCTCAAGAGCATTATAAATAAGGGAGTGATAGAATCTGATTACACATCAAACGTTATAATCTCAGAACTATGAAAATACCACGATAACAAAGGGGTATTTTCATAGCTCATGAAACAAAGTCAAATTGTAAGCTTCCAGAGTAACTTCCAATTCATATCTTACCCCCTTTCTGAGTTTTATCTTAAAGCAGATGCAAGGGAGTCATTCTATCATTTTTTCATGGAATTATAAAAACACAGGGTTGGCAAAGGCCTCAAAAGTCTGCCTCGTCTAACCGGCAGACTGCCAAGCAGGTCTAGCCCTCAGTCACTCAGAGAGATAAAACCCAAATTATACACCAGTGCGGGCTCTTAGGAGTGATTCTATACTTCCCTGTATGACGGAAACACCCACTACTACCATGATGAGAGGTTTGAAAATAATTTTGGTTTTTCTAATGAGATTACACAACTAAACAAAACAAAACCCTTTGGTTCCTGTGTATATTTTAATTTTTTTTTTTTTTTTTTTTTGGTATTGGGACTAGAACTCAGGATCTCATGCTTGCCAGACAGGTGCTGCACCACTGAGCTAAATCTCTGGCCTCGTGTAGATTTAGAATCTATAGTCTTCATAAATCCTGTTCAAATCCACCATTTTCTTTTTTCCATAGAATGCCTTTTTCCAATTAAATTCAAGACAGATCCTAAAATAGGAAATTAGACCTCTTCAAAATCACATCAAAGGAGATTTTTATGAGCATGGCACCAGGATGGCCATGTATTGCTAAGTGGCAATAGTAACATACTGTCTGAGAATATATTTTACAAAATAAAAGCATACAGAAACATTGGAATCATCTTGAAGTTCAAGATCTAAATGCAAAAAAGCAAGATATATAACAATATTTTTGTATGAGTTTAAAAAGTGGAGTGTATAAAGGATCAGAAAACCATATTACAGGCCTTTCCATAGCAAATTTAAAGTACCTGCTATATTATGAGAAAAAGCAACGCGATCAGAAGGAATAAGATCCCCAAAAGTGAAATAAGGAAGCTTGTTTGTGGTGTAGTGGGGGAGAGAGAGGCACTGGGAATAGTCTGCCACGATGCCCGTCACCCTGTTCTTGTCCGCCATTTACTAATGTCCTCCCAGCAGGTTTGCTGTCTCCGAGGCACATTGACAAGTGCTGGTGATGGGACTGTTTTGCAGCTACAGTACTCTGAGGAATCCGTCTGGCTTTTAAGTGTGGTTCCATTACAGGATTACATGGCGCCGGGAAGTCCAATACGCAAGAAGAGAGGGTGGGCAACGTGACCCAAGGGGCTTAGGTAAAATGACAAAGGAGACGGCGTGGATCCTACGGCAGAGATAACATTTTCTCCCGCCCGTGTACCACAGAGCTTTTGAAGCGGCAAATGGAATAAAGATGTGAGTGAGAAGCTCCCTCCTTTCTCACTCATAAACAGATGAGAGGGAAGAAAATGGAAAGCAGGTGAATTACTAAGGAAAAGGCAGTCTGGGGGAAAAAACATCAAAATTTAAGAGTTAATTATATGCCACTCTCGGAGAAATGAGAGAGAAGAAACCAGAAAAGTACTAATTTAGCGAAGGCTGAACAAACAATCCTTTCCCCAATGGCGATGAGAGAGAAAGAGAGGCAGGCATCTGTAAACACTGGCAATTACACAGATGGCAGGGAGAATAAAGACTACATCTCATTCCCACATAATAGGGGAGAGAACGGAGACAAAAAGCAAGCTGAAATGTTTACAGTTTTGGGTGAGCCAACTGCTCTGAAAGCATTCAGAATGCATTATCTGAGCTGTGAAAAATTACCCTCTGAAATCAGTGAAATTAATCAAGAAGTTAAATATTTATTAAAAACAAGCTTGGAGATTGCAGGAGAAAGGTCAAGCCCGAGAGCCGAGTGAAGCTGAATCAGCGTGTTTCCCAGCCCTGCGAGGCACCATGTTTGATTAGAAGCACAAGGTTCACACATCGGTGAGGCGTGTGGAGATTTTGTCTGAGGGACTTGAGTCTGCACGTGGGGAAACAGCCGTTGCTGTCTGCCATCCTTGCAAAAAGCCAGTGATGCAACCCTTGAACAACCTAGGACTTTGGCCCCTCTTGACGTTGGTACCCAGTGTGAGTATTTGGGCAACATTTAACATTAAACACAACCCCCAGTTACCAGGGTCTAGACTCCAATGTCCAAGCACAGAATGGGCTTTGCTGTGAGCTATACACAGGTCAAGCAAACAAGAGCAGCCATTTGAACAGATGGAGGGAGGCTCTGACACGCTTCTTGGCACAATGCTGAGGTGAACAATACAGTAGTGACAGTCTCAGGGGTACTTTTAGGAGGTAAAAGGCAAAAGAGAGGTTTCTCCTGTTGGTTGCTAAACTTGTACCATACACCCCTGTATTGTGCAGTGCAGGAGTAAGGTTCAGCAAGCATCACATCCTTAGGAACTTTACAAAATGTGAACACACAGAATCCTCAAAAAATCAAGAGGGAGACCAAAAAGGCAACTGTCCTGTCTGCCTGTCAGTTGACCTTTTCATAAAGACCTATTAATGGTCCTTTTTTGGTTATGTTTGTGGTACTGGGGATTGAACCCAGGGCCTTCTCACTGAGCTATATTGCCAGGCTTTTAAATTTTTTTTCTTTTTAATTTTGAGACAAGGTCTTGCTAGGTAGTGAAGTTGCCCTAGCAGAGCTCATACTTGAGGTCCTCCTGCCTTAGTTTCCCGCATGCTGGGGTTACACCCGTGTGCTGAGATGCCTGGCTTGGTCCTTTCTCAGAACTCCATGAATTAAAATATATTTTAAATTTTTACATGACCAAAATGTTTCCATGGGAAAGAAATGAGCTTTTTAAGCCATCTCATTAGCATCCTTTACCCTAGAATTCATAGCAGACATCCTAAAGCTCTTAGAGCTACATTGAAACCCTAAAATCCTATCTGGTAGGTGCTCACTGGAGAAAGGAAGGTGGGATGGTTATGAGCTTTGGAGTCAAAAAAGTCTGTACTCAAATGCCAGCTTTGTCAGTTGCTAACTGTGTGACTTTGGACAAGGGGCTCAATCTCACTGAACCTCAGTTTCATCATTTGTAAAATAGAAATAACACAGTACCTACTTTATGAGAACACTGGATACAATCATGAACAGGGGATAATACACTTGGTACAGTGATGATAACTTAAAAGGATCTCAATAAATAATAGCCATTATTATTTTACCAAAATTATTGGTTTTTTTTTGTCTTTTTTTGAGACAGGGTCTTGCTATACAGTTCAGGCTGGCCTTGTGCTCACTTTGTAGCCCAGGCTGGCGTCGAACTCACAGCAATCCTCCTGCCTCAGCCTCCCTAGTGCTGGGATTACAAGCATGTGCCACCACACCCGGCTACCACAATTATTGTTAAATACACATGGCTTTTGAAATAAATTTTTTCTCAACACTAATAACTTTAAACCTTTGTTGGAGTTTTAATAGAGGCCACTTTCTGGGTCCAATGAATGAATGCAAATTATTCTATGGTGAAGTAAGAAAACATTCATGTTGTATAAAAATATTACTAAAAAAGTTAAAATTGTTCTTTTCTCCCATAACTCTTGCTGAGTCAGTCTTGCATGTTTTTTCTGTAAGCACTTCCATCTCAAATTGAATGGAAGCCTGGAGTTTTTGAGGTATGAGTGTTTATATTCTCTTATCCTACAGTTCCAGGAAGCTTGGGTGATGAAGTACTTTAAATTCCAAAATAAGAGAACATTGCAAAAAACATTTGTGTTTCAAATAACGTGCATTAGTATTCAGTGAGAGAGGGGATGGGGGAAACTTTCTATGGTTCTTCAGAATGCTCCTTCTGAAATCATAATTTTTTGCAAATTTATGCCTCACACTTAGGAGGGTGAAAAGTATCTGTCAAGGTTTAGCAGCAGAAAATAGAAGTGCCTTAGGTACTCTAAGCAGAAAGCGATTCAATGCTGTGAATTATGCGCTTACAAAATCATCAGAAGGGTGGGAGGAACAGACCCTCTAAGAGCGCCTATCTCATCATAGCCAAGAGAGTGGGAACTCAAGAAGCTGGCCCAGATCTGCCCTTCAAGGGGCACCTTTCCTGCAAACCAGGGCTGAGAAAGCCTCAGGTGCATTCAGAACCACGTCTCAGGTCCTAAGTCTGTGCCGGAAAAAAGCACCTGTCTTTCCAAACTGCTGAGCTCCCCGAAGATGTGGTGCATGCAGTCCACTTCGGCACAAGTTTGCAGAAAGATGCTCTGTGCTAACTTCCCTCTTCAAGAAGCTTGGGAGTGAATTTAGTCCAGTAAAAGTAATCCCCGTCATATCCAGAAGTGTAATGATTCCAGAAGTCTGGAAAGGGTGATTTCTTGCCTGTGAAGGTAGTGGAAAAGGTAAAGGTGTGCACTACAGGGAGCTGGAAGTGGATGCGGAGCACCAGCCCATCGCAGCCTCACACGATGGGAGCAGCACTGGGACTAGGCTAAATGCGACCCCTGAACTTGCCCCCTGCTAGTAGCTGCATGACAGCAGTAAAGCTCCTCATTTTTTCATGCAAAACGAGGTTGGACTAGATCTTTTTTAGGACTTGGCCACTTCTTGGAACAAAAATATGTTCTTACAGAAGGTCTGATGAAAGACCTCTTCTGATGCAATTGCCCTGGCTTTTTCCTGCCATAAGTGTCACTGCTTTGTCTTTGAAGTTATTGTCCTTTCTTGGAAGGTTTTTCTACCGACATAGCAGCTTTTGTGCCTTTTTTCTATCCCCTTCTTGTGCCCCCAACCTGTCCCAACTTCTCAGTTTAAGATACATACATAGGAACTAGATACATTTAGAAGTATGAGTAAGGCATAGAAAGGTGGCAGATCTCAAGTTCTCTGATCCCACATCTAAATCTCTCAAGGAGCTGTAGGTAGACTGTACTGTCAGTCAATATTCATTGTGCTACTTTTTTGAACTTGACTGAGCCCAGGAACCCTTGTCACGGCTTGTAGGTGGTGCCTGGGGTGTATCCACCTAAGAAAAGCCACCTTCTTAGATACTTTTAGAGCACTGCTTCTCAAACATCACTGTGCACACAGATCCCTTGGAATCTTGTTAAAATATAGGTCCTGTTCCAGTGGGTCTGAGCTGCTGCATGTACAGAAATCTCAGGTGCTTCTACCACTGCCTCTAGGGCCACCCTTTCAGTAGCAAGGCTGAGACTTGTGTGCACCACACTCCTGCCCCAGCCTCACCCTAAGAAGAGTGAATTAAATGCACATGGTCGCAGTAAAATGTCTTTGAGTGTTCTGACTTAGATAAGGGACAGGCATTCGTTTATTTTTGCTTTCTCTACACTATGCACCAATCTTAGCAACACACTATACAGTGTGATACTCAGAGACACATTCTAAAGGGTCTAGTCTATAAGTTTCTTTTCTACCACATGAACCCTATTTCCTTACCCACTCCTGAAACTAGGGATCTGAGTTTGCACTTAAATTTTGTCATCTATAAAGAGGGACCTGTCTTGGTTACTTTTCTCTCATTGCTGAGACAAAATACCCAACACCCCAAATAAAGGAAGGAAAGGTTTGTTTAGCTTACAGTTTGTGGAGGTTTCAGTCCATACTTGGCTGGCTCCAAGGCAGAGAGGCACATGACAGAGGGCTATTGTTCATGGCGGCAGAAAACAGCAAAGCAACAAGAGCAACAGGGGGGAATGGCAGAACTAGCAATTCTCTTTCCCTCCCTTTTATTGTAAGGAGGCTACACCCACCCAGGGGGCGTGTAGCACTCGCATAATCTTCATACCCTCCTCTTGCACAGGCTCAGGATGGATACAAAGTAAGCACCCTGGCTCCCTGCTGAATCACACAGTTAACCTTCTAAACTTCTCACACTGACACAATGAACAACCTCCTAGAGCAGGAAGGGCATGTCCTTTTCACCCCACTAGATAGGACTGCTGAGTCACTTAGCCAAAGCTCTAGACTCCCCAGATTGACACAATGTATCGACCACAACATGGCTGAAATCTGTATCTAGAATATGCTCAGAGCACAGAGTAAGGTACTGCCTTCCTAGAAGCTTTGGATGTCACTTTTTTCCTTGTCCTTAAACTCTGCCATGGACCCCTCAAGCCTGGTTCACCCTGATGCCCTCTTCTGGCAGCTAATTTATATGCTAAAGTGATACCCCATTATTTAATAGAGCCACTTGGCATAATAAATGATGAGAAAATAAAGAGACGTAGATAACACAAAAAGAAGAAATTGAGCAAATAAGCTGAAAGTGATCATCCACTAAAAATAAAGATGTCTGTAGGAACTTTATATACAATTACAAAGAAACTGGAAGTATCCTAAAGGCCTAAATAAAGCACAGTGTATTTATACACAGAATATCACATAGCTATTAAATGCTTTGTTTAGATTTTTAGTGGTATATGGAATATTTATTGCATGATATTTAGCATAAAAATTCAGCCTATGGGTTAGTATGTACCAAGTTAAAGTGTACAGAAATAAAACCTCATAGGAGGGCGTAGTGGCAGAATGAGATAGTGGCTGTGTTGTCTGTGTCTTCATACTTTACTATATTTCTCAAATCTCCCAGTAATCATATGAGCACAGCTCACGATGGCCAGACTTGCTTTGCTGGTACTACCTGTTGTTATTGTCATCATTATTACTCATATATATATAAGAGTAGAAACTGAGAAAAAGATAAACGATTAGGAGGGAAACAGTTATAACTGTGCTGGGATAAGATTTGTTTGAAATAAACTATTTTGAACTACTTTCAGGTTTACAGAACAGTTGTGGAGATAGTTTAGAGACGCTCATCTGTACACTCCTTGCTTGGTTTCTCCAATTGTCTTACATCCCCATAGAACTAGTGTCAAAACTCTGACATTAACATCGGTACATTGCTATTAATCTCAGACGACTTGAAATTCACCTGTTTTTTTTTACTGACATGCTTTTTCTCTTCCAGGGGAATGACTGTGGAATGCTGACCAATGTTCTGTGATTTTTTTCTTTAACAATTCAACTGTGAAAGGGAAAGAAACTGCTTAATAGGAAAGAACAACTGGGAGGAGGGAAAGAAGAAAAGAAAAAAAGGAAGGGAAATATATATATATATA
>NW_004955422.1:21607804-21610542 GCF_000276665.1 Chinchilla lanigera
TGCAAAATCACCCCACCTGAGAAACAGTGATTTAGAAAAATAAGTACAGAACCAATTAGAATGGCTCAACCACATAAAAATTCCCCAGGTGAGAAACTAGGAGAGTTCTACAGGAACACAGAGCATGAGATGATAGAACATACATTTAAATAGGGCTCCTGTCTTAGTCAGCTTGCCATTACTATAACAAAATACCTGAGATACTCAGCTTCTAAAAAGGGAAAATTTATTTTGACTCATAGAAGCTTCCATCCCTGGTCCGTTGGGTCTATTGCTTTTGAGCCTATGGTGAAGCACCACATCATGGTATGAGTGAGTGGCAGAGAAAGCTACTCAGCTCATGGCCACGACAACAGAAAAAGAGGAAGAGACAAAGGCCTCACAATCCCCTTCAAATTATGACTCCAGTGACCTGAAATTAGGTCCCACTAGAACAGTGATGGCAAACCACTTAAGGATGAGTGCCAAAATTGCAGCCCAAACCCACTTACTCATCGCAAAGTGCCAACATAGCAAGTTAAACCTGAAGCCTGAAGTTCTAGTTTAGAAAAAACAACTCAGACATTAGCACCATTTATCTGAAAAGAAAAACAAATAGCATGCATGCCATAGGCTCACCACTACTGCACTAGGCTAACATCCGAAAGGCTCCACCACTTCCCAGTGGCACCATGAGCTGGGGACCAATCCTGGAACAAGTGGCTTCTGGGGGACATTCCAGAACCAAATGATTGCGTCTCCATAACTGCCTTCCAGCCAGGTCAAACTCTGAGGTTCGGGGTCAAATGACAAAGGCTTTGTGCGGGTCCAGGTTCCCTCTCACGGCCGGAGAAAGCGGGGAGCTACTGCAGGTAAGCCAAGCATCAGTGGTGGCTGTCGCAGCTCATCACAGAGAGCAGGAGGCTGGGGAGGCCTCGCACCAGGGTCGGGGAGACGCCACTGGGACCTGATGGACCCCTGGCTGTAGATTAGAAGAAAACAAGAATGAGGATGGCAGGGGCTGGGGATTTAGCTCAGTGGCACAGCGCCTGCCTGGCAAGTGCAAGGTCATGAGTTCGATTCCCGGTACCAAAAAAAAAAAAGAATGAGGATGGCCCCTAGGACCAGACACTCACCTCCCTGCTGATGACTGCATGTTGTGTAAGAATCTGAAAATTAGACCCAAACCTGGGAAATGCAGGGCAGAGCCCAAATTAGCACATAATTAGAGGGTCAAAGCATGTCAGGATGGGAGTTTAAGATTAAAAAATAAATTAACACCGAGAGCAGTTAATCAAGAGGAAGACATAAAAAATACTCAGATTGGGAAGGAAGAGATAAAACCATCTGTATTTGCAGATGACGTGGTTTTGGATTTTTAAATTGCATACAGTTTTTATACATGAATTAAAAGAAAAAAATGCTTCATTTACATTTCCTGAACTTAAACAACATATGAATAGGTTACTCATTTAAATTATGCATGCAACAATAAATAATCAAACACGTTTTTACTTCTGCAGTTGTTTTCATTGCTAACACGTGTGTGTCAAGAGTCACACCAGAACCAAAATCCCATCACTTTCAAGCATTAGATCCGTGATGTTAGTGTCAGAGGGACATATTCTGCTTTAACCAAATATTCTGTGATAATTTAATGTTCAACAATATCTCAGAAACTAGAAATTTACTTTCTGCGAAATATTAGACATGCCAGTTCTAAAACCTACTGAGAAAACTTCATCAGAATATCAATAGAGAGAGCAAAACAAAAGAGAAATGAGGGGAAACAGAGGCGGACTCTGTGGAGCTGGGAAGGGGAATCTGCCCGAGCAGGAAGGGGGAAGAGGAGTGAAAATGATCAAGATGTGATTTGTATATGTACCAATTCCCCAAGAGGCATGTAATTATTATGTTTTGCAAGTGCTTACTAATAAAAAATACTTGACATGATTTATGTATAGAAAATCTTGAGGTCTATAGCAGATCATAAAACCCTGTTAGAACTTATGAACAACTAGAGCAAGTTTTTAGGGCACAGGATCAACATACAAAAATCAATTTTATTTATTTATTTATTTTTGTCTTTTTGAGACAGGGTCTTGCTATGCAGTTCAGGCTGGACTTGAGCCACTTTGTAGCCCAGGCTGATCTCGAACTTGCAACCATCCCCCTGCCTCAGCCTCCTGAGTGCTGGGATTACAGGCGTGTGCCATCACACCCAGCCATCAATTATATTTATAAATATTAGCAATGAGAAATCTAAAAATGATTGTATGATCCCATTTACATAGTGTTCAGAGTAGGCAAATCCATAAAGGTGGAATGTAGTTTAGTATTTCCTAAAGCCTTAGGGCAGAAGGAAGGAAGTGATTGCTTATGAGTTTGCAATTTCTCATTGGGGAGATGAAAATGTTCAAGAATTAGACAGTGGTGAAGGTTGCACAACCTTGTGAATATACTAACAACCACTGCCAAAACACTTTATTGTATGAAAATGATGCATTTTATTGAATGAAAATCATATTTCAATTATTCTTTTCTATTGAAAAAAGCATTAATAATTTTTCTCAAAGTCACCATAGTACAGAAGCCACAAAGACAAAATATACATAACTAAAAATATTTCACTTGAATTTGTACTCTGTATACTATGCTAGGTAAACCTATATTCCCTACCTGTCTATTCTTTTTCTTTCTTTCTTTCTTTCTTTCTTTCTTTCTTTCTTTCTTTCTTTCTTTCTTTCTTTCTTTCTTTC
>NW_004955422.1:21610648-21612044 GCF_000276665.1 Chinchilla lanigera
TACTGGGGATTCAATATAAGGCCTTCACAATGAGCTACATTCCTAGGCCCCTTTTTAATCTTGAGACAGGGGTCACACTAAGTCATTAAATTGCCTACGTTGGTCTGGAAGTTGTGATCCTCTTGCCTCAGCCTACCAAAATTCAGGGATTACAAGTGTATGCCACCACACCTGGTGGCATCTCCTATTTTTGTTTTTAAATTTGCTGTCTCGATGGTCTTGACAGCACTGCTCATCTTCACAGTTCATGTGTTGACCATTCTCTCTCCAGCTTCCATCTCTGGGGTCCCTAAACTATGCCAAAAACAATTTTGGGAATGTCATGTGCCTCGTAGTTTCATAATTTTGGGTTTTGTGGATTGTGGTATTTTATATAAAGACAGACTCTCTTTTTAGCCTTTTTTTCCCTAACAAAAGCCACCCAATTTTTGCCCATCTCTTTGCCAATGATTACTAGATCTATATTTCCATCCCTGTCCTTGGAGTCCAATTCTCATAGCTTTAACTGCCCACAGTAGCATTCACAGTTAATTGCTCTACCATTATTTTATGTGCACACATACTTATATACTGTACAAAACCAATTCATGATCACAGTTCTCTTTACCTGCCCATGCCCATTACTAATAGCCTATATTTTCACAGCTTCTTATACTTTAGGAGATATTTTTATGTTCTCTCCTCCTACTTCTGTAATACTGTTGTGAGACTGCTATTATTGCTATTTCCATTTTACAGATGAGGAAACTGAGCCTCAAAGAGGTGAAGTAATACAGTTGGGATGTGGCAGATCCAGGACTTGGACCCAGGTGTCACATATGAGAACTGGATCACTACTATCCTCATTGCCCCAGACCCAACTGTACCCTTTCTTCCATTCCTGCATAGCCAACTAGTCACAAACGGATGGACTGAAGTCCACCCGAGGCCATAGATGTCAACCACTAATTGGGCTTCCCATTAACTCTTTTTTAAATTTAATTAAGTTTGTTGGTACAGTTGAGATATACATAATGATCACATTTATTATAGGGAATTTATACCTGTACATGACGTATCTTGATTTCTCTTTTCCCCCCATTACTGTCTTCTTGCTTCAAACTCCCTTCCTCTCCCCATTCACAAAGCTCTGTTTCCATTTTATCCTGCTTTTCTCAGTCTTTTTCTTTTCCCTTCCTTCTTTCCCCCTCCCCCTCCCTAGTTCCCATTTCCTATTAAACAGTTTTTTCCTATTTCACAGTATCTATTGTACATTTTATTTGTTTTGTTTTATTTTGTCTTTTTCAGACAGAGTCTCACTATGTAGTTCAAACTGGCCCTGAGCTCACTTTGTAGCCCAGGCTGGCCTCAAACTGGCAAGGATCCTCCTGCCTCAGCCTCCCTAGTGCTGGGATTA
>NW_004955422.1:21613060-21614646 GCF_000276665.1 Chinchilla lanigera
TAAAATGTTTTGCCCACAGAGTGGTCTTTTCAATCCATTGGTAACTTCTTTTGCTATGGAAAAACTTTTTAATAAGATGAGTTCTTAGTTGTTAAATTTTTGTGATAATTCCTGTGTGATCAGAGTTTTGTTCATAAAGTCTTTTCCTATATCTATGTCTTTAAGAGTTCATTAGCCAGAGCAATTAGGCATGAGGAAGAAATAAAAGGACTAAAGATAGGAAAGGAAGAAGTTAATGATACTCTACATAGAAGATCCCAAAAACTCCATCAAAGACTTCTACATTTAGCAACCAGGTTCAGTAGCATAGCTGGATACAAAGTAAATACTCAAAATTCAGTAGCATTCCTGTAACAAATAACAAACTCACTGAGAGCAAAATTAGGGAAACAACATCTTTCACAATAGCATCAAAAACGAAAGAAAGAAAGAAAGAAAGAAAGAAAGAAAGAAAGAAAGAAAGAAAGAAATACTTAGCAATCAATCTAACAAAGGAAGCAAAAGATTTCTATATTGAAAACTACAGTACTCTGAAAAAGGAGATTCAAGAGGATATCAGAAAATAAAAAAGTATCCTTTGCTCTTGGATAGGAAGAACCAACATAGTGAAAATGGCCCTACTCCCAAAATTTCTATACAGATCTAATGTAATCCCAATCAAAACGCCATTAGCACACCTCACAGAACTAGAGAGAAGATTCCTAAAATTCATTTAGAGTCAGAAGAGACCTAGAATAGCAAAAACAATTCTGAGCAACAAAGGCAAGGCTGGAAGCATCATAATCTCTGACTTGAAATTATACTACAGAACTACTGTGATAAAAACAGCATGGTATTGGCCAAAAACAAAACAAAAAACCCAAACAAACAGACCTGAGGATCAATGAAACAGATTAAAAGATGCAGGTAAAACTCCAAACACATTCAGCCACCTGATCTTTGACAAAGGAGCCAAACATGTTCACTGGAAAAAGATAGCCTCTTTAATAAATGGTGCTGGAAAAACTGGCTTTCCTCATGCCAAAGACTAAAACTAGACCCAGTCTATCACTATGCACTAAATTAAAATCAAAATGGGTCAAAGATCTAAATATTAAAACAGAAACACTACCTCTGCTGGGAGAGAGAATAGGTAGAATTCCATTAACTCTTTTTTGGTAATAGCTCACCAGTTGCCCCCCCCCATTTAAAAATTTCCACAGCCATCACTAGATAGCTGTTAGGGTTGACAAATCAGCATCACCTAAGAGTCTGTTAAAACAGATTGCAAATGCTGTCAAAGGTTCCAGAGAAAAGCAACCCTTCTACACCTGTTTGTGGGGATGTAAGTTCACATAGCCACTTTAGACGTCAGCATCTCCTAAAACACTAAAAATAGAGCTGCCATTTGGTCCAGCTTTACCACTCCTTAGTGTACTCCTGAAAGAATGAAAGTCAGCACACTATAATGTCTTGGTTACTTTTCTCTCTTTGCTGAGACAAAATACCTGACGTCCAAAATTAAGGAAGGAAAGGTTTATTTGCTCACAGTCTGTGGAGGTTTCAGTCCATACTCGGCTGGCTCTGAGGCAGAGCGGCACATGGCA
>NW_004955422.1:21615281-21648165 GCF_000276665.1 Chinchilla lanigera
TAGAAGAAATAATATCATAGAAAAAGGAAAGGAAAGGAGGGGGGATGATCAAAATATGTTATGTGTGTGCACAAATATACCAAAATGGAAACCCTCATCTGTGCAACTGATATGCACTAATCAAAAATTACTAACTTTTAAAGTCAACTGAGACTCTTACTTGCTGCTTTTGCTGTCTTCTGCCTCCATGAACCGTTGCCCCTCTCCCATGTGCTACCCTGCCTTGGAGCCAGCCGGTTTTGGACTGGAACCTCTACAAACTATGAGCTAAATAAACCTTTTCCTCTTTAAAAAAAAATAATAAAATCAACTAAGAGCAAATAACTTACAGCAAGTGAAGCTGGAGGCTGATTTGGGTTTCTGCTCACTGTCAACGACAGTCCATTCTCTGCAGCTAATATAGGAGTTCAGAGCATGGCAGCAGGGCTGGAGCGACTGGGCACGCCCTGCCGATTGAAGAACGGGCAGCAGCTCCTCACCCCAACACGAGATCAAGCCGAACGCTGCAGCTGGTACCATCTTCCTCTGACCCTGAGACACACCAAACCGGCACTTGACTTCCACCTCCTGACCCGAGAACAAGCTGAACCCAGCACCAGATATCAATTTCCTGACACGGGACCAAGTGGGACCGCCTGGATCACCTATCAAAGGAGACGCAGAGAGACAGCAGCTATTGACTTTGCGACCACTGCCTGCTTCTTCTTGCAGTGGTCTGTTCTGCTTGCAGGACTTGTCTTCTCTTTTTCCTTCAAAGCACCCTCTCCTCCTTGAGCACTTATTTTGCGCTTCTTATCCTTTTCTTCTTTTTATCTCTGCCCTAAAAGAAATAGTAAGCTTTCAATAGTCCTGATCAGTTCATGGAAGGGAACAACAAGAACTTGGAAAAGACTGCTGGTCCGTACCCCACTTGTGATAACACAGCACCTTTCCAAATTTGCCTCAAGATTGCTGTGCTGCACCCCCAAATCATCTGACTTGGTAGATCTGGGGCATGCCTGAGAATCTGAATTCCTAGCTCCCAGGGGATGTTGACCCAGCTGGTTCTGGGAAACTGCTGGCTGGAACCAGATCTTCCCCGCCTGTGCCTGGCCCTGCCTGCTGGGCTGCGGTTTCTCCTGGGCTCTACCCTTGCACTGGCCTCTTGGCCTTCTTCCCAGCTGGGCTGTGAGTCTGAGCCCCGAGTCTCCTTTCTCTTTGTGTTCTTTCCCCGTCTTGGGTTACTCCACATAGGCCCAGCAGGTAAGGATCCTCGGTCTGATCTGACCTTGAGTTCAAATCCTTGCCTTGACCATAACTAACGCTCTGGCCTTGGACAAGTCAGTCAGGCTCTCCAAGATCAGCTGCCACCTCTGTCAAGTAAGACACTAACAAATGTTTAATCTGAGGAACTCGTGTGAGAATTAAATGAAACAATATTTGGGAAGCGCTTGGCACAACCAAATGGAACCCTGGACACTCAGTAAACACTTAATATTATTATTTCCCATTCTGCCACTTGACCTTGGCGTGCACCTTTCCTTTATGCCTTTACTCATAAATTCCCTCTGGCCTAGTGATGGCAAATCTGTTAGAGCTTTCAATGATAACAAACAGGTGGCTGCAGCCCGCATGCCCTAGGTTTGCCACCACCGGCCTAGAGTCACGTAACCAGGCCTGTTTGGCCTGCCACTCAGTGTGCCAACATTAAAGTGACTTGGAAAAAAAAGTTTATTCATGAAGAGACAGGAGACCAAGTCTCAAATCTGCCTTCCCAAGCATAGGGTTTAGGGACATCCATGAAGTAACAACTCAGTTATGACTCAAGGGGAGAGGAAAAATGGCCAGAGCTGGAGTAATCAGAGCCCTCTGTAGGCAAAATCAGACTTTGTGGCTCTTCACAGGATGTCTGTTCAGAAAACGGTGGCGTTAGCATGATCTGAGGGTGGAGTTCTGGGCCCCTTTCCATGTCACCCATTGGACATGTGTACAGGCCCAAGTAAAGAATCACTGATTTCAACAAAAGCTGCCTTTTGAAACCAAGGCAACCATTGTCATAGTCCATGCATCGGAGGTGTTATCTACAGCCACGCTAGTGGAAGACTAGTAATTGTCGTTCAGCCACACGACTGCCAAAGTCACTGATATTCACCGTCATCTAAGCAAATAACTAAACAGAAGTGAAGCTGGAGAGTGCTTCAGGTTTTCCCTCCATGTCAGCCTCAGCCCTATTTTCTCCAGCCCCTTTCCACCCTTTCAAAATTTACCTCAAGAGCCCTTATCACTCCCTAACCCAGAGCCACACAGCCTCTTCTCTATTGTATTAGTTAAAGCTCACATACTTTCAACTAAATTGTAAGGTCCTTGAATACAGGGACCTCACACAATGTTTGCGTGTTCCTGTCCAAGGCCCCATCCCAAATCTCCAGGAATATTTGCTAAATGAAAGGTTGTCTCCATAACAGACTCACCAGAGAATTAAGGTATTCAATTGTACGCCATGTGGAGAAGTAACAAGCAATAGGAGAAAACCTATTTTTGAATGTCTTGGCTTGCAGGGTTTAATTTGGCTGTGTTAGTTTTGGATCCGTTTTCAGCATGATTTGGGATTTTTTTTTTTTCTTTCGTGTGAGTTTCTTGGCTGAAAGGCAGTGGGGTTACCACTCTGTAGGGAAATCTGTGCCATGCAGAACATATGAATTCCTCATGGGGGGAAGTTGAGAACCAGCTCTTGGATCTTTGAGTTTCACTTCCAGATTTAAAGGAACAACCCTGTCCCATGAGACAGCAGATGGAGAGGTGAAATTTTGTTGCTTGTCTTAGACTTTACAGGATATCCTGCCTCACAAAAAAGGAGGACGGGGGACAGAAACAAGGTAGAATAAATGATTTGCAGCATTCTCTGAATTCCTGGACATTGTTGAAATAGGTGTTTTCCTGACAAGGCCATTATAAACTATTGTATTTGACCATTGAAGAATGGGTCTTTTCCATCCAATATTATTTAATTTTTGTGTGTTATTATTATTACAGAAACATTTTTCAATCTCTGTTACTATTGGACTAGGCTGTCACCACACTCAGGTGTCTCCATTGTTTCTTTGGGGCTGATTGTAAGTTTTTCATCATTTCATAGATGAATAGGAATTCCCTAGCTAATCCCTGAGCACTTGGGAGCCCTATCGTCTTTTTTTTCTCTCTTTTCCCCCAGTGTCGGAACTCTTACCCTAAATCTGGTGAATACTAGGCAAGCACTCTACTGCTTAACTATATCCCAGCCCTCATATCTTCCTTTAGTAAGCATTTATTTGAATGCCTGCAGTTGCTGTGGCTTTAAATGAACTATCCTGTTTAATTCTCAGAAGACTCCCTTCAAGCAAGGCATAAATTGTATTTATTTTCAGAGCACAGAAATGAGACTTAGGGACTTGAACTCAGAATTGAGGGACACTTGGCTACCTGGGAAGTGGCCACTGGCTTACAGGAGACAGGAAGGAGCTAAGCAGATAAAGTCCACCTCTCCCATGGGGTTGTTCTGGAAGGTTCTTCCACAGAAATGCCCTTTGGGGAGTGGCCATCCAGCTGCACCCTCTGGTGTTTCTCTCGGTGGCCCCTGTGATGTCCTGGGCAGTACACTGTCACATGGATTTGCATCTTTCCTTCTTCGTAGCTTTCCCCCTCTCGCTCACTGTCCTAAGTTTTTAACCTCCCAAACACAAAGCAGAGCTTTAATCCTGGACTCCAGCTCTGCTTTCTGGAAGAACTGAGTTAAGGTAGTTATTTAATTTTCCCAATTTACAAAGTTGGGTTACTGGATAAAAATAGTT
This sequence comes from Chinchilla lanigera, assembly GCF_000276665.1. NCBI lineage: Eukaryota > Metazoa > Chordata > Mammalia > Rodentia > Chinchillidae > Chinchilla > Chinchilla lanigera. Next base: position 21,619,088 of record NW_004955422.1, read on the forward strand.
CATTAAGGCATGAAGAGAATAATGAACTTCACTAACATAAACTATAATTTAGAAATATGCAGAATGTAAACTGGGGAGGGGGGAGGTCAAACAAGTGATTATTTCCATAAGAAACAAAAGCAGCAAGCGAGGTGTAGTTCCAGACCATCGTCTTCTGTGAAACTTCATCAACCCTTTGCTTTCTTTCCACAAAAAACAAAACAAAAATCCTCTTAACTATAGAACAATTGAGTTTTTCTAGGACAAACACAAAGTAACATTTTACACTGTGTAATTCTGTTGCCTAAAGTAGAGACATCATTCAAACTCCCACTCCTTATACTCAAAACAGGTAGTTTGCTTTTTTGACAAGAATCTTATAAAACCAATCTTAAATCTGCAAATGTTAGGCCTGGAGAAAAAGCAGAAAAGTTTATTCACAAAATTCCTTTATGAAATATCTCTATGAACATCACATAAAGTTCAGTGGCTTCAAATGTGGGAGAGCCATTACTATCATGTATGTACGAACATATATTTTACTTTGTAGGTATTAAAAATAAGCCACTTCCAAAGAATGAATCAACTTTTGGCATGAGTATAAGTCATGTGAGGGTGGGCGACATGGAGCAACAGACCCTGAGATGGTGTCTACACAAAGCCTGACACAGCTGGGTGAGCCACTTTCCTATTGTAGCTGTGCCATGGAGAACAGGCATCTTCCAAGACTGGTGCCACATGGGAAGAGATGGAGGAAACATTCCACCCCTTAGCCTGAAATGACACTTGGAGAAATGCCAACAGGAAATGATGTGAAGCCATGTCATGGTCTCTGCCATGGTACTTAGATGAAGGAGAAGTATAAGTGCCTTTGGCCTTACTGACTGCCATCAAGACTGCCAATTTCATGCTATGGGAAAATGATTTGTACATATTGATTAGATAGCTAGGGAGAAATCCAGGTGCAGTGGTGTGTGCCTGTACTTTCAGCCGCTTAAGATGCTGAGGCAGGAGGATTGCTTGAGCCGAGGAGTTTGGGACCAGACTGAACAGCATAGCAAGATTCCATCTCAGAATAAAGAAAAAATAAGCAGATTCTCATGGTACAACCTGGATAGATGCTGATGGGCTGTGTGTCCCATGCCCAGCACCAGGGGGCGCTGCCAGGCAAGACAAAGGTTACATCTGGGCTTCAGACATCAGGTGATCCTCACAAAACAGCCAATGGTCAATAGTATGCTGCCACTCTTGGTTTGGTGTTCAAGAAAATGCAGAAGCCAATGTGTAATCCAACTGTACATACTTCTCTTCGATATGTTATGCCAAGAAACAAGCAGAAAGTTTAACTCCAAAATGAGTTAAGATGGCTGCCTGGAAAAGAGGGCTCACATCAAGTTTTGAAGTGAAGAATGGTAATCTCAGTAGAGGCCGTGTTGGTGATTTCAGCAGTTTATTCAAGGGGCGGCTGACAGAAAAATGTTCAGTGTCTTAAAAGACCTGAATCAATCACTTCAGCCTCAAACTATAAAAATTCTTAGCATTGAAAACTGGACATCCAGATCTCTTAAAATAGGCAGGCTGTGTTGTAAACAGTTCCATCCCTGAGGGATGATTTCCTTCCCTCACTGTGGGTGATTTTCTTTACTCCCTGGAAAAACAGAGAGCATATTGTTGGGCATACTTAAAACGCATGCCCAAATGTGGCAACAGAACAGGACGAGATTATTCCCAGGGGTATAAACACTCCAAGAATGGAAGAGACACCTGTCTACTCACTACCGTCTCTCAGGCTGAGGCATTCCATCACTCGGGTTTTGAGCAAAAGCCCATCAACCTCACAACTAGGATGCCAGGAAATGTGCCGAGGAGAAACCTTCCCAGAGTTTCCAAAAACATTTGACAAAGTCTCCGAATATGTGCCATTCGCAGGGCTCTGTGCATTTGCCCTGAGCTACTCTATGAAGAATAAGAAGAAAACAATGGCGAAATGGGGAAACTCGTTTGTGCCTCAATCCCTTTGTTTTCTAACCACATATATATGAGACAATCAGGGACTTAAAAACTGCTTTTGCTAAAAAAAAAAAAAGCATCAACTCTTCACTTGGTCTTTCACTTTGGCCTGCAATGACCCTAACTAAGAGCAAGATAAAGCCTGGCATTTTACCCTTCATTTTTTATCTGTCTCCTTTATTACCCTAACTTTGGGTGAGATTCTGGCTCAGCTCTGCATGTAGGCACATGTTATTGCTTGTATCTAGATGTCCCCTCAAAAGCCTCATGTGGTCATAGGTGGGCTTTTTCGGAGGTGGCTAGTTCGAGGGTGTGTGATGCTAAGATTGAGGGTGCCTCACCCCGGGTAGCTTGGATAAAATATAAAAGTAGGGTTGGTTGTGTTGCTTCTGGGAACCCCATTGCCCCTCAAGCAAAAAGACTTCTCCGGGGCCACCTCAAGAACCAGCTCTGAGACAGTGACCAACCCTAACCCTAACCCTAACCCTAACCCTAACCCTAACCCTAACCCTAACCCTAACCCTAACCCCACCCATCCCCACAACCTGGTGGAAGCTGGCCTCTTTTGTTGACAGGCCAGCCTGATTTTCTCCAACCAACCCGGGTTCGCTTCAGCTCTGCTCAGGCTAACCCTTCTTCCCCATTTTCTCTTCCTTTTTAATTAAAATCTTTTGCCTGTAATTTCATGCTCTAGTCTGCACTTTAATTTCTATCACCACTGAGAATTAAGTTCCCTTAAGTCCAATATCATATATACATTGGTAAAATGTCACAAAAACACTATCCCAACCACTAGCATGACATAGGTGACCTCAGATTTACAGATTTAACATATGATTGTTCAAACTTAGGGTGGTTCAAAAGTAGTAACATTTAGTAGAAGTCTTTTTTTTTTTTGGTTTTTCTCTGGTACCGGGAACCGAACTCACGACCTTGCATTTGCCAGGCAGGCGCTTTTGCTGCTGAGCTAAATCCCCAGCCCCTAGTAGAAGTCTTATATCCACCACAATATATGTACTCACTGAACTGTATTTTTTATTTATGGTAATTTAAACTTACAGTGGGCTTATTGGGATGTAACCCCATTGTAAGTTAAGGAGCATTTGTACATACATATTTAAAATGTTAACAAATATTTTTATTTAAAATTGCGATAAATCTTTTAGGTTTTTCTGAAATTGTCTGAGTGTATCCCACACACTACACACCACATTAAGTGGCTCCTGAATGAAAAAAAAATCCAGGAAGACCTTTGCCTACTCTTCTAGCAAATAAAATTTGCTAAGATTTGGGGTGCTTGCCTTCTGGTTTCCTGAGCCCCAGCATAGACAGGGAGAGCCTGGAACTTAATGGTCCTGGAGCCCCTCATAGCCCCTTTATTTGCTTTTGCTCACCACGATCCCCAGTTTGCAGGGGTGAGCAAAAGAGAGTGCTGTTGGGTAAATCACAGAGCTACATCTTTGGGTCTAGAGGATGAATTTCCATCCAAATGTGAAGTAAATAATCATTAACCAAAATCTGGAAGACAGTAGCAGCTATCACCAGAGGAAAAGGGCTCTACTCCACTGACCACGTTCTGTGGGAAGCAAGAGGGTTTTGCTGCTGCTGCAGTCTGCCTAATGTCACAGCATTCTGTTTTTTCCTTTTTGCCAACAATTTTCCTAAGAAACGTATTTTATAACACAACCCGGTATGCACATACATACCTCTCTCTATATAAATAACTAAAACCAAAAATTCCCAAATCAATACTCTCTCCTCTCTTTGAAAAGCACTTTGATGTTTTTTTTTCTATCTTTCATTTTGTTCTATTCTTTTTAATTTTTAAAAGGTTGTTCAAATGGAGAATAAATCAGTAGATTTCAGGGATTATGAACTGTATGTGGGTGAGTGACTTTTTAGAAGTGAGGGAGAAGTTGTGTGTCTAGATTGGGTGGTGGTAGTTACATGCATCTATGCATGATAGAATTATATACACAGACTGAAGTGTGAATATCAAAACTGGTGAGATACAAGCAAAGTGTGTAGTCTGTAGCAGTTAAATATATGATGGCATGGTCAATTTTCTGTTGCAGATAATGCCTTTCTGATACAAAGTTACAATCCATAGTTTATAATTTAAGTCCTATTTCAACAAGGGTGGGTACTGAATTAACAAGAAGCCTCCTATACAAATTGGTTTTTCTGAAGAGATAACCTATGCAGACCAATATTTAAGCCAGGTGGAATGCTACAATTTCAACTTCTGTTAACAACCTAGTGGAGCTGGATTGCAAAGGATTGTAGGAGTAGACAGACTTGTGTCCATCTTGCATGTGTGTGTGCCTCTAAATACCCTGCCCTATCCCCCTTTTCCATTTTTGAAAAGAGACAATGCTCCTCTTTTCACCACTCAAGACATTAGAACAATGCTTCTTAAGTTACCGAGAGGAAGAGCATTTGCTAAAACTGCAAATTACTGGGGCTCACTTGTCTTTCCTAGATTCTCTGGAGGTATGGCTCAGAAACATGTATTTGGGACAAGCCTCTCAGAAGATTGTTATGCACAGCAATTTATCAGAAAGCCTGGACAAGTTTGCTAAGACTGGATGTATGAAAACTCAAGGTGTCAATTGCAGCATCCATTGGGACATAAATTTGAGTTTAAAAGTTCCTCTATGGTGAAGATACAATTTCAGAGGGGCTTTCTTTCCAACTTCCATGCTTTTCCAGCAATAAAGTTTAAAATGTCAATGTAAGCCAAGTTTCCTGCCCTTTATAGCAAAAACATTACTTTAGTGACTTGGTTTCTTCAAGCGCAAGGACAAAAATTCCAGTAATCTCCCTAATTCATAGCACTTCTGTAGATAATGACCATTTGTTCTCAGATGGAAGTAATTTCATTAGCATAAGTGGATGCATATTTCATAAACACAGGCACATATGTTTCGTGTTCTACTCATATTTATTTACGCGTTCTGTAAACACATGTGTACACAAAGCCACATGGACATTTTCAGGGGAGCACATGGAACGCTATGCCCAAGTAAATGCCGAAGTTGTTGCCTTGGGCCTTTTCCTCAGGTGACAAATCCATTACTACCTAAAGGCTCTCCTTCATCCCTACTGTCTTTCCCAAGGGGAACAAAAAAAATGTGCCCTGCAGTGAGTTAGGCTCTGGAATTTTTCTCTACCTCCTTCCTTGATTTAGATTTAGAATATTCTGCCCTCTTAAGGCTCTGATTTATCAGAGGAAAGAAGCATCCTAAAGTGTTCCTAGTTTCTAATAAATTAATATTGTAGCCTTCTCCAAGAACATATTTCTGATTCCTCAATACCAGCACTTAATGAAGAGGAGTTAAATTAGAATGATGAGGTTGTTACTTTCTGCCAAGTTGATTTTACTGCTCCTTCTATTAATAAAGATTTTGGACGTCCTTGAAGCCAAGTTAAAAGGAACCCAGCCCCGAGAGTTAGACTTGCACAGAGCATGGGGGAGATGGGAAGGTGGTGACAGGTGGTCTTACATCTCTTCCGAGCCTCTTCTTTGACACTGAAATAGACCCGAATGTTGTCTTGCACCAGAGACAATTGGGCAACTACAACCTCATGTCTCCTGGGCTAAATTGGATTTTTTGTGAGGTGCTCAATATAATGTGAGAGAGAAAATATTGGGTAGAAAGCATGCCCCTCAGTGTTCTCTTTATTTAAATAACCTGTTTTGGTCTGGTCTATGTGATCTTTTTTCCCTTTCTTTAAATTTAAGCCTGTTTTAATGAAAGCAAAAGCAATTACAATATTTGTCTTCTGGTGAGCACTTGCTCTGCCAGGAACGTGCGAAGTACTCAAATGCATCTTTCCTAAAGGCCTTGAGGTGACTAAGCTCTTCCTCACATTGGATGAGAAGATAGATGTTCAGATAGAGCCAATAGCTGGCTCAAGTTTAAACAGATAATAAGTAGCTAAGCCAAGATCTGAACCCAAAGTTCATGTACTGGACAGTGGTCCCTAAACCTCATGTGCTTTCCAGAACCTCAGAACAGGCCCTTATTTGGAAATAGGGTACAAAAAATGTAGTTAAAGTGAGGTCATCTGGAGTACAGTGGGCCTTAATCCAATAACCACTGTCCTTATTAGAGAAGAGAGACGGATTCACAAGGAGAAGGCCACCGGATGGGGGCGGAGCCAGAGAATGGAGTGAGGAGGGTTGCTGCTAGCACCAGAAGCCAAGAAAAAGGCAGGGGACAGGTCATCCCCAAGAGCGCTCAGAGAGGACGTGGGCTTGTGAACAGCTTGACTTCTGACTTCTAGCCTCCAGAAGTGTGAGACAGCACATTTCTGTTGCTTTAAGAGACAGGGCCTATGGGCCTTTCTAAGGGCAGCCATAGGAAACCAGTACGACCCACGATCTCAGATCTCAAGCCATATACCTTACGATCTGAATATTACAGAAATTTTGGAAAACAAAGAGAATTTACAAAGTGGTCGCGATTCCATGTTGCAGAGCTAGTCATGCTGTTCAGGTTTTCTTCACTTTCTCTCAATGGTCATTCCATCAATTTCTATTTTTTCAAAATAGAAGCAGCCCTCTTATGTTTTCTTTCTTCTATTTTGTTGTTTGATCAGCTGTATTCTTTGTGGGATATGCTTTTGAAATGATGATAGCTGAACACCCCAGAATTGCTCATTTTTGACCCCACTTTTACCACCACCACTCTCATCATATCAGCTCATTGAAATAGACCCACTTGACATGACAGATCCATTTTGATCTGAAACAATGGCGCTAAAAATGGAAAAGCTGGTTACAGTGAGATCCCCAGAAGATGGCAGTGTGGATCACAAAAAAACCCCACACAATTCACGTTGCTTCACCAAACCACCAGTCTGTGACTCCTTTTGCACAAGCAGCACACACTGGACTCCAGGGCCTTTGCAAATGATCTGGGAAACAGCAGTCAGACCCTGGACTATTTTGAAAGACAACTTGGAGTGATTATTTTCCAACTTTGTAAAGTTTCTTGTTAAAGAAGGAAACGTTCAATTCTACCTAATTTACAGCTCAGACACTGGAGATTTTTGTTACACATATTTCACTATATCAACTGTAATCTCTGTATCTTATCCTCTTGTGAGCTGAGTTTCAAGTAGGGATCTCAATTCCAGTATGTTTAGATTATGGATAAAAATAGGGAGGGCTGAAAAAGAATGAAATAGAGCCAGTTCAGAAGGAGCAAAGAAAGGGGGCCAGGATCTAATTCTTTAATGTGTACTCACTGGGTGATACTGGTGCATATATTTAAACTCTCTGGTCCTAAGTACCATGTGTCCTTATTTGTTTTGCATTAGTTTTTCATGACCACTATATCTGCTGTGCTGCTTCTGCACAGTAGCACCCAGCTCAAATGAGAAAGACACCCTGAAAAGCAAAAGCAGTCCTGGACAATGAGAGCAAAGAAAGAAGCACCACAATCCCAGATCTGAAGTTATAGTGCAAAGCTACAATGATAAAAACAAAAGCCAGCCATAAGCATATGATGGAAGAATAATAGCCTCTTTTGTAAATAAGGCTGGGGGAAATGGCTATAAGTACACATGCCGAAGATTGAATCTAGACCGTGGCTCTCACCATGCACCAAAATAAAATAAAAATGTATCAAAGGTCTAAATATTAAAACAGAAACACTTAGTCTGCTGGAAGATAAAATAGGTAACACTCTTGAAGACACAGGCATAAGCAAGGACTTTCTGAACAGAACTTCAGTGGCACAAGAAATAGCATCAAGAATGAACAAATGGGATTGTGTCAGGTTAAAATCTTCTGCACAGCAAAAGGAACAACAAACAGAGTGAAGAGACAACCTATAGAATGAGAAAAAATTTTGCCAGCTACTCCTAGGAAAGAGGCCTAATACCCAGAATATATAAAAAACAAAAAATTAGACCCCCCCCCAATAAAAGACTCAATCAGGAAATGGGCAACTGAAATGAATAGACACCAATAAACACACTTAAAAAGTTCAACATCTATGCTACTTAGAGAAATGCAAATTAAAACAACATTGAGATTACATCATGTTCCAGAAAGAATGACTATCATCAAGCAGTCAAACAGTAACAAATGCTGGTGAGGCTGCAGGGGGAAAAAAGAAATCTTCTACGTTGTTGGTTCAAATATAAACTAGTATAACCACCATGGAAATCAGTACAGAGATTCCTCAGAAAATCTAAAAATAGAAATTTCATTCGATCCAACTATTCCCCTTCTAGGTATCTTCCTGAAAAAGTCAAAGACATCATACTAGTGTCACACATGCATAGCCCTGTTGATAGCAGTGCAACTCATAATAGTTAAATCTTGGAGGCAGCCTATATATCCCTCACCAGGTGAACTGGTAAAGAAAAGTGGTATTTATACACAATGGAGTACTACTCTACTATAAAAAACTTGAGTCAGTTGTAGGAAATAGGTGCACCTTGAGGCAATAATGTTAAGTGAAATAAATCAGGCACACAAGCGTAAATATCATGTAGCTTCTTTTAGATGAGAAATCAGAAGTATTAATAATTTAAAGGGAAAATGAAAGATAGATTATAGGAAATAGGGAGAGAGATCTTTTGCCAATGGGAAGGGGGCCAAAATATAAAGAGAGAGGGGAAGGAGGGGAGAGAAAGAGGATATAAGAAGAATTAAGATGTGTTACATACATGTACAAACTCCCATGATCAATGTAACCATTATATTCTGCAAATGTGTTAAAAAATACCTTACAAGAAATGGTACTTCTATGCTCAAATCGTACGTCTATAATCAAGTTTCTAGGATAAGGACAGAGAATCTGCTGCCCTAGCACCTTCTTTCTGATGGTGATGCTGGTGGGGTGGGGCGTCTTGAGAACCACTTGGCTAGAGTGATGCTAGGGTACTTTTGATGCCTTCCATGTTTTGAAAACTCTTAGTCTGTTATATGACCAAATTAGGAAAGTTTTTTTTTTTGCAAAATGAAAAGATGCTGACCTGTTCTTCATTCCAAATGTACAGTTATCTGTATTCAAGTGTATCTTCAATGTCCAGGTGTGAATCATGACATTTCCTATGGCCTGTTGAGTGCAAGTGTTTTCTCTTCGTGATACCTACACACTCTACTCACCATTGCTACTGGAGCTGGTTGCTACTGAATGGACCATGGGATCAACATGGACCTCAGGGTCCTCTCAAAGCCCAGAGAGAAGCTACAAGACTTCTCTTTAGAATACTGCAAGAGGTGGCTAGGTCTGGGTCACTGCTGGCATTATAGTCACTTACCCAACTGTACTGCTCCTTTATTACCCAACACCAACTAATATTTTATTTCATTGTTTATTAGGTTTAGTTATTGCTTACTCTCTGTTTCAGTCCATTTTCTGTTGCTGTAACAAAATACGAAGTCTGGAACATTTATAAAGCATAGAGGTTTATTCAGCTCATGGTTCTGAAGGCTGGGAAGACCAAGCGCATGGTGCAGGCATCTGCTAAGTATTAGGTGAGGGCCTTTTTGCTGGTGTGTTCTCTGCAAATTTCCAATGTGTTACAGGACATCACATGGGAAGTCAGAACAAGTATGCTAGTTGGGATGTCTCTGGATAAAGCTGTTAACTGCATGATGAGGGCCTCACCCTCATGACCTCATGTAATCTAATTTCAACTACTTTCCAAAGGCCTCACCTCCCCATACCATTAAAATAGAGCTTTGGGGATTAAGTCTTCAGTACAGGAAGTTTGGAGGGGAAACATTTAAACCACAACACTACTTTCCCCCTTTTTTACTCCCCAAATATAAAGAACAAAGAGTGTTAGTCACTGTATTATGTTCCAAGAACAATGGCTGCCAGATAATAGGCACACAACTCTTTTGTTCAATACATGGATAAATATTGGTAGTGCCCTTTCTTTCCAACCACTGAAGACTTGGTGTAGCACATTTATTCAAGCCTGATTAACACCTCCTGGAACCTCTGGCAAGGTGCATAGTGATAATAAAGAATTATAAAACCAGGTATTCAGAAGGAGGTCCCAAATCCCTGACATATCTTAAACTAATCAAAATTCCCATAATTTGAGCAAGAGTTAACCTATGTCAATGAACATGGAATTATAGAACCAAAGAAGTTAGTGCTAGCGGAGACTAAGAGACCCCCAGAGTCCCAGTGTTTTACAGAGGAGGAAACAAAGCCCTCATTGCCAGCCACGGTTATCTGAGGAGCAGAGAACCAAGTCTCCTCGCCTAGGCCAGAGTTCCTGAGTAAGTTTTCTCTTGAATTGCCTGGGGCTGTAGCCCCATGACAACAGCCTCCATTAAGTGCAAGAAGATGTGACGAAAAAACGCAAATGCAAATGCATGACTGCTGGAGGCCAGCATCCAGTTTGCAGAATGGCTCACCCAAGCCAGTTTGTAGACCTCAAAATAACACAACTTGCCTTCGAGACAGGTTTTGGTTTACACTTAAAGAATGTGATAGGGCTTACTGTATCTAGATTTCACCAATATTCCTACAACTTCCACATATTATAGATTCTGTGGTTGGGGTTATGTGGCTACTCTCACCAGACTGACATTAGGTTTTTCTTCTGTTGTCCGGTCTGTTATCAGTTGGGTTTTCTTTTTTTTTTTTTTTGACTTTTTTTAGTATATGTTTACAGTACATAATGATTACATTTGCTGCAGAGAATTGGTCAGTGCATATACATAACACATTTCAATTTTTTCCCCCTTCCCTCCATTCCTTTTCCTTTTTCCAGCATCAGATTTATTCAATTATCTTATAAGACCTTATAAAGTTAATTATCACATATACAGACTGAAAGCCAGACTAATAGGCCAAAGAACACAAAACATGTAAGACAAATGTACTAAGTCAAGGTACACTTTTAGGTAATTAGGCAAGTTGAATTACAATGCCTTTTTTTCCTCTCCCTCTGTTTTTCCTATTATCTGTCTTTTATTTTGTAATATATATATATATAGTTTTTCATATAAGAAAAGCCATGTGATATTTATGTTAGTGGGTCTGAATTACTTCACTTAAGATTATGATCTCAAGGTGCATCCATTTTCCTACACATGACTCACGTTTATCCTTCTTTATGGCAGAATAGTATTTCACTGTGTATAAATACCACATTTTCTTTAACCATTCATCTATTGATGGAAATATAGGATATTTCCAAGATTTAGCTTTTATTAATTGCCCTGCTATAAATATGGATATACATATATTTCTGTGTTACACTGTCTGTAACTCTTTTGGGATGATACCCAGAAGGGGAATAACTGGATCAAATGGAATTTCTATTTTTAGTTTTCTGAGGAATCTCCATCCTGGTTTCCATGGTGGTTTTATCAGTTTGTATACTTACCAACAATGGATAAGGGTTTCTTTCCCCCCACAACTTTGCCAGCATTTGTTATTGGTGGATTTCTTGATGATAGCCATTCTTTCTGGATTGAGATAGAATTTCAGTGTTGTTTTAATTGCATTTCTGGAACGGCCAGCAGTGTTCAACATTTTTTATGTATTTATTGGCCATTTGTATTTTTTCATTTGAAAAGTGTCTATTCATTTCAAATGTGACCCATTTTTAATTGGGTCTTTAAATTTGGTGAGGTCTAATTTTTTTGAGTTCTTTTATAGACTAGATATTAGTCCTTTAGCTGAGGAGCAGGTGGTAAAGATTTTTTCCCATTCCATAGCTTATCTTTTTGCTCTGTTGGTGGTTTCCTTTGCTTTGCAAGTTATCGCTTGGGTTGGTTTTTTTTTTTTTTTAACTTCGCTTGGGTTTTGAATTGAAACTGATCATAGATTTAGGAAGGGTGGTTCAAGGCAATAATTAAAGAACAAGATTTGCAAATAGACTAGGATGAATTAAAAATAAAGGCTCAAATGAACATTTAAAAGGCAGAAGCTCAGAGAAGGTATAGCTGAAGAAAACAGATATGGTCACCCAAATAAATGCTCTTAAACTCCAACCAGCTAAAAGGCATCACTGGTAGAATTAACCTCCTTTGTATGCTGACAATACATCAAGCAACCTTCAATTCCCTATCTGCGCAGAGCATGCTAGGTTGAAGCACATAAAATTGCCATTTTTATAAGTAAAAACTGGTTGTATAACAATAATATCATTTGGCTCAAGCTGAAAACTATCATCGTCATTTTATAGATATGAATCCCAGACCTCAAAGTGGCTAAATAACCTGCTATTGGCTATTTGGCTAGAAAATAGTAGACTAATTTAACCTAAATCTCATTCTCTTACCACTATACTACAAGACTAGAAAAGAAGGCAAGCTAAAGAAAAGCCATTGTACTGGCCAACATTTCTTTTAATAACTTAGAGTTCTTTATTCTTCCTTTATAGTCATAAATAATGCACTGTAGGAAAATGGGATGTACTATCTCTTGAAGGAGCCCTAAGTACTGAAATAACCACAAATGGCTGTTTTGAGGTTATCAAATTTTAATAACAACATTTTTTATAATACAGTAGTTATCCTTTTAAGAGGATGTTCTAAGAACTCATTATGTGATTATAAAATAGTCATTTCACAGAGTGATGAACAGAGGCATTCCCTTGTTGGAGCAACACTCAGCATCCGCTAGTTTTTTTAAACCTTATGTATGCAACAAGGTTTTCTCAAGCAGAAGTAGATAAAGCACAGAGAAAGTGTAAGTGGAGAACTAAAGAAAACATGACTCAAAATTGAGCTGATACATATTAACGACACTTAACAATATCCTGTGGTGACAAGGAGGATGGCTTTCCAAGCAACTGTGATGACAATTACTTTTACATACAACCAAGCTGAATCTTGGGGTCATCTTTGCTTTTGTGTTCCAGGGTCATTGTTGACCAGTTTTCCCTTAGCATGGATTGTTTAATCCTCAATGCACACATTTGCTTGGCATTTAGTAGTGTCATACATTTGAGACAAATGAGTGATATTAAAAGACCAACATCTTTGTATCATTTATCAGATAATAACCACAGTGCTACGCATTCTACTTCACAGGGATGAAAATAGGGCCATAGCTACTCAGCTCAGTGAAACAGAATGTTCCATTGTACATCTTACAATAAAATTTCTGTGATCTGACACTGATTGGTAGGTGATGTATGAACAATGCGGGAACAGCTGTGGAGTTCAAGAGATTTTAGCTCTATAGCATCAAGGCATAAAAACATGAGGATGTCAGTTTAGATTTTCCTCACCTACAAACAGTGGAAATACTGTTATTTCCACAACCTAAGTCCCTATTTTCTAATTAACTGGTTTTTTCCAGTGGTGACAAAATAAGATACAGACACACAAGAGACTACATCACAGATTTAAATTTACAAAAGTGTAGGGTGAACTAAGAGAAATGAGATTTCTTATGCTCAACTTCATTAAGGACTTGGATCAGAATCAAATAAATATAATGCTTTGTGGTAACTCTGATGTAAGCACTGCATCGACTTGGCTAATGTGGAACCAAGTTTGTTGCTCAGAATGTTCGTCCCTGTGTGGAGAGAGTTTAGTCGACTCCAGGTTGTAGTTGTCTGAAAGAATAACTTGCATGAGCAAATGAAGCAATAGCCATAGTTTTTGGAGGTCATTGTGGTTAGGTGGAGGTTCTAGCTAGTTCTGTCTCCTGTATACCAGTGGTGACTCCAGGCTCAGCTTCCAATGCCCAGCTGTGAAGGCACGGCTTCTTCTCCAGCTGCTGGTGGTCCCAGCTTGGGGGCTTGGTTGCCTGGCTTCTGGGATTGACTGATTGCTGGCTCTTCTGGTCCCCTAACTGCCTTTCAAGCTCTTACTTCTCCAGAGCCTCCCACATTGTAGGAGGTCTAATTCCCATAATTGATGCTGTATTCCACAGTTTCTAAGATTCTACTTTTTTCCATTGGACCCTGATGGAAACAGTAACAATATGTCATCACTTTTTGTTTTGGAAATTTAATGCATACTCATAATTTGAAAAATCAAACAATATGGAAAAGTAGAATAAGGAAGCAAACAATCCATCCCAAAGCCCACTTACTTGGTCTCACAAAGTATAGAACATTTGGTGCTAATTTTCTGGAAATTTACCTTTGGGTCAGGACATAATGGAGCTACTTACAGAAAGGAGGAGGGAAAGGACATAATGGGTCTGGATAAATAAATTATATCTTGTACCACTGCTACCTGGGTTATATGCTGGAGATCTAACCCAGAGCCTTGCTCATATTGGGTCAGTGCCATACTACTGAACTACATCCCTAGCCCTAGATTATCTTTAGAATAAAAAATATATTTCCCATTCCATAAACCTGATTTGTAAACATATATGTTACAGAGAATTTTAAATCTTAAGTTCCATTTCTGCTCATCTTAATTAAGGTCCATATAAAAACTTTCAGTTCAATTCTAACCAGAACTACAAATAACTCCCTGCCTCAATCCCAAAAAGTAGTTAAGAGTCCTCTGTGGCACACTCAATTTCTAACTTGAGCATCACTGCATGCTTTCCCAGAAGAGCACCCCTTTGGGAAAGGAGTCAGGATACTTTGGATTAGTTGTCATAGTAACAGCTTAAATAGAGAAAGGATAGTGGAAATATATCATCCCAAACCTAGATTTCTTCTCCATTCATGCTTCTAACCATGGAAGACCTGAAAAATTGGAATCTTTTACTTTTTCCTTAAGAATGCCCACTAAATTCACCTGCTGGAAATATGTACTAGAAGAGAAAAGTTTTATCTCTCTGCCTTTTACCACTGATAGGTCCCCAAACCTTCCAAATCTACAGTTTCTCCCCTGTGTACCATTGCACAAAACAGCAACACTGGGATCACTCACTTACTGGGTGCTCCCTCCTTCAGATCAGCCTTCCATAACTGGGGATTTTCATCTGTGTAGTGGTGAAAGCATCAAATTATTGCATTGCTTGGACTCCTTAAATAGCTGAAAGTTCAAATATTGAGTTTGTAAAAATAGGAGCAATGTAGTCATGTATTTGACTTCTAGTGCAAGGAGACAAAGTTTACCTCCAGCTCTGACCCTCATATGATCTTATGTAAGCTACCTAACCTCTCTTGAAGAGTGAAGATAAAAATGGCATGATGTTAGTGAAAGTGTTTAGTAGATTATAAAGTGCTACGTGAATGAACAGTATCACGATAGTGCAAGAGACATGGTAATGGAAGTGACTGCTTTGGAGTTAACACAGTCACTGAGATGACTGTGTTAATCCCAAGGCATTTCCCACTGATTGTCAGGGCCCTATTTTCTCAGGATCATTTCTGGCACTCTCCTACTGCTTCTTCTAAACTCCATTTCTGTATCATTTTAGGTGCTCTGCTTGCTGTGTTAGTCAGCTTTTCGTCCCTGTGATTAAACACCTGAGAAAAACAACTTAAAGGAGGAAAAATTTATTCTGGCTCACTGTTTTAGAGGATTCAGTCCATGGTGGGCTGGCTCCAAGGCAGAAATATCGTGATGGAAGGGCCTCATAAAGGAGAGCTGCCCACCTCATGGAAACCAGGAAGCAGAGTGAGTGAAACAGGACCCAAGAAGAGATATGTATCCTTCAAAGCACAACCACAGTGACCTACTTTCTCCAGTGAGGTCTTATAACCTAACAACTACTCAGTTAATGAACTCATCAATGGATGAACCCATCCATGTGATCAGGACCTTCATGATCCAGTCATCTCTGTAGGCCACACCTCTGAACTTTGTTGTACTGGGGATCAAGTACCCAACAAGTAAGGGACATTTCATTTTTAAACCATAAGACTAACTGTGCTCCAAAATTGCAAATCTGGATGTGGAATGTGTGCCTACTCCTCAAGTCCCACACAAAACAATTCACATAAGGCCTGCGCTTGTGGTAAACTTTGCTAACAGTTTTGAAGAAACAGAGTCAGTTTACATGACAGAAATTCCAAATAACTTAAAACTTGGCCCGAGACTCACCTACTTTGAAAAGTCCTTCGGTCTTTCTACCATCTGAGTGATGTTCCCCAGGCTGTACTCAAGAACTAGAAATGTAGCACAGTGGTAGCAAAGATTGTACATGCCCCGGTGCTCTCCCCCAGTGCCCCTGCTGCTCTGGAGAGACTTCTTGCTTTGGACAGTGGGCTGTGGTGCCTGGAAACTGATGCTTTCAGGGAGCAGCCTTCAGTGGTGATGGATGGAGTAAAGGACAAAATCTCCACCTTCCTCACTCTTGGAGGTGGGTGAAGGATGGAAGAAAGGAGTCACCTGGAGGTATTTTCTATACTTGTCTACTAGATCCCCGGTGGAATTGACTCTAATTGCCCACAGTGGTATAGTGGCCTCTATGCCATCACAATGCACAGATGTTGGCTCCCAGGCTTTTCTCTGCTCACTTCCCCATTCCCTTAATCCCAGCCCCAGAGCTTCTTAGATTCAATCCTCAAATAAACTGCTTCTGGTCAATCTTTGTGTTTTAGCTACTGTTGTGGTTGAATTGTGTCTTCACCCCTAAGAAAGTTAAAGTTTTAATCCTTGGCACCTGTTAATATGGCCTTACATGGAAACAGAGACTTTACAGATGTACCGTAATCAAGTTATGTTGAGTTCCCACTGGATTAGGTGGGCCTTGATCCAGTATGACTGGCGTCCTTATAGTATGAGTAGAGAGAACATACATGAATTCGTGTGAAGAGACCACAGCGGGAGGGAAAGCCAGGAGACAACAGAGACAGACTGGACTGATGTATCTACAAACCAAGAAATGACAAGGATTTCTGGTGACCCAAGAAGCTAAGAAAAAGGCATAAAAAAAAGGCTGAGAAAAACAGCCTTTAGAGGAAGAGGGGTCCTGCTAACACATTGACTTTAGGATTCTCAACTCCAGAATGATGAGACAATACGTGTCTTTTGTTTGTGGAACTTTGTTGTGGGAATCCTAGAAAAATAATATTGCCTCAACACTTAATGACTAAATCATTTTATGTTCCAACTTCCTGGGTCATGAATTTGGGCAGGGTGAAGCCGTGTAATTCTTCTGTCCCATGTGGTATTGACTGAGGTTTACTCTATGGCAGTGATGGTGAACCTTTTAGAGCTTTCAATGATACAAACAGCCTGCTGCAGCAAGTGTGCCATAGGTTCACCACCACTACTCTGTGGGTTCCAACAAACAGCTGAGCAAGTGTAGAATATCCAAGACAACTTTGTTCATTGCCTGGTAGCAGAGATGACAGGAAGGCTGGACTGAGCTGGGACCAGGACCTAGAAAGCCTACCTGTGTCTCCAACATGGCAGGTTTAGGATCATGAGAGTTCTTCTATGATGGCTCAGAGCTCCCATAGAGAGGGTGTTCTAGGAGACCCAGACTGTTGCAGCAAAGCTTCTTGGAATTCATTCCCAGGAGTTTCAGAACATCACTTTTACCACTGTTGACCTGGCAAGTCAGTGGGTCCTGCCCAGAATCAATGGGTTAGGGGCGAGACTCCACCTCATATGGGAAGGGTAGCAATGAGCTATGGCCATCTTTAATCTACCTCACCTTGTCTCAGGGTCTGCTTCTCAGGGACACAACCTAAGACAATGGTCTACAGTATACTTCAGGGTCTGGCTCTTCCCTGTCACTAAGAGCATCTCATGTAAGCATTCACCTTTCTGTTGTATCAGGTTCCTCACTGTTTTTCTAACATTCCATGTCCCATCTTGTTTCTGTGCTTTTTATCTAATTTCTTTACTATAAACTGGGTAAAAGAATTACACCATAGAGTCTTCCCAATAGATGTGCACACTCTTCTGTGTTTCAAATGTCCATCAACTTGACTCTTACCTCCCTAGGTTGGACTCTACCTTCTCCATTCTAGCTAGATAATGACCTTTCTTTCTGCTCCTGCCTCCCAGCTGGGTCAGTATCAGTTTCCTTGTAAATCAGTTTAATATAGAAGCTACCCATCAAATCATTGTCAAGCTGAAAAAGTCAGAAGGAGATTCTCCAAAGAAAAACAATACTTATTTGGGAAAGGAATGGAATGGAAATGTGTGCCATAGTTAAGCATGAGTATATTAAAAAAGTTTCAAGTGGCTGGGTGTGGTGGTGCATGCCTTTAATCCCAGCATTCATGAGGCTAAGGCAGGAGGCTGGCTACAAGTTTGAGGCCAGCCAGGACTACAAAGTGAGCTCAAGGTCAACCTGAACTGCATAGCAAGACCCTGTCTCAAAAATAGATTAAAAAAAAAGGTTGAAGGAAAAAGAAAATTTTAAAGGCAACTATGAGGAAGATTGGCTGGGTGGGTATTTGCAATCCCAGCATTCTGGGAGTCTGAGGCAGGAGGACTGCAAGTTCAAGCCTAACTCAGGCAACTTAGTGACTTTGTGAGAATATACCTCAACATTAAAAAAAAATTATTTTAAAGGCTAGCGGCGTAACTCAGTGCAAAGACCCTGGGTTCAATTTCCAGCACAAAAAAGTATTACATAAAATCTATTTAAGCAATAATCCTTTCCTACAATGATTAACAAGTGTAACACCAGCTCAATGTTGAACAGATAATTGTTGGACCGATGTCCTTTTAGAAATCTCTTCTGTGTAAGGTTATAGTGGCCTTTGCACAAGCTTTGGTTCTGGTAGTCTTTTTGACTGTTATTATTATTCATGGGATGTTGAGCTGGGTCCCCTGGTTAAGTCACATTTTTTGCAAGGTGATCATGTGTAAAAACTTCCTTCATAACCTCACAGCTTTAGATAGTTAGTGAGTGAGTTATTTGTGTTAGGAACTAAAACAAACGATTCCATTTCAATCCTCATGAATTTTACTCTATCATGGGAGTTGAGGAGGTGTCAGCTGAGATGATCTAAAGCAACTATTTGATTTAAATGATGGAATGTTACATGTGATTGATTGATTGTCACTACACCCTCAAGTATATCCTTGTTCTTTGATGGACTTGGTTGGTATCTTAATAAACTTGATCTCGTTTTTCTTCCTTGTTCTGTTCTTGTAATATATCCCCATCAGCTGGAAATAGCCAGATAAGTCTTTGGCCCTTCTCCCGTCATAGCAGTTAGGGGTACCACTTCAGAAGGGAGGAATATTATAGACAGCAGGTAGAAATATTACAGGCAGTTAGACGGGACTGGACCCTCAAGAAAGTCAATATAAAAAATGAAAACTCATTCCAACTGTGGCCAAAGGTGCATCTGTTGGAGACCAAGCCTCAAAATAAAGATGGAATGACCAGGCCTACATGCTTATCCCCAAGGGATAAGATAAATCATAGCACCTGGTCAAATAAAGTCTAGATAGACATCAGTCACTTTGGTGGGTGACCAAGACCCTTAGAGCCACCCCTTTGATTTTGGGAAACACAAATCCAGTGTATCAGACATCTAGCAGTTTGGGAGTTACATTTATTTCTCCTGTATAATCTGATGGTCCTATATCATTTGGAGGCCCCAGTGAGATAATTGGAAGGAGGTAAGAGTTTGCTCTTGCTTCATAGATTCTGGATTGAGAGTCATTTAGATAATTGTCATCCTTATTTGTCAATTTGCTTAAGATGTGGCATAAAAATTATTGTCTTTATACTTATTGTTTTTTATCAAAAAAATCCCAACCTGCCAAATATCTAGTATACTGAGTTTGTGTTTCCCAAAATTGAAGAATAAATTCTAAGGAACAATAGAGGTTAAGAGTAAGAAATTTTATTGAGGGGGAGACAGCTCCTGAGAGAGAAAGGAGGGGACCCACAAAGTGGGTTGCCCATGAGCCCATTTTACAGAGGAAGTTTTATAAAGCAAAATCATGAGGTGTGTACAACATGGGCTAAAACTGTGATTGACCAATAAGATTACAAGTATAGCTGTTTAGGTAATATTGATCCAATGGGGAAGCAAGTGTATATGGAAAGAACAAAGAACTTTTCAGGAAGGGATGGATCCAGGGGTCTTACTCACCTACTGAGGTCGCTGATGTCCATCTAGATCGTCTTGGTCCAGGTGTTATGATTTATCTTATCCCTTGGGGAAGAGGTAGGCCTGGTCATTCTGTCTTTATCCTGAGGCTTGGGCTCCAAAAGATGCATCTCCAACCACAGCTGGAATGAGTTTTCACCTTTCATACTGACTTTTTTGAGGTCCTAGCCCTGTCTGACTGGCTATAATATTTCTACCTAACTTAGCTGTCTATCATACAAACATAGGTCTTTTTATTCATCAGCCTGATCAGAGTTCTACTGGTTGTAAACTAGAAAAAAGCAAAATGGTAATGCAATTATCCAGAAATTTTTTTCTGTAAAGGACCAGGCAGTAAATATTTTCCATTTTGTGGACCAAGAGGCAAAATCAAGGTTATTTTGTGTAGATACAAACATAACCATTTAATGTTATGCTAACATTCTTAAGACGATGTGCTGTATTGCTAACTCCTGTTGTAGTGGACCAAGAGCAAGATTTGAGGTAAGGAGAGCCTGGACCAAGCCCTAACTCAGTCGCTTATCATGTGACCTAGAGCAGTCTCACCTAGAGTCACATCCACTGTTAGAGGCACCAGTGACAATGGGGCCTCACACTGAAGGGGTGAAGTGGAGGCAGGGATGCTGGCTAACTTTCTGTGTTCTGGGGCCAGTGGAGCTACAGATCCTTCCTCCTCATGGAGGAACTGAGGAAGGGGATATGAGTGATGCATTGGAACTGCAGGGGACAGAGTGGGCTCAAGCCCTACCCATTACCACACTTATGGATTCTCAATACTGGGCCCATGGCTAAAGTGAAGGGACTTGTGGGAGACTGGAAAGATGTCAATGCAGGAAAAGTGGCTTAACCTAAGGACCCAATCCAATGTCCCATTCTGTACCAACCATGTCCCTCTCAGGACTCCAGGGCCTCTGTCCCTGAAAAATTAGCAGGGGCTTGAGTCCCATTCTCCAGAAATGCTATAGGCACAAATGTGTTCAATGATCATCTGCAGTGCTCTCCTAGGGATGTCTGCAAGTGTGTGGAGGTGCTTCTGCTTAACCCATTGAGCTCCTGGGATGGTCTGCATTCCACCACAGAATAGACCCCCACAGTGAAAACAGGTCCTGATCAATGCCAGCAATGTCCCCATGAGAAACTGCTACTGAGGCATGCTGGTGTCCCGGTTCTTGGAATGGGCAGGAGACAGACAGCCTCATTACCTTTAACTCTGACAAACCTTATCTTTCTTACCTGATCTTAAAGATATTTGCAAAGATCAAGAAATAACTACATGAAAATCTTTTGCAGATACATGTAGGCACATGTTTGAAATGTATCAGTCATTGTTATTGTTACAAAATTGTCCTTGGATGGCTCCTAAGTGTAATGTCCTTTTAAAAATAAATAAAATAGCCAAGCGTGGTGGTGCACGCCTGTAATCCCAGCTCTCAGGAGGTTGAGGCAGGAGGATTGCTGTGAGTTCAAGGCCAGTCTGGGCTACAAAATGAGTTTAAGGCCAACTTGAACTGCATAGTGAAACCCTGTCTCAAAAGAATGAGAGAGAGAGAGAGAGAGAGAGAGAGAGAGAGAGAGAGAGAGAGCGAGGCCTTACAAAGTGTACAAATCTTAAGTTTCAACTCAGTGACTTGTGTATATACCTCTATACATACCATCAAGATCAAGATATAGGATGCTGTTGTCCCCTAGAAATCTCCTTCATGCCCCTTCCTGGCACTTTCCCTCTCTTCCAGGCAACCTCTGCTCTGAACACCCCATAGATTAGTGTTGATTGCTCTTGAATTTTGGTCAGTGGAACAATCCCACATTTATATGTGTCCAGCTTCTTTTGTCCAACATATTCTGGAGATTCAGTTGTGTTATTGCTTGTACCAGCAGCTCACCCCTTTTTATTGCTGTATCATGACATATATCTTTTTTAGGTGGAAAGGAATTTTCAGTCTCACAATTATTACAGCAGAATCATTCCACCTCTTGCATAATTTCTGTTCCCAGTCTCTTTACCAGCCTCTCTCTCCCACGCTTGGGGAATTATAAAGTCAATTAGCTTTCAGCTGCATTGGGTTAGGACCAGCCTGTCATTCCTAACAAGGACAAGGTCTTTGAGGGAAAAGGCTTCTGTTAGCTTAACATTTGTTAGTCTACTTTTCTGCTCTTCAAAAGTCTGCTTGCTTCATATTTAACCATTTTATTCACATACAGTAGGAAACTCACGTGCAGATAGGTTTCTCAGCACGGGAGCAAGGATAGCACTTTAAGGCAGAAAAAAGTCCACACTGCAATAAGACGTGGGGAGCGGAGTGCAAAACTCTACTGAGTGCTTCCCTGGCCCCTTGCCATTCTGTGAATACTTAACGATACATACATTTTTAAAGGCAACTGTTCTCACATTTAGGCCAATTTTTCTAGCCTTTTCTTGCCTTCAATCCAAAACAGATTGAGAATGGAGAAAGATGTGCTCTATCCACAGTTTCGTTTCCCCAATCATCTGTTCATTTTCAACTAAAGACAACCATTTATACATCTGTAAGTGCTAAAGTTGGTGCCAAAGTACACAAAGCAAACGTAGTGTTCGAAGCCTACATTGATTAAGAATTGCTGTGGAGATTGAGGTGAAGTTTATTTCAACTAGTGGACCTGCTCTGGGGATGTCCATTGCTGGAGGTGCCCACAGGACATGAGTGAGCCCATAGGGAACAGTGTCTGTCCACAATCTATGGGTTTAGGTATAGAGTCAGGCAAGTGTCTAAAATATTTTCTTTCATTGCCAGTGGTGCTGCATTTATCCGCTTAGAAACTGGAAAGACACTGAGGGAAAATGACAGCGCTCATCTTCATTTGATTCTTTATTCTCGCTAACATCACTGCACCTTAACCTGCAGTCACCATGGACAATTAGCCTTGGTATCTCACAATGCTGAGGGTAAACCAGAGACTGCCCAAGAGCCTTCTCCATTTGCTTCTTACATTCACCCAGGAGGTGGCTGAGGGAAGCATTGCCACATGGAAGGGAGAGGGTTAGATGGCGTTTGCATGCACTGTGATTAGTAGGTGGAGGAGGCCCTGCCTCTCTCTCTCCTTTGTCTCTAGTTCCTATCTAATGTGGCTCTAAGAAATGCACCAGAATAATCCCATGGTATATTTATAAAGGTTCATTAAAAGGCACAGAGTCCTTATTTTAATGCAATTAAATACAAATCTTACCCACAGACTCAGAAGATAGTTTTGTTTTGTTTTTAATTAGCCCCAGTGGATTGACTAAAAATGACCAGATGTTATGGCTTAGTGTCTGTCTTCCTCCTTCCTCCCCACATCTGAATACAAGACCCAGGAGGGCAAGCTTTATATGCTTGGCTCACAATTCTATCCCCTGCACCTAGGCCCGTGCCTGACACACAGGAGGTAGAGCGTAAATACATTTTGAGTAAATGAGGGAGTGAAGAAATGAAGAAATGAGTGAAGGAAAGAAAAAATAAGGCAGAGACAGATGAAGCAGCTTGCCAAAGGCCGTGTAAGTATGACCACGCTTCATGTTCTAGTGTGACTGATCCTAAGCACCACTGCTGTTAAGTCTTTCTATTATCCCTGCATTTCCATTGGCAGCATCCACTGTCTTTGTGGAGTTGAGGATGGTTTAGGAAATAACTTGCATTTTTATTAGGGAAATGCCTTTAACAATCACCAGGGTTACTGCATATCCTACCTGAGGAAGAGAGAAATAATGTTGCTTTTGGAGTGGGGACTGTACACGCTTTGCCGAGTTACAGCATATGGTTCATATACAAGATCAACAATGTATCAAAGACATTATCAAGGCTGTTCTAACTCAACAGAAGTTACGGATCTGGATAGTTCTCCTGGGACCCTCACATCCAATTTCCTTTTTGAAAAAAAGAAAAATCATCTAAGTTTCTTGTGGATCATACGACATGCCTGCGGAAAGGTAGAGTTGGTGGTTGATGCTCTTTTATCCCGTGTAGCACATACTAGATAAATATATCTGCTCATGAATATGCAAATGCTCTATTTAAATTTTAACTGACTTGTAAGAAAAGTCTTGAATCACCTCTTGCTGTTCTAGGAATTCAGAATTTCTCAGTTAAATATCAAACTCCTACTTAGATGCACCAAATGGAGACTTGGCTGCTTTTGCAGCATCTATTTACTCAGAAGAAGAAAGCTCATACTCAGTGAAAAGGTACCTTATTCTCTCTGATGACCCAAATGCCATTTTGCTTAAGAATTGCTTAATACAGATGCTGTTGTAGACAATCCCTCTTCCAAGTTAGGAGAGGAGCCAATCCAGCTCCATATTATATATTTATGTTTCTTAAAGTTAAAAGGCTCACATCAAGGAGAAAGAAAAGCCAGTGCAGAGAGGAGTTTGTGCTCACTGGAAAGGATCAGATGCTGAGATGGTGGATGGTGGTGGATAGTGTACTTTAATGCCTTTTTAAAAATTTATGTGCGTTGCCTTCTTTCTCTTAGTCTGTGCTCTGATGATAGAGAGCAAATCAGTGGCTTAATAACGTTTTCTACCAGCAGAAAAATTGCAGTAACCAAGTGTACCTGAAAGCTTGTAATTTTCCTGGCCAGCCATCTTTAGGTTTATTCCTTTTATTACATTAAAAATGGAGACTAATTAAGGCAACTGGGGCTAGCTCAGGCCAAATTGGATTTTTCTTATAGCTTTCCCTTCATCTCACAGAACGATGTCATTAAGTGTACAGGCTATGAAATGCTAAGGGCAGCTTATTTCCACTGGAATATGGGTCATGCAGGAATGCAAAGGAAATACACCACAGAATGTCATAAAGCTTTAAAGAGTTACAATAAAACCTATGTGGAGGCCAAGCAGAATATGGACATTTACTTCCCTTTGTAAACAGATTCGATGAAGTCAGAAGGAATGTAAGTGGAAAATTCCCTCAAGGAAAAGATGACATGACAGTGTCACATAGTTGCTCTTTAAGCTAGCCAGGTGTGTTTTTGAATTTGTCACTTGGAGGATTTACACACAAGATGTATCAAAACACAGGGCTAATGTTTAAATTTAAAAATTTTTACAGTAAATGACACATTGCCATTAGTGTCCCCTTAAATTACTTCTTCTTCCTTTGAACACACTTATCCCATAATTCTTGCCACTTTCTGAAGCAGTTCTGGAAGTTTTCTTTTGTGAATGTCTTTACAAAGTATGATCAAAATAGGGTGAATTGTACTGCTAAGTGCCATCCAACAGAAAGGTACGATCATAAGAACATTGCAGTGTGTCCATCTGCCTTATTCACTGATTTGATGCTGTGTGACTTTGGACTAAAACAACTAAAACATTGACCTTTCACTTTGGGGATCAAAGGTCAATGTTTTGAGTCATTGCAGGACATTGAGGAAGCCACAACAGCTTAACTAGGCACTTATGAAAAAGGACTTAAGGAATTTCTTCAGGAAGCGGCAAGAACAAATGGGATAAGTGTGTTCAAAGTGAGGGGGAGTACTCTGAGGGGACTTAATGACAATGTGTCATTTAAAAACTTTAAACATTCACTGTTGTTGTTTTTTTCATCATACCTTGTAGAACTTGGCCCTAAGGCCCCCAAACTACATGCCTGCCTGGTCAACTTCTTTGGCCACAGACATCTCTTGAGTTGCAGTGTTACTGGGTTGGGTCCTTATGCAGTCCTTGATGACCTAAAAAATAATTGAGTAGGACACCCAGCAGTAGAAGTGTAAGGGCAGGGGTCTATAGACAAAAAAATAAAATAGGGGCCTCCTTAGGTCTTCTTGCTAATCTTGACTAGAAGGAGTTAAACTTTAATCCCAGAGATTCCCCTGGGAA
The DNA here is from genome assembly GCF_000276665.1 of Chinchilla lanigera. NCBI lineage: Eukaryota > Metazoa > Chordata > Mammalia > Rodentia > Chinchillidae > Chinchilla > Chinchilla lanigera. The sequence goes on from NW_004955422.1 coordinate 21,644,865, forward strand.
ATGAGTCAAAGACAGGTGTAGAAAAAGAAAAAAAAAGATTTTAGAAAAAGCACCAAATGGCTTAAAATTTGCACCAAGAGACCAGAAAAAGAGCTGGCAGGCAGGACACAGAGACAAAGCCAGATGCACAAAGGATAAGCCGCCCCTACCTCTAATAAAATATAGGAGAAACAAGGCATGGGGCTGGCTAACTTTAAAGCAGATGTACTCACAGCTGTATACTAACATACACACTTATATACATGTGTATTCACTCAAGAGTCACTATATTATTCACTTTTGGATCATTACAGAGTACAATAAGTAGCCACAGGCCCTCTTACTAACTGTAAGCTAACCATAAAGTACCCCTTTGCCAACTAGATGCCCACGCCAAAATAAGGCCTTAAAAGATACATCAAAGACAAGTAAACAAATAGGCAGAAAAAAGCTGCACATAGACTACCAGAAAAAAAATGATGTTAGGCAGAGGCGCCCAGAAGCCAATCCAGTTATGGCAAGTTCTGGGTGGAGGTAGAAGAGTCACTCACACCTGCCCCCATAAAAACAGCTAAAAACAAAGGGTCCATGGGTCCTCCATCTTTCTGGAGCCCCTCCCCTGATTCTTTCTTGTCCATGTAGCTATCTATCTTCTCATTCCCCCTTCTTTTTCCTCTTTACAAATAAAACATCTCTCTTTCATTAAACTTTGCCCCTCTAATTTATTATTGGGGATGAGTTATGATCCTGGGCTGTTCAGACAACAGAGCAGTGGTGCTCATCCCCCAGATACAAAAGAAGTGGGATCAAAGATTTGTTTGAAAAAGAAAAGACAATATACACTTCACAGGGTGGGAGCAGGACCAGTGTGAAGAGCTCATAGCCCTGAGCAGGGTTAGTGTTGGGTATTTTAAGCTTTAGGGTTTGAGATGGAATTAAAGGGCTGTTCTAAGGTGTGACTTCTGCCAGTGAACAGCTTGAGTCAGCCCTTCCATTGGGCAGCAAAGTTTTTTACCTTTTATGATCCTTAGAGAAACTGTCATGGCATCCAAAGCCCAATGGGAGGGGTCAAATCTGCATAGTCAATGAGATGGTAATTAAGGTTGGGTTCTGGCCAGGGGTTGCAAAAGACCACTGGGTGCATGCCCAGGCACTTATTGTGTATACGCTAAGGTATCTGGTTACCTTTTCCAATAATATTTAGACCTGAGCTTCTTGGTCTAGGCTAATGTTTAACTCAGAAGTGGGCTAATGCTCAGTCCCAAAAGTAGGCTCCAAAGTGGGTCTTTCCTTCCTTCCCCAGGTGTTTCCTTGGTTACTTTATGCCTCAATTCTAGCTGAGAAAGTGGTATCCGAGTAGGTCTGGTCCTCAATTCTTACCCCAGCCTTTTCCTTAGCTACTTGCTACCTTAGTGGGGCTGCATTACGTGATCACTTGATATCTGCTTATGATAAAGAAAGCTCCAATGTGCTTTTAAACTAGAAATGCATTAGTCACATAAGTTTTCTTCGTTTGTTTCTTTGAGCCCGGGGGTTGAAGTGTTAAAAGTTAGGTTATGGTTCACTAACCAAGCTTGTTTCATAGAGATGGTTTTGTTACAGTGAAGTAAAGCCATGACATCCTCAAGTGAAAAGTATTTAGACACAATTCCTTCTCATTAGATTATTTTCATGTATCTCAGTTGTATTTGAGTCCTTATCCTCATCCAGATATAACCATCTGTGCTGATGTTGATCAAAAAACATCACTACTACCAGCCACCCAGTGTACTGTCCTAATACCTAGTATGTGTGAGGCATGGTTCCAGGCACTGTGAGATAGACATTGATCTGAAAGCTGTAAGGCCTGTTCTCAAGAAGAAAATGCACATTAAATGATTAATGAGACAATATGGTCTAGGGAAAGGGCAAAGAAAATACAGCAATAATAATAGTTGGAAGAAGAATGTGAAAAGAAACAGAGTCCAACGGAGATAAATATAGTTTAGAAAGATCAGGGAAGATATAAAATTTAGATCAAGGAAAATGTAGACGTTAAAAGCAATAACTTTTAAAAAGGGTAAGCAGAGTAAAGGAACAAGACAGTTGGAAATTTTATAAGACTCATTTGACTAAAATTAAAAAATGGCTATGTTCCACTTGTGTACTGTCTCAAATGCTAAGGAATTTAAACCTTTTTTTTAAGTTAAAAGGCAAACCAGGAGTGGTGGTGCATGCCTGCAATTCGAATACTTGGTAATAAGTTTGAACCCAGCCTGAGCAATTTAGGGATCTGTCTCAAAACAACAAAAAAAATGTGTCTCAAAATGAAAAAAATAAAAAGGGCTAGGAATGTAGCTCAGCACTCTCTTGGTTCAACCACACAAAAAAGATGTACCACACAAAAAAGATAAAAATAAAAATTAAATCAATAAAACTTTATTGAGGCGTGATTGACATACAAATAGCTGTAAATGCTTTAAGGTATATGAGGTGTGACTTGAAACTGTGATGAATGTTTAACTTTCTAAAAAAATGTATTCCAGTGAAAGGCACATTGCCATGAATTCTCTCCCAAATCCTCCCCTTCTCTTCTAACATACTTTTTCCTTACCTCTGCCACTTTTTGAAGCAGTTCCCAGAAGCCTGCTTTCATTTGTGCATTTAGTTGCATTGTCACAGCTGCCTCAATGTCCTGAACTGATTTAAAACATTGACCGTTCATGGTCATTTGGACTTTGGAGAAGACTGAGAAGTCTCCTAGGGCCAGATCTGGTGAATAAGGCAATGTCTATAAGCCTACCTTTCCTTTGGATGGCACTTGGCAGCATCATTTATTGTATTTTATTTCACACCTCATAAAGACCCTCAAGAAAGAGCACTTCCAGAACTGTTTCAGAAAGTGACAAGAATGGTGGGATAAGTGCATTGGAAGAAAGGAAGAGTATTTTGAAGGGGGCTAATGGCAATGTGTCTTTTATCACAATTATTTTTTAAGAATTTGATCACCTTTTAAAATTTATTTTACTTTATTTTCTTTGCTCGGTTTTAGGTATTGGGAATGGAACTCAGGACCAGACAGGTGCTGCTCCATAGAGCTAAATCCCCAGCCCTTATTTTAAAGAAAAAGAAAAGTAAAACAAAATTTCAAAACAAGATAATAGGAGAGTAAAAATGGTTAATACATTGTGTATTATTATCTTTAAACTAGTTACTCAGAGTACAAGATATATGCATTTAATCATCCAAACAATATTAGTACAAGTGTTTCTTTTCAATGAACTAAGGGAAATTAGTAGTATAATGATCTTAACTACCTTGTATGTATGTGTATATATATATA
>NW_004955422.1:21648490-21651808 GCF_000276665.1 Chinchilla lanigera
TTGATGGGTATTTGAGTTGTTTCCAAGATTTAGCTATGACAAATTGTGCTGCTATAAACATGAATGCACATATGTCACTGTGGTATGATGTTTTTAATTCGCCTGGGAAGATATCCACAAGGGCAATAGCTAGGTGAAATGGGACCTCCAATCACAGTGTTTTCAGGAATCTCCCCAGTGATTTCCATAGTGGTTGTACCAGTCTGAACACCCACCAACAGTGGAGTAGGATTTCTTTTTCCCTGCCAGCATTTGTTATTGGTTGATTTCTTGATGATAGCCATTCTTTCTGAGGTGAGATGGAATCTCAGTGTTGTTTTAATTTGCCTCTCTTGAAGGACCAGTGATATTGAACATTTTTTCATATATTTATTTGCTGTGTATATTTCTTAATGTGAAGAGTGTATATTCATCTCAGAGTACCATTTTTGGACTGGGGAGGTCTTTAAACTTGGGAGGTTTAATTTTTTTTCAGTTCTTTGTATGTTCTCAATTGTAATCCTTTGTCTGAGGAACAGCTGGTAAACATTTTTTCCACAGTGTGGGTTGTCCACTCTGTTGGTGGTTCTCTTGCTGTGCAAATGCTTTTTAATAGGATGAGATCCCAGTTGTTGATTCTTTATAATAGTTCCTGTGGGACTTTATTAATAAAGTCTTTGTCTACACCAATGTCTTTGAGAGTTTTACCTGATTTATCTTTCATCAGATTTACTGTTTCTGTTTTAATCTTTAGATCTTTGATCCATTTCAAATTTAGTCTAGTGTGTAGTGAAAGATATGAGTCCAATTTTAGTCTTTGGTATGTACAAAGCCAGTTTTCCTGGCATCATTTATTATAAAGGCTATCTTTCTTCCAGTGAATGTATTTGACCTCATTGTCAAAGATAATGTGGCTGAGTATGTCTGCAGTTGTTTCTGTATCTTCTAATCTGTTCCACTGATGTTCAGGTCTCTTTTTTTTGCCAGTACCATGCTGTTTTTATCACAGTAACTTTATAGTATAATTTCAAGTCAGGGACTGTGATGCTCCCTGCCTTGCCTTTGTTGGCCAGAGTTGCCTTTGTTATTCTAGGTCTCTCCTGGTTCTGGATTTAGTGTGTTTTTATGATTTCATCCTTTTCATTTCTAATTGTATGCATTTGAGTCTTTTCTTTTCTTTTGTGATAAGGTTGGCTATGGGTTTGTCAATTTTATTTTAGTCTCCAATGCATTAATTTCTTCTCTGATTTTTATAGTTTCCTCCCTTGTATGAGCTTTTTGGCTTAGCCTGTTCTTCTTTTTCTAGAAGTTTGAGGTTCACCATTAAGTTGTTTACTTGTGCTTGCTCTGTTTTCCTGATACGGATATTCACTGCTGTAAATTTCCTTCTTAGGACTGCTTTCATTGTGTCCCATAATTTCCAGTATGTTGTATTGTCATTATTATTTAATTGCAGAAACTGTCTAATTTCTTCTTTAATTTCATCTGTGACCCATTGGTTGTTCAGGAGGGTGCTATTTAATTTCCATGTGTTTATGAATTTCTTGTGGTTTCTTTTGCCATTGATTTCCAGTTTCATTGCACTATGGTCTAATAATATGCATGGGATAATTTCAATTCCTTTGCATGTACTTAAGTATATTCTATGAAATAATATGTAGTCTACTTTGGAAAACATCCTGTGTGCAGCTGAGAAGAATGTGTATTTTGATTTGGGGTGGAACACTCTGTAGATATCTACTACGTTCATTTATTCAAAAGTTTGGTTCAGTTCTAATATTTCATTGTTGGTTTTTTTTGTCTAATTGATTGTCTTTTTGTAACAGTGGGGCATTGAGGTCCCCCGTACAACTATATTAGTGCTTATTTGATTTTTCATGTCTGTTAATATTTGTTTTATATGGTTGGGTGCAATGGTATTTGTTGCATATATATTTATAATTGTTATCTCTTTCTCTTGGGCTATTCCCTTTACAAGGATGTAGTGACCTTCTTTGTCTCTCCTAATCAGTCTTGGCTTGAAATTCACTTTGTCTGCAATAGAATAGCTGCCCCTGCTTTTTTATGAGTTCCTGTCTCATGGTGTATTGTTTTCTACACTTTGACTTTTAGTCTATGAATTTCTTTTCGAATTAAATGTATTTCTTGTATGCAGCATATTGTTGGAACTTGCTTCTTGATCCATTCTGTCAGTCTGTGTCTTTTGGTTGGTGAACTGAGATCATTAACACTGATGGTTTTAACTGATATGTATTGACTTATCCTTGTCATTTTATTTTCCTGTTGTTGGTTCCCCACCCCCTTATCCCTCCTGTTTAGTTGTTTGCCTTACCTGGTGGATTCCTTCTGTTGAGATTCATGAAGTTGTAGTCCTTCTTATATCTTTCTAAAATGTCCTTCAAAACATTTTGGAACATTGGTTTGGTGGTCATAAATTTCCTCAGATGTTCTTTGTCATGGAAGTGTTTTATTTCTCCATCAGTTTTTAAAGACAGTTTTGTGACGTACATCAAACTGGTTTAAAGGTTGTTTTCCTTTAGAGCTTGAAATACTTTACTCTAAGCTCTCCTTGACTTATGGGTTTGTGCTAAAAAGTCAGCTATGATTCGAATGGGCTTTCCTTTATAGGTTATTTGTCCTTTTCCCTAACAGCTTTTAAGATTCTACTCTTGTGCTGAATTTCTGGAATCTTGACTATAATATGACTGGCTATAGACTTTTTTGATCATGACTAATTGGAGTTCTATATGCCTCACTTACTGTATGTCAAATTCTTTTTTCCCTATCATGCAAGTTTTCTACCATGACATCCATGAATAGTAATTTTTATATTATTTGTGCTATATTCTGCCTTTTCATTAACTCCAATCAATCTTAAGTTATTCTTCTTTGCCTCATCTAGCAGCTGCTGTATTAATCTCTCATGGCCCCTCATTATCTTTAAGGAAACTTTCTTTTCATGATTGCTAACTGCAAGCCTCTTTTCTATATCTGAGATCCTGTCTTCACACTGGCTTATCCTACTGCAGATACTTTCAATGGCATTTTTATTTTCCTGCATATCTCCTTGAATGTGTCTTATGGATTCCATTTCTTTCCTATGTTGAGCAATCATGGCTTCCATAACTTTCTTAAGCTCCTTTATTTTTTTGTCTGTGTCTGCTCTAGAGTCACTAAACATGATTTTCATTGTGGAAACCATCTCTGCAGTTATCTGAGAAATTATTTCCAATTTGATTTTCTGCTAGCACCTCATTCAACTGCTTTTTTGTTACTGTTTTGGAGAGGTCCAGTGGGTGGCTTTCAGATTGTCCCACCTCATTGCCCCCTGGGTTTGCC
>NW_004955422.1:21651910-21659617 GCF_000276665.1 Chinchilla lanigera
CTCTCTCTCTCTCTCTCTCTCTCTCTCTCTCTCTGTGTGTGTGTGTGTCTTTCTCTCTCTCTCAGTTTGATTCCTGGGGTGATGCCTTTAAATTGTCTATGGAGGGTTGCTCTATTACTAATGTTTAGAACTCTTAGTAAATGACTACTTCTCTGAGGTGTCTTCTAGGTGTAGTTCCCTTTTGTATTTTGAGTTTGTTGTAAGAGCCTACCTCTACAGTTTGTTGGGGATGAGAATTTGCTGCCTGCTTGGCCCAGCCCCTGGTTCTTTGGCATGTTGTTACAGTATTCTCTATGACCCACAGTCAATCATCTCAGTCTTGGAATACCAGGAAGAATAGCTGTTTACAACAATTATGTCACTCTTGGCTAAAGTGGTACCCAACAATAATGATAGCATCAAACATAGCCTAGAAAATTACAAACTCAGGTAATCATTAATTTGCCACCTTTAACCATATGAACTAGATTTCTGGTTATATAACAAAATCTGAAATAATCCAGAAAATTATATGCACTGTATAAATCCTCAATATGTCAATTTTTTCCCTCAGGGGTTAAAATTTAGAACTGGTTAGGGAAAGATAGAGAAATAGAAGAAAGGAAGAGATTAGAAGTAAGGCTGGAGGACAAAAGGGGATCACACTAATTTCGAGAAAGTGGTGCAGAAGACCAGAGGGAAAGAGAGAAGGAAGAGATAAAAAAAAACAGAACAGAACAAGAACCACAAAGAGGCTAGAAACCATGTTCACACTCATATGGAAACAAGATCAAACAACGAAGGAGAGAAAATAAACAAACAAACAAATAAACAATAAAACAAAAACAAAACCAATGAGAGAGACAGAGAATTCCACTTCCAGATTTGTCTCTGCTGTCACTGGTAGACAATGTGTGGAGATAGAGTCCAGATGTATGTTGATTTATCCTAGAAAGCCAGCAGTAGCTCTTTGGTAGGGTAGTGAACAATCTCAGCTAGCCTGCACCTTCTGGCTGAGACCAGACTCATTTGGTCAGCAGCCATCAGTGCACTCTCCTCAGGGCTGAGCCCAGCTGGGAGACACTAGATGGAGGCCACAGCTGCTCTGAGTTTTGAACTCAGCTGGCCCTCCTCCAAGATGGCTCCCAGCCCACTGTGCTCTTGCATGGGATGACTGAGCCCTCAGCACTTATTGCCAGCTAATTCAGTCCTCCGCATTGACTGATCCCCTCCTCTACTGTGTCTTGCTGTGGCCTCTGGGGTTGCCAGCAGTCACTGTATGTCTGCAAGTTTGAATCTGTCCTCTTGTGCAGTGAGTCCCATCTTAGGGCGAAGACTCTGCCAGCTACCTCCTTTTTCTTTGTTCAAGTTTGTCTCTTCATTCTCTCTATGGGCTTCAATTTGTGCTTCAGATCATTCCTGGGTTCAGGGGACCTCTTCCCTCACCTTCCTTCCATTGCTATATTTCAGATTCTAGAGGGCAACTCTCAGAGAGCCTCTTTTTCTGCTGCTTACCACTCTGCCATCTTGGTGCTCTTGAAATCATGTTTTTTATTTAAATAGACACCATATGTTTTGATCAGTTCTTGTACATATTAATGAGTTTGGGCATAAGTATATACCTGTGAGGCATCAAAGCCATAAAGATGTCTATAAATTTGTTTTTATAGACAATAGGGAGACATAAAATGCTCTTAACAAGAGATTTATATCATTCAAGCCTGTTTTGTCATAAGGAATAGAGAAGCCAACATGATCTAGCATAAACAATATGATAGAGGGGCTGGGGATTTAGCTCAGTGGCACAGTGCCTGCCTGGCAAGTGCAAGGTCTTGAGTGTGATTCCTGGTACTGGAAAACAACAACACCAAAAATATGATAGGTTTCTTAGCTTACATAATGGAAATGTCCACTGATATTACTGGCCTCACATAAAGCTTAATTTAGCAGTCCAAACAAGGGTACAGAAAGCTGGGAACCCAGAGCCTTAGTCTCTTTCTGTCTCTACTTCATTCTCAGACAACACATTTTTCCTCCATCCCATCACATCCTCTACCTAGGCAGCTCCAGGCTCTCCATTTGTGGTAGCAAAATGATTGCAGCAAACCCAGGCCTCTGGTCCCCTCCCTGCATCTTCCAGAGGAACAGTAGACATTGTTTTTCCGGTAGCACTGTAGAAGGTGGAAGTTTGTCTCCCAGAGGTCTCCAATGGCTCCTGTGTCTCCCAGAATCTGTTGGGGTTATTGGTTTATCTGGGAACCAAAGTGAGTAGGCAGATGGGAAAGCAGATTGGCTTAGGCTAACAAGAGGCCACCCCTGGAACAGGAAGTGAGACCACCACCAACACACCCCGCTGGATGATGAAAGAGGGAATGTCCCCCAGAGGAAATAACAAGATAAGAGAAGCTTTGTACAATAGTCAGCATCAGTTTATCGAGCCATACGCCAAATAGTGTGAGCTGACTACCTAGCCCGTGTGCATCCTACCCATTTATTTCAGAGCCTTAGCAAGTTTTCCCATTATTTTATATAGACCTGAGAGTGATTATCTCCAACAGAAAGAATTCTTAAATTTTTATTTCAAGATAAAACAATTACCTTTCTGAAGAAGCTAACATTTTTCAGAAATCATGTACATAATTTCCAAGTTCATTTGTATGCATACCAGCTAGGAGAAGGCAGTGGGCCTTCAGAGTTCATGAGTAAAACTTGTTTGGCCTGGGAGAAGACTGTCTCTGCACATGCGCATATGTGTGTGTGTGTTCCTTTTTTAAAAAATTGTTGGATTCAACCCTTTGGCTCCCACAAAAACAAATTTTGACACTGACATCAATGGGAAGAAGAGAAACACATTTTCAATAGAAGATTTTTTCTTGTGTGTCTGGCTCTAGTCTTTGCAGGCCAGGACCCATTGCGCACTACAAAGCTCTCTGTGCACAAATTAGGAGCACACCCACCAGGCCTTGCCAGCTATTTTGCCTTCTTCAGTGAAGTCACAACTGTCATTGCCACTATAGTTCAGTGCCACAGAGACAATTGTGAGGTCTAGTGTCTGCACTGTTCACTTTCTGGAGGTGGAGGGAGAGCCAGGTGTTCCCCACCCGGCTTCCAACAGAGGAGCTCACACTTGCCCCCTACCCTGTTACTTCCTTGTCCCTTTGCCAGTGCCCTTGAAAAAGAATGTAGTGCTGGGATGGTGTGAAATGAGGCGAGGATGGATGGAAAGAAATCCTTGAATGAGAAGGGTTGTCTGGAAAGACAGAGAATTCAAAGGAAGACAATCTGACAGTGATTGGAGACATGTCCCTTATAAAATCCATCTGAGCTTGACATGATTCTTCAACCCTAACAAGGAATCCTTTATGCTCAGAAAGCATTTGATTCACATGAGCAGCCTGGGTCATAACAATTCTCAATTTGGAAGAAAATTCCAAGTTCAAGTCAGAAAGACAAAGAGAGAGCAAAGCAGGTCTTCCACTCCCAGCTTGTGTTTATTCATATGCAACTAACAGCTGGACCATGAGGGATTTAGTCTTAGTCTTCTCTGGCAGTATACATACTTGGAATGAAGAATGTTAATTTAATGTTAAGACCAAAGGGCCTGGGTTTAAATAAAAACATCACCTTGTCTCCCTACCCACACAAAGCCACATCTTTTTCAAATGCAGCAGCTGATAAATGATCCATTGATGCTAATAGTGCATGTTTGAAAAAAATTTAATACAAATAGAAAATTAAATAAAATTTTAAAAAATGATAAATTGTTTAGTGCTGAATAAATAGGCCCTGGGTGTACAGAGGCAGAGAATGGAGACCATATGAAGTTAGGAGAGGTCTGATGCATTTCTGCATATGTAACCAGTCCTCAGGTCAGTATTTATATTCTTGGAATTTAAGCTTAATGGGTGCTCTTTCTGCTACTGATTGGAATCAAGGAAACAGTCTTGTACCTATTTTCTCTCTTTCCTCCCCTGGTTCTCTTCTAAAATATGTCTTTACTTAGTAGTTTGAATTTTTCCATGATATTTTTAAGGTCCTTGAAACACAAAGTAAGTGTAGAGAATGCTAACTCAATTTTCTGAAAGTTCACCACGCAAATAATGATGAGAATATTGCTCACTTTTCCTAAAGAGGAGTCTCACCATATCTTTGTATCATAATAGCACTATCTTTTTATTGATTTTTTAAAAATGAAAGTTATCTATGCTCACAGCAGTAAGTGAGGCCTTGCAGCTCTTGATAAAACCAGCAGTCCTCACCTAGCCTCTGCCCACTCTGAGTTCCAAGTGTTAAAAAAGATTCTGTATTTAGTTCTTCTGGGGGCTTCCATCACATTTCTTAGTTTATTTTTTAGTTTCTTGACTTAATTTTAGACTACTTAGCAAACTTGTAAATTAATTTTGCCTAGCCCATGTCTTCCTCCTCTCTGGTTGAGTCCTCCACAGCTGGACCAGAATTATTAGATCTTCTACTGATTATCCTTGTTACTGTAAATAATACACAGTCAGCCCACTGTATCTGTGGGTTCTGAATTCATGGATTTAATCAACTGTAGATTGAAAAGTTTTTAGATAAAAAAGTTCACCTATGGTGAACATGTACAGAATTTTCCTTGCCATTGTTCTTTAAAAAATACAACTCTTTACATAGCATGTATATTGCATTAGGCATTATAAGTAATGTAGAAATGGTTTAAAACATACAAGAGGTGTACATAAGTTACATGCAAACATGACACCATGTAATATAAGGGATTTAAGCATCTGTGGATTTTGGTATTCTAGGGAGGCTCCTAGAACCAATTTCCCTTAATATCAGCAGACAACTGTACTACACTTGAATATCATTATCAAATAATAAATAATGTCCTAGACCCTCTCTCTGTCCTTTCAGAGCCTACCCTGTTATGAGGATAGTGGCTAATGGGGGCTTGTCACCTCCTTCTCACCATCATGTTGTCATACTCTTCTCATTATTTTGCCCCTAGATGCCATCCTACACCCTGAGCATGTGTTTGTCTGCCAGAGACTGGTTCTACAAGTTGAAATCCAAAGCCAGAAACTTTGGGTAACAACTCTGTTACTCTTGGTTGCCAAAAATGAGTGATGCCAAAGACACATATCCTTTTCTGAATTCAACTGCTTTTATCAAGTACCACCTCACAGAGGCACCTCTGACTGAGAGATGGGATCTTAACTGCAGTATTAACATGTTACTCATTTCCTCTGCCTAAGAGGCTTAGGATATAACCTCTTTGAATCTTTCTGTTTTAATCACTGCATTTGCATAATTAGCACCATTTTATCTGAAACAAATTGCTTTTTAACAACTTCTTTTTTCTTTTTCTTTTTTTGGTGCAGAGAACAAAGAGTTGAACTACAAATGCTCAGAACCATATGGCAATCAAACGCCCCGTTTTGATTGTTAATGGTTTTAAAGTGTGATAATCAACATGGATGGTGCCACTTGAATTATGTTCTAAATGTACAGAGATCAATTTTTTTTTCTTTTTTCTTTTTGTTAGTACTACGGATTTAATACAGAGGTACTCTACTACTGAGCTATAATACGCAGCCTTTTTTATTTTCATTTTGAGACAGGTTCTCTCTAAGTTGCTTAGGCTGGCTTTGAATTTATGATCTCAGTTTCCTGAGTACCTGACAACACATCTCTCTTAATAGAAATCTAAATGTCACTCAGGTCAATGGGAAAATAAATTTGCTTTTTGAAATATGAGCTGAAAGACTTCCATTGCAACTAGACATTTCCTAACAAATGACTTTTAAAAATTGTGTATAGGGGTTGCAGATTTAGCTCAGCGGCAAAAGCGCCTGCCTGGCAAGCGCAAGGTCATCAGTTTGATTCCTGGTACCAGAAGAAAAACAAAACAAAACAAAAAAATGAAAATTGTATATATTACTTAAAGTATAAAATAAGTTCAGTAGTATAGCAGTAGTAAACTTCTAATTACTTACAAAGATGGCCAATTGTCCTAGTTTACTTAAAAATTTTCCAGTTTTAGCACTAAAAGTCCCATATCTCAGAAAACTTTTCAGTCCTGAATAAATTAGGATGACTGGTCATCCTACATATAGTAACTCACAGTAGTAATATTATTTGTTCTCATTTGGCCAAGTACAATATTAAGTGATTTATTTTATTTTTTTAAGTGATTTAGATACTTTTAAAACATTTAATCTTCACTTTATTACAGCATGCCTATAATCCCAGCACTGGGAAGACTGAGCCATGAAGATCCCCATGAGTTTGAGGCCAGCTTGAGCTACATAGTGATTCAAGACCAGCTTGAACTACACAGAAAGACTCTGTCTCAAAAAAAAAAAAGCATCTTCACAATAACCATAGTAACTGGGTATTATTATGAGCATTTTAGAAATGGAAAAACTACAGCTTGACAAAGTAACTTTCCAATTCACACAACCAGGAAATGGCTAAGCTAAGATTCAAACCCAATTATTTGACTCCATATTTTCTCCTGTATCAAAACAAATTCTGTTGCTTTGAGGTTATCAGATAAAACACAGGGCACCCAGTCTAATTGGCATTTCAGATATGTAGTGAATTTTTTTTTAGAGTAGGCCCCAAATAATGCATGAAACATACTAAAAATATGTTTATCTGGACATATTTGTGCAGACTCAACATTTTGTATTTTTTATTTGCTACATCTGACAGCCCTAATTTGAAGAACTTATATTTTTTTCAGTAAAAATAATTTTTTATTGATGTTTTATGTGACCCAGTGTACTTATGGGCTGGTAAGATGTAGAGAAACTGAGGATTCAAATTAAAGGAATTCAAATAAATTAGAGCAAAAATACACCTCCATGTTGCTTTATTTAAGAAACAGGGTTGACCTGCAAAGCCTTTTGCTAGGATAACTTCCTAATTATGATATATTTGGATGAGGGTCATTTATTTATGTATTCATTCATCCAGTCAGTGTGTGCTGAGTATGCAGTACGTACCAGGCATTACTCTAGATATTACATTACTGGCAAACAAAGCAAAGTCCCAGCCTTTACGGAGTGGATACTCTTTATAGAGGAAATAGAAAATAAATAAACTAGGAAGTAATATTATGTCTGGTAGGGATAAATGCTATGAAAGAGCCTATAACAGGGTCAGGGGACAAAACAAAGGGCAATGTTCTTTGAGATATGAAGGTATCTGATTAAGAAGCAAAATCCTGAATGAAGCAAGGGACCAAAGCCAAATGTATACTTCCCAAAGTAAAGATTCCAGTCAGCAAGAGGAGCAAATGCAAAGACCCGGAGATGGGAATGTCACTGCTACACATGCCACTGGGACAGTGCAAAGACCAAAGACTACTGAGTAAACTGTAGAGCCAGGAGTAATGAAGCCAGAGAGGCAAGGGTTAGTCATATAGGGCCAGGTGGGCCTGTCAGAACCTTGAATTTTGTTCCAAATGTGATGGGAAGCCATTGAAGGACTGGGAGCAAGGCTATAAATGGTCAGATTTATGCTTCAAAGGTTCACTCTGTGGGGGAGTGTTGTAGCTGAGATGTATTCAGATGGTAGAGGCCAAGTGAGTGTGACCTTTAAATCACCATAGAGGACTCCAGTGCATCTCTAAAATTAAGGAACACCACTGCTCCAAGTTATGATCAGTGATTTAGACCATTATTTCAGTGCTGCCTAAACTTAGCTGCACTTTAGGAACACCGAGAGACTTTATATATATTA
>NW_004955422.1:21659717-21672138 GCF_000276665.1 Chinchilla lanigera
TATATATATAAAATGATGCTTTAATTTCATTTTCAGAAATTCTAAGAGTGCAGCTCAGTGACCAGGACTTTGAAAATTTTGGATGACTCTTCTGTGTAGCCAAGATTTGTGATCTAGAGAATAACGGAAGCTGTGGTGTTGGAGGGTAGAGGAAATTTCAAGGGCTAAGACTGGCAAGGAATAAAGATAGTGTCTTAGTCCGTTTTGTGTTGCAATAAAATACACCAAGACTGGATTTTCTCCAGAAAAGAGTTTTATTTGGCTCACAAGTCTGGAGGCTGAAAAGTCCAAACAGCATGGTGTAGGTGTCTTGCAAGAGCCCCTGGATGTACCATAATACAGTAGATAAGTAGGTATGTGCAGCAGAGAGGGGTCAGATGGTGAGAGAGAAAGAAAGAGAGCAGGAAGGATCAGTCATTCGTACACAATAGTCTGCTCTGGGTGACTAATTCATTCCTTTGAGACCCAACCCATTCCATGAGACCAGCATTAATCCCTGCACAAAGGTACACGGGCAGGACCAATCACATCCCACTAAAACTGGCCTCTTAAATGTTTCCTCACTTTCCAATACTGTTGCTTTGGACAAAGCTTCTAGCACATGAACCTCTTGGGGGACAAACTGATCCCAAACCACAGCAGGTAGATAAAATGAAGTCTAAGAATTCACTGGCAGTGCTTTGCTTTTAAAGCCAGTTCTGCCAAGAAAACCTAGAGGTAAACATAAATACATTTGGCCTCTGAAGCCAATGTATAGAATAAATATCTGTATAAGTACAAACTTGGGGGCTGCTTTCTGCTTTTATTATTTTTTCTGTTTTATTATGCTCTCAGAAACAGAATTGGTATCAGCAATAATCTCCTCATACTGAAGCTGAGATTCCAAAGTCTACCCCTAAGACATGACGCCAGCCTGACCTCCAGTTATCATCTCCCTCACCAAATTTTGCACAGGTCAACCCTGTGTCTAGCAGGCACCAGGCGTTGGGAGATGGCAAGATAAGAGGGGATGTGACCAGACAGTGGTTTTCTTTTGTTCTCGTTCGGACAAGTCATCTGGCAATCAGTCTCATGGGCTCTCAGCAGCAGCTCTGAAATTCTCTTTCTATTGATGGAGAAATGCAAGCAAAAATCAAAGTAATAATCAATGTCACTTAGTGAATTAGTGATGGAGACAGGAACAGAATCCAGACTTTCTAACTTGGAGATCCCCTGCTTTTATGTCTAAATGGCTCTTTTTATTTTAATCCAGCTGTGCTGTGTTAATGAGGCTTTGACAAGCTCCAGCTCGGTGTCTTGTAGAGTTAACATATTTAATATTTACCTCAGCTATTTGTTGTCTGTTTAATAAGTTTTGTTTGTCATCCCAGATGCACATTATTTGGCAGTGTATAATCACATACAATTGTTTACACCATTTATCGTTTACTTTCAAGTCTTGCCAAGAAGGACTTGGTGTAAACTAGCTGTCTACGACAGCCACACTAAGTTAAGCCTTTGAAAGGGTCTGGCCTGTATAAATAAACACGATGATATGGAAAATGAGTCCCTAGACATTTACTACACTGCTGGCCAGCTGGGAAAGATGCAGATCTTTTTTCCTATGGAATAGGTAGGATTAAATCTTATTTAGGACAGTGCAGTCCATGTCATGATTACAGAGAGCTATTTAGTTTTAATTTGGAGGCTTCCAACCCCCTCCAACACACACACACACACACAGAGGCATTTGTTTTCAGGCCAAACGGCTGGTGAAGTAGATTTCATATCTTCTCATTGGAAGACCAATAGGCAGGTCATGAGAACTGGAAACCCAGAGGATTTTATCAGCTTTTAAGTTAGTAAAGAAGATTAGCTAGCAATCATTCACCAATTAATTACTAAGGCGTATGAAAGAAACTGGAGCATAAAGAAAGCAGTATCTTCCCCAATATGTTTAGCCCGGTCCGTCATTGGAAAATAATTCAAAGTTCTTTCTGGCAGGAGTTACAGAGGTTCTGTAGCATAGTCTTTGCATATGAAAATATTACAGCATAATATAGGAGTGTTAAGACTGGCTGAGAATTATTAAAAATTATGTGAGTAAAAAGTGACTTTTATATTTATTTAGGACAGTACAGTCCATGTCATGATTACAGAGAGCTATTTAGTTTTAATTTAGAGCCTTCCAACCCCCTCCAAAACACACACACACACACACACACACACACACACACACACACTCACACACACGTTAATAGTCACTGTGTATCTGGAATTGTGCTAAGTGTCATACCCTGGGACAGACTATTCGCAAAGATATGGCTGGCCTAGGTCAGCGGTGGGGAACCTATGGCATGCATGCCACAGTGGGCATGCAGAGACTTCTCTGTTGGCACTTGATCCAAGTTGCCCCAACATTGCCCCAGCAGCCTAGGATTGATTATTCAGGTTTAATTGCAGAATTGGCATTTTGTATGAAGAAGTGGGCTTGGGGTGGAAGCTTGGGCACTTGATCTCTAAAAGGTTTGCTATCACTGGCCTAGCTTACGCTCTTAAAGAATGAATAATTTAGGGTATTTTGTCTTCTTTATGTCTTTGTTTATATGTGTTTGATTCCTCCAATCAAAGCTCTCTACCGCCTACCTCTGAATAGACATAGATCTTTTAGAATTCTTTTTAATTGATGGTTCTATCAACACTTAGCCTGTGTGTAATTTCCTTCTGTTGTGGATTCTATGTGCTTAGGTGTGTACTTGTTTGTTCCACAAACTTTTGAGGGCAAAGAGCAGGTCATATTGATCTTGGTATCTGTGCAAGATATATATTTACTAAACAGCTATTGGATCCATGAATGAATGAGTGAACGACATTAATATGTCTTTGAAAAATGGCAAGCTATTTTCATACCACCATAGAGTTTTTGAATTTATCTCTCCTGAAATGGTACCAGAATAGTATTTATAGTGGCCCACAATGTTTCATTAGTACCAAGAAGGTTTGTGTTGGCTAAAGTTCTGTAAGTTAATTTTTTGTTTCATGTGGTAGTACATTTTATTTAAGATCCTTTTGGGGGAATTATTGTTGATTTTTGTAGTGTGTTTGATGAGGATATTGTGATTATGGCTTTTTTTTTTGATACCGGGAATCGAACTCAGGACCTTGCACTTGCCAAGCAGGCCCTTATGCCGCTGAGCTTTATCCCTGGCCCCTGTGATTATGTTTAAATGGAGGAGTCCTTGAATGTTAGAAACACAGACTGAAATATTTACAGATGGAATTAGATGACGTTTCGAAGTTGCTTAAAAATAACGCAGAAGAAATAAGGAGTAGGAATACAGAAGAAACAAAAATGGCTGTGAGTTGATGGCTGTGGAGGCTGCATGATTGGTACATTAAGAGCCACTAAACTATTCCCTCTATTTTTGCCCATACGTTTAAATTTTTCTATAATAATAACATTTTGTTTGCATTCACAGAAAAGGAGACTATAGAATGAGTCACAACTGAGCAATACGTATAAAACCAAAGACCTAAGTGTCTGTTGCTCAGAAATGACCACAATACTGCACATTTTGAACTAAGTTAAAGTAACAGACATGCTCACTTGCTCCATCTCTGACCACTATTTCTAGCCCTTAGATATTTTTCATTACAGTGTCTACCTGGGGGCCACAATTCATTTTCCAGGTTGGCAAATTGACCATGTTTTATTATAAATGCATTGGCTATAACTGTATGCAGACTCAGAAGACAAGAGTGGACAAAGAAAAAAATGTATTATGACATCAGGGCCTTACTCCAGTTATAGCTTTAGATCAATATAGAGTCCCATTCATCTAGAATCAATAGATGCAAAGTTTCCCAGCTTCCTTCCCTAGCCCCCTTATGTTCCATCCCAGCAATTCTCATGAGTCCTGGTATTAGGACTTATGGCACTAACAATAGTCTTATACTGTTATTTCATGATTTATCAATTTTTTAGTATAATATGTTGAGCTTCTTGATTTTTTTTTTTTTTTTTTTCCGGTACCGGGAACCGAACTCACGACCTTGCGCTTGCCAGGTAGGCGCTTTTGCCGCTGAGCTAAATCCCCAGCCCCTTCTTGATTTTCTTCTTCCCTTTTTTAAGAGATGAAGACTTGCTGTGTTTCTCAGGCTGGTGTTGAACTTGTGGGCTCCAGTGATCCTCCTGCCTCAGCCCCTTAAGTAGATGGGACTATGGGCAAGTGCCACCATGCAGAGTTTGACTTGCTTTTGATAGATGAAGATTTAGTTTTTTTTAGCTATTCTCATTCCCTCTTTATAATTTACTACATTTTCAGTGAAAAATCAATCACCAGGTGTTTATATCAGGCCTGTGCATATACTCACTGCAGAGCTGAATAATACAATATGATTATGTTTCTTTTCTTTTACTATTTTTTTAAGAATTAAGAATTTTTAGCCAGGTATGCTGGTGCATGCCTGTAATCCCAGCACTGTGGGAGGCTGAGATTAGAGTTTGAGGCCTGCCTGAGCAAATTAGTGAGATCCTGCCTCAATAAGGGCTGGGGATGTAGCTCAATCTCAGCACTGCAAGAAAACAAAACAAAGTAAAGAATTAAGAATTTCATTATTTTTTTCATTTCCATGAAGTTTGTTACTCATATATCCTTAATTATTTGTGTATGTTCTATTACAGTGCAATTCAAAGTATGGTTCCACAGGCTGACAATATCAATAGCATCTAGAAATTTGTTAGAAATGCTGAAATAACTGGATATATACATGAAAAGAAAAGAAGAATCTCAAATTTTACTCCATTTCTCCCTCACACCTCTTACAAAAATTAACTCCAGGCTGGTATAGCTTCATGATAGAACACATATTTAGCATGCTGGATCCTTAAGTTCAATCCCCAGTAGAAAAGAAAAGATTAACTTCAAATGTATCATAGATCTAAATAAAATACCTAAAGCCATAAAGCTCCAGAAAAAGGTATAGAAGAAAATCTTTGTAACCGTGAGTTAGATGAAGAGTTCCTAGATACAACTCAAAAAAATATGACTAAAAAAGCTTAAAAATAGACTAATTGAACTTAATCAAATGAAGCTATGCTTTTTGAAAAAATTTAAGTGACACAATACATACTAGAAAAATATTTTCTAAGTAATGTATGATAAAAGATTTGTACATAGAACATATAAAGAATGCTTAAACCTAGTAAACAGAAAACAATCCAATAGAAAATGGATAAAAGATTTCAACAGGTGGCAAATGAGCACATGGAAAAATGCTATATAGTATTAATTATTAGGGATCTGCAAAGTAAAAGCACAACACAATATCACTATATACTCATTAAAATAGCTAAGATTTAAAAAGACAAACCATAGCAAATACTGGTGAGAGTGTGGAGAAACTTGAACTTGTATATACAGTTGGTACAGACTTTTTGAGAAACAGTTCAGCAGTTCCTTAAAAACTTAAACATATAATCCAGTTATTTCATTCCTAAGTATTATCCAAGAGAAATGAAAGCATATATCCCCACAAATATTTATACATAAATTTCCTTAACAGTCTTATTTGTAATAACTAAAGAGCAGGAAATCAAAATGGCCATCAATAGGTGAATGCAGGAAGTGTAATACATCCATACAATAGAATCTACTTAGCAATAAAAAGGAATGAGCTATTGTCTCATTATATCAAAATAATTATGCTATAAAAAGGCCAGACCAAAAAAAGAGTAGATATTGTGGGATTCCATTTGTTAGAAATTCTTGAATGTGCACAATAATTTACAATGATGTAAAAAAAAAAAAAGCCAGTGGTTGTCTGGTGGTGGGATGGGTATGAGAGGAGGATTATCAAGGGACAAGAAAAAACCTTTTGGGGGCTGGGGATTTAGCTCAGTGGCACAGAGCCTGCCTGGCAAGCGCAAGGTTATGAGTTCAATTCCCGGTACTGGAGAAAAACAAAACAAACAAACAAAAAAAAACCTTTTGGGGTGATGGTAGGATGTTACAACATCAAAAGTATCAAATTGTACACTTCAAATATGTGCAGTTTATTGTACACCGTTATACCTTAATAAGGCTATTGAAAATTAGTGATTCATAAGCATGGGGGTCATATGTGTAGAAGGGACAGGAAAGAAGTCACCCTCTCAGACAATTTCACAGTGTAGGGGAGGGCAGGCGGTTGTTTTTTTTAATAACTATTAGAAACATGATTGTATTGTCAAAAGAATAAAAAAAAATAGTTCATGGAAGGAACGATGTAAATTAAGAAATATTACCTGCTGGTTTACTTAGTCTTCAAGAGTTTAAAAATTGCAAAATTTTCATCAACAGAAATAACCTTGGAACTCCATGTTCTGCTGAGGGTGACATGTTCTGCTGAGGGTGACATTCTTGCTGTGAACTGAGCCTTTGCTCCACCCTTCTTGTATTGATTTCTTTTTTTTTTTTTTGTTTTGTTTTTCTCCGGTACCGGGAACCGAACTCATGACCTTGCGCTTGCCAGGCAGGCGCTTTTGCCGCTGAGCTAAATCCCCAGCCCCTGAGCTAAATCCCCAGCCCACTTGTATTGATTTCTTGGAGCACGTCACCTACATAGGTTTTCACTGCCTGGTGCAAGGTTATTTACTTATTTTTCACTTGTCCTGAAACTTAACCTGTGATCAGATGTTGTCAATGCAAAGTTCATCCCTGCAATCTCTCCATGCTGCTTATCTGCAGCGTCTCCATGATCTGTCTTTGTTTTGTCCTATCACCATCTTTTATTTGCAATGACTTGAGATTTCTAGAAGAGGATGGATAGACTGGTTCAGAGCCATTGATTCTGCATCCCTTGCCCCACCACATCTTTCATTCTATTCCTTTACACTGATCCTAGAATATCCAGTTTGGCAACAGTACAAAGTGATTACAGAAAAGCTTATCTGGTATGATAACAAGTGATTTGTTTCCTCATAGGATGCTCAGCATCCCAAAGACTGCCTCACAATTGGCATTTTGGAGTTATTTGAGATGATAAGAGATTCCCTCCACTGAAGAGTGTTCCCAAAACCTGCTCTATGTCTAAGAATTCTGGTGAGTTGCACTCTCCACCTCATATATCACCTCCTCA
This sequence comes from Chinchilla lanigera, assembly GCF_000276665.1. Classification (NCBI taxonomy): domain Eukaryota; kingdom Metazoa; phylum Chordata; class Mammalia; order Rodentia; family Chinchillidae; genus Chinchilla; species Chinchilla lanigera. Next base: position 21,666,816 of record NW_004955422.1, read on the forward strand.
GAAGCCTTAGTACTGTAGCACACTAGAAATATGGCAATATTCTGGGACAGTCTAGACTTCTGTGTGTTTATACCCAAACCAAATTTACACAAATGTGATTTTAATTAAAGCTGGGGAATTTATTGAAACAAGGATCAGAATAATCAATTGTCTTCAATCAGTCATGAAGTAAATTAGCACATCTGGAAAATAGCACGTCTTAATCTGGTTTCTGTTGCTATAACAAAATACCACAGTCCGAGTAACTTATAGAGGAAAGAATTTATTTTGGCTCATGGTTCATGAGCCTAAGAGAACAACCCCAGCAACTGGTTAGCACCTGGTTGGCACCTTGTGAGGGCTTCTCACTGCATCATAGCATGGTGGAGGGCAGAAGAGATGAGAAAGGAAGCAAGAGAGAGCATAGGAAGCCATACTTGCTGTTATGACAACCTGCTCTCATGATAACTAACCTCCTCCTACAAGAACTCACTCATGCAAGAACAGCATTTATCCCCGCATAAGGATGGAGCCCCTTCAGCCATTATGAAGTGGAAATAATTTATGTGGAAATAGATTCTCTTTTGTCTTAGTCACTTTTCTAGTTGTTAGGACAAAATACCCAACACCCACAAGTTAAGGGAGGAGAGGTTTATTTTGGCTCACAGTTTGTAAAGGCTTCAGTTTGTAGTTGGTTGGTTTTAAGGCAGGTTGGCATGGCAGAGGGGGGTTGCACCCAGTATGGCTTTGGGGAAGTAGAGGATGATCAAGGGCAAGGTCAGGAGATAACCTTTCCCAAGCTGCAACCCTAGTACCCACATCTTTAGTCCAGCTCCCTCCTCCTAACAGAAAATCCACTCTTAGCCTCTGTAATCTAATCACCTTCCAAAAGCCCTATCTATGAGCACAGGAGGCTCTTGGGGGACATCTAGATATAAACCACCATACTTTTCAACATTGTTAAATTGGAGATTCAATTTCAACATGAGTTTTGGTGGGAATAAATCACATCTAAACCATAGCGACACAGTTCAAGGCAAGCCACCTGGTATTCTCTTAGGACAGCAAAAGCCATCCTCACCATACCTAGAAAAGCAAAGTAGATTTGAAAACCTTATGAAAGACTCAAGTAGGAGTCTATATTGTATCACTGAACTTACACTTAAAAAACCTGAAATGCATCCTGCCTTTAAAGATTAGAGTTTGTGCTCAAAATATACTTGAGGCATAAAGTCCAACCATAGTAAGTCTGCCAACAGTATGGCCTTTTAAACTGAAAATGTGAAATGGAAGATGTTGAAATTATTTATGACTATAGCTAGACATTTGGAAGACTTTGCTTCATATCTTGATAAATCATCCTAACACTGAGCAGCATTTGTGTTCAACTCAGATAGAGCTAGAATTAATAGGGTAATGTCATCCAAAAAGTGTATATTACTAATTCTTAATAGCAAGACATTTGTTTCCCTGACAGAGCCATTCAATATTCTGGAAGAATAATATATTAGGAAATAAGTGCTATTGCTCTATCAAACCTCTATAAAGGGTCACCTACATACAAAACTGTCATCTCTCTCTTTCTGCTATCTATTCCTATTTCACTCTTTGGAATTGTCAGTTTTTGTCCAAAGTAATGGACCAAAAAGGAGTTGTAAGTGTCTTCCTTGTACCTACTGGTACAGGAACATTTACCCATTAAATGCCCATTAAACTGATCTGATAATATGGAATTTCTGGACATTCTCAAATCTCTATGAAGAAAGACAAGACAGTATGAGCTTAGAGGTGTCTTAGTTTGGGTTGAGACAAGAAAATAATTTATGTAGAAATTGGTGCCAGGAAGAACTAAGGGAGACTTCAGGATATGATATAAGGACGGGAGAAATGCCAATTAAGTTAATGATCAGTTTACCTCTGAGTCTCAATCTTGCTGGAAATGCCATGAGAGACTTCATGAAACCATCGCAGAATCACCTAGGTGAAGAGTGAGGAAGGTCTTGCCCTCATTTGTTGAGTGTTGCCTCTGTAAGCTAAGATCCCTCTGCATAGATCACATGAATGCCAGTGTCCAGGGAAGGTCCTATGCAGAGATACACTATAAGCTTGTGGGTAGATAAAGTGACTTATGTTTTGTGTCTAGATGTCCCCCTCAAAGCCTTATGTGGACACAGAGTTTTTTTGGAGGTGGCTGAATCTAGAGTGTGTTATTGATTTATGGTCCAATGCTAGGATTAAGGATGCTGGGATTAAGGATGGGTGATTGCTGGATCAGTCCACTAATTGGATTAGCTCTGCCTTAATCTCAGTAGACTGAGTACAATATTAGGGACAGAAAGAGGATTGCCTCCCTCTTTCTCTTGTTAATTTTGCTGTCTTTTACTGTCATGAACTGTTGCTCTTCTGCCATGGTACACCCTGCCTTGGAGCCAGCCAATTATGGACTAAAAGCTCCACAAATTGTGAGCTAAATAAACCTTTCCTTACTTCACTTTGGGTGTTGGGTATTTTGTCTCTACAACAAGAATAGTAACTATGACAGAGACTGTTCGCAGGTGCCCTCTTGGGTGGGCCAAGGTGGTGTGAGTGTGGCAATAACTTCATCTGCACCAGGAACTCTGCCTCCATCCCAGAAGACTACAGTTCAAATCCTCACTTTGAAATGTAACAGCTCTTTAGACTTGAACAAATTACTTAATTTCTCTATGCCTCCATTTCCTCATCTGGGAGAATAATAATAATATGTACCCCATAGCTCTCTGGATCCTGGAGTATTAAGAAGGAGTGCTTATAGGCTTTGTCTAGAAGTTGAATTTCCCTAGTAAGCACACTGCTCTCCTTGTCTTATAAAGAGTATGCTTATTTGGAGTGACTGATAGAGATTACTGGGTTGCTAAACCTCCTCCAAGCTATCTCCAGGAGGCTACCATTGTATTTAAAGAACTGCTATATAAGGTAGTTCTTTATAATTTATAAAGCTAAAATGCCTCATTTCCCTGGTTAAAACTCATGGTTCTTGGAGATAAGAATGATATCTTTATACAAGATTCAAAACCCTTTAAAGTCCGGCTCCTCCTTAGGGTTATGCTTTCTTTCCTACTTTGCTCCTCTTTTCTTCACTCAGTTTCTGGTATGTTCTACTCATCTGTCTGTTTATGCTGTCCTTCCTGGGATGCTCCTCAACCCTCACTTCCATATGCTAATCTGGCCTTCTATCACTCAAACCATCCTTCTGTGGAATAAGATTCCCCTCCTTTTGCTTTGGCCAACTATATCTCTGTTCCACTGTCACTCCCTCCATCTCATCACCCATGATCCTTTCTAGAAGGCAGAGAATTGATTTCCAGGTGCCATACAAGTCAGCTTGCCAAACAAAAGCCATTGCTACAGCAGAAAGTGAAAATGTAGAACATAATGACTTCCTGGTATAGAAAAAAAAAGACCACTCCTTCTTCACTTCTATAAGTACAGCAGTAAGAGCAAACCACTAATAAATATTTTGCCACAATCATCACATTACAAATTGGTTCTATAATCTTATCCTTATCCATTTACTATCAGTATAGGAAAACATAGTTTCATATTTGAAATTCCTCTTACATATGTATTATTTTTATAATACATTACTATACTTCCCTTCAAGGAAGAGCGTCATAATCACTGGCTGCTTTGGTCCTGGGTACATTTCAGTCAGTGAGGTGATTTAGAAACATCTGCTCTTGTTTTCACTATGCTAACAGTTTATCTGCATAAAAACCAAGAATACTGGTGGAAAACATGAGATATTATGGAAGACCTCATTCATTTGTGTGTATGTATGTGTGTGTATTTTTATTTTTTGTTTTTTATTTTTTATTTTTTTTTTGGTACTGGGAATCAATCACGACCTCATGCTTGCTGGGCAGGCACTGTGCCTGTTGAGCTATATCCCTCGCCCATGTGTGTGCTTTTAGAAGCATTTACCAAGAGCCACTAAAGTGTGACTCCACAGTGAACCTCTTGCTCCTTAAAACTCAGTTGGCAATAATGAGCTATGCGATTTTTAAAAGTATGCAAACACTTGTAAGCAGAACGTGGAGGAAGGCTCATGCTGTCTTACATGCAACGTGATTCTAGTGTTCTTTCCCCTAAAATGGCTAAAGGTAAATATAGAAAGAGAGAATGGCTGTGCTTCTCCTTGGCTGATTCTATCCTTTTGATACTCGAGAATAAAAAACGTTTTCCCATCAAATTAGGTTTTAATGACTTCAAAGAAATTGAAGTTCATGAGAAAGAACATACCAAAAGCTCTGACTCTGTAATCTCAGGGATCTCCAACAAGTAATTAATCACACTGGCTCTTTGGCAACAGTACTAAAATAGTGCTCAGAGCAAGAAACCTCCCTGAAGCTATTTTGTTATAGTCATTCTTAACCAAATGCCACAGCTATATACATTCAAAGATGTGTGGAGGCATTTAACTTGGGGAATCTCATCTAGTAATCTGTAGATTTTAATTAAGCTTTTCCAGGCATGCAAGAAAGCATACGAGACAGGAAGGCTATTGAGCTGCTAAAATTTATCTTTGTCTTCTCTGTTAAGCCTGTGTTCTCATATTGCTTATATGCCACCAATTATCTAGAAATCCTGCATGATCAGCATGGGAATTTGCTTTATCTGCTGGATAGGGTATTTTCACACTCATAGCAATAAAATATTACATTTGGCAAGTACCTCTTTGGTACCCAGCCCTTTTAAGGAAGGCTACTCAGCATCCGTCCCATGTCCTGAGTCCTGAGTGACCATAATCATATTCCTTCTCTCAGTGATTTGCAATTGGAATTAAGAGATCTGGTATCCTTAGAAAGAGGAGATATAAAATTGGGTATTATAGGAGGCACACACCTATAATTCCAGCACTCGAGAGGCTGAGGCAGGAGGCCCACCTGGGCTACAAAGTGAGTTCAAGGCCAGCCTGATTTGCATAGTGAGACCCTGTCTCAAAAAGGCAATAAATAAATAAATAAATAAATAGGGTATTCTGAGATGACCGTTTTTGACACTATTGCACGACTAAATGTTCAGAGAATGTAAATCTAAGAAAAAATAAAAGAGTAAAGCATAAGTGCTTGGAAACGAAAGAGATGGGAGAAGAAAGTTGGAAGAGTGAGCTCTGTAGGCTTCTTATGGTTGTGCCCCATGTGTTTCTGGCCCTGGCTTCGGAGACTCACTACTGAAGTTTTCTAATCAATTCCCATTTGAAATTTACATGATACTGGAAACCAGAGTTCCAAACAATATAAGCAGATAGCCAGTACTAGTCTTTTGTCAGGAGACAAGAGATTAGAATTTATCAGTCCTTGAA
>NW_004955422.1:21672238-21674896 GCF_000276665.1 Chinchilla lanigera
TTTTTGAGACAGGGTCTCGCTATGCAGTTCAGGTTGGCCTTGAGCTCACTTTGTAGCCCAGGCTGGTCTCGAACTCACAATGATCCTCCTGCCTCAGCCTCCTGAGTCTGGGATTACAGGCATGTGCCACCACACCCAGCTGTAATTTAAATAAGTGTTACAACCTTTGTTACTGGCAGTGATGGAATTAGAAAAAGGTTGTCTTTTTTTTCCTTCCCTTTGTGGTACTGGTTATTGAACCCAGGGAATGTTAAACTACCTATCTATCCTTTTAAAAAATTCTTTTCTTAGTTTTTATTTTATTGTGGTACTAGTATTTTGCTGTGGTATGAGAAACCCAGGGCCTTTTACATGCTAGGCAAGTGCTCTACCACTGAGCTACAACCCCAGCCCAAGTCAGTGACTTTTGAAAGACCTCAACCAAATTGATTCCCACAAGTTCTTTGGGGCAAAGTCTCTCTAGAGAAGTTGAGACAAATAGTGTTTTCTGTGTCTACAATGAAATCATTGGGTTTTTGGAAAGACAAGGCTGCCACTGGTGATCAGTACAGTGAGCTTTCATCTGTGTAAGCTTGTGCCATAGAAGGAATCCTCCTGCCGGGTGACTGCCTGGGTTGGTGGGGCTCACTCCTTTATGCCGGGGCCCACCAACAGAGCCTTGCTGGGGTTTTCCCAAAACCAAGTCACTGGATTTGTGCTCAGTGAAATACTATGTTGTGCTCTATCAGCCCTGTATCTGGGTGGAGATAGAATATACTTTCAGTCTTACTCATGGGATATCTTTGTATTTTTATATATCTACTTTTTTGACTCCCAAAGACATGGAAAGAAAAGTCTTAACTTTTATTTACCTATTATATAAATAATTAAGGAGTCTTAACTTTTATTTACCTATTATATAAATAATTATGCAGTCATTTCTTTTAAATAAATAAATAAGTAAATAAATAAAATGTGCTGAGCTCCTCTGAGCGATCAATCAAGGCCATGTACTGAGACCAGCTACCCTAAGTCAGCCTGAGGCCACCGAGCCCATATCCAGCCTCTCCTGTCTGCCAACTGGAAATAGGGTCCCATGGACACCCAGGCCACCTTCCTTGGACCTCTTCCACTCTGCTTTGTCTTTAGCTTTCTTGGCTTCTCAGTTTAATCTCTATTTCTTGATTTGTCTTTTCTTACTCACCCTGGCTTTGCTATTTGGTTCTCATATAGGACACAAGTCAGGAGTTCTGAATGCTAATGTAACAAACCACCATTATCTCCACAGTAGACTGGAAGTTTTTTGATGTTAAGGACATATTTTTTTTAATCCTTGTAGCCACAGAGCCCAGAAATATACCCGTTAAATGGCGGCACTCAGTCAGTGTTGCTGAAAGAAAACAAAATTAATGTAAGTATACGGCACACTTTTCTTGAGCAGGATTATGTTAATGCTACGCCTTGCACATCCCCTTGACCCCTGAACATGTTCCACAAAGTTCATTAGCTTACAGCAGGAAAGAAAAACTAGAGATGCAGGCAGAGGAAGTGGCTCCTTTCTGCTCTTTTCCAGAAGCTCTTTTCTATCCTCAGCTGGACCACTTTTGTATTTACTTTCATTGGAATCCTTTGAAAACTGTGGTTGGCTCTTTCTCCAGGACAAATGAATCTTCTATCAGGAATGCCACTTTCTTTTTCTCTAGGAGTTACCGTATTCCATTCTCTTTGGCAACAATACCTTGAGTTCTCTTCACGCCTCTTCTTTTTCTTTTATTATTAAAGAAAGCATCATTTTCATTGCTCTTGGAAATGACTCTGTCACTTTGAGCCTGATTCTTCTCCCTGTTTATTTCTGGCATCAGCTACAGTATGCTCCTGAAAGACAGGACTTGGAGCCCAAATTAGTATGGAGATGTGTATAAAATTTACAGGAATCTTTCCAACCTATTTCAACGAAGCCACTGAGATGACCTATAGCTCATGATTGTAAACCAGTCATCATACTCAACTTTCATTTGCCACCCATCCTCCTTAGTAGATTTTTCTCTCAGAAACTTACAAATATTTTACATTCTGCATTTATATTTTGACATGTTCATCCCACCTGCCTCTTATCAACCCACAGTGAGCTTTAGGAAGATTTTTTTCCCCACAGCTCTCATCTTAGGAGATAAAGACATGCAAACCCAAGGTAGGTTTTGACAGGCTCACTCCCTTTGGTGTGATGCGTGGGTGAACTACAGTGACATTAAATGGGCCAGAGATATGGCAGACAGGCTTGAAACTAATTTTCTTATTCTTCAGGAAATTCTGCCAAAGTACTCCATGAGCTTGAAGTACTCCATGACTATGGTTTACAGCCATGACTACGGTTACTGTCTGAAGGTAGTTGGATGAGTAGAAATTTCAAAATTAACAAAAAAGCCTCATAAAATAATTTATTGACATTCTCTCCTAGTACAAATGAAGAGAGTACAAATTTGGAGAAGTTGTGTGAGTCGCTGGAGCCATGTAGCTTTTATACAGTGGCAGGCTAGCCTGAACCGCATAGTGAGACCTTGCCTCAAAAATAAATAAATAGAGAGGGAGAAAGAGAAAGAAAAAAATATGAAAAAGATGATTAGGGAACCAAAGGAGGAGGATGGAGGGGAATGAAAGAGAAGGGGATAAAAAAAAAAA